>NC_066343.1:63689743-64031053 GCF_022539315.1 Serinus canaria | reverse complement strand
TTCCTGAGACATTGTAGTATTGTACCCTCTTTTTTGTCTTCAGGTTTACATTTGCTCTTCTTACTCTCCACTAATAGGTAGCATAGATCAGTCAGTGTTAAAGGAGTTGCCCCCTGAGCTCCTGGCAGAAATTGAATCCACCATGCCACTTTGTGAACGTGTGAAAATGAACAAGCGCAAACGTAGCACAGTTAATGAGAAGCCAAAATATGCTGAAATCAGTTCTGATGAAGATAATGACAGTGAAGAAGCTTTTGAATGTAAGTAGTTCATGATTCTGTTCTTTAAGGTGAAAAAAGCTAGTATTTTGTTTTTACAAAAAGAGACATGTCTTTTTTTAAGTTGGCTACCCTAAAACATACAGTCCCAAATTTGCTGTCCTGAGAGCTGCCTGGCCAAGAACCCTTGTTTCTCTTTTAAAAGAAAAATTACTTGATTGCAATTTTTTCATCCAAGATTAAAAGCAGTGAGTTGTTAAATTTATTTTCCTGATTACTTTCCTGGAAACTGCTCCCTAGATATTTTTTTTGCTTTCAGTTGTACCATAAAACATTTCTAACTATTCAGATTAAGGAAAATATTTTCTAAAGAAGCACAGAATTTATACAAGTGTGAGCAGAGAGAAATTTCACTAAATAAATTCTTGAATTATTCTTTGTTTTATTGATAAGAAAAGGGGAAGATCGCCTCTTGAATTTTTGAAACACAATAAATTGAGAATCTTGCTGCCCAGAAGTTTCTTAAATTATTTCTCTTGTCATATTCCTCGAAAAATGGAAGTTATTCTTGATGAATTCTCAAAATACCATTTGCTGCTTCTACTATTCTTGAATTAACTGTTTGCAAAGGAAGAGAGGAAGCTTCTCTTTAGAGTTTTGCTGTGCAGTTGAATAAAGTTCCTAAGGAAAAAAAATTGTTATTTGCCTCTAAGTTAAGAAGGCATTTCCTACTTGTTGATAGAAGTACGGTTGGTTAGTTTCTATGGTTGTAGAGTTAACCAGCCCCGGAAATAAGCTGTTAGACCAAAGTGAATCAGTTCAGTCTGAGCTATGTAGCCATGCAGGACTGTGGGAGAAACCTGTTAGCCTGAGAAGCAATCTTGCTTATAAGGATGTTTTTCCCAAATTTTGCACCTTTTTTTATAGAAACATCTTAATGAACTTTCACAAAAATAATGTTTTGGGGTTTAGTATTTCTTAAGGTCCAAAAGAGAAAGATTTTTTTGCTCAGCTTCTTAGTATGTTTCAAGTTTTCATCCAACACAAACACTGTGGTTTTGCACATGAGAATTATAACACTGTTACCTTTGATCTTTAGCAAAGAAGCTGAAAAGAATGTCCTTCTGTTGTTTGTTTACCCTTTTAATGATAACTGAATAATGCTTCTCTGTGCATGAATGTAATGTCTTCAGGTCAGTTGTAATCAGTCTAAATTTTGGCAAAGGATTAATGATAATTTGCTTCATTCAGGAGTTCTATATTCTCTGTTTACCATGTTGTATCAACCTTATATGATGTTAATAATTTGGAACAGTGAATTAAAAAAAAAATTACTGAGCAAAGTTATTTAAGTTGGTTGGGAATGGAGAGAATTGTAAACACTTTCAAATACCTTAATCTATATATTAGCCATAGTGGCTGTAGAGTTCTCAAATACAAAGCAGAACAACTTAAGGAAAAGTTTCACAATAATGATATGCCTTGAGGAATTCTAGTTTCAGTATACCCACTCAAGAGATCTGGCCATCATTCTAATCAATTCAGTGAGTACATGTGGTTTAAAAATTAATTACTGTATTTCTTCAAGAATACTGTAGAACTGAATTAAATTTAAAACAAGACAAAACTATCGAAAGTGAAAGATCTATGGCAAGTACACTGAATAGATTTGTATTGTCACAAATATATGTTTCTTAATTATTCTGTTGCCCTTAAACTGAACTTAAAAAAATATGAAATAGAGATTAGTATAAAAGAGAAGTTTCTTTGAATATTTCATTAAGAAATATTAAAATAAATAATGAGAAATTAAAGATTGATGAAGTCATTCTCTTACAGTAATTACTAAGTGTGATATTGCATACATGTTTGGCAGAATTTGGAAGGAAATTGGGTGTTTATATTCCAAATAGTATTTATTTATGTATAAAATCAATACTAACTCTTGAAATGTTATTAATGCTTACTTTTTTAGTCAATTTTATTGACTTCAAAACAAATATTGTAGAGCAGTGATTGTGAAGAGGTGCTTCAATGTTCACATTATTTGTCTTGTAGAGCTGGCAGAGCTGTAACCCATTCTGTTTTGTCATGCAGTGTTGATAAACTGGTCAATCTAAAATTCTGCCAGAAAGCAATATTGGAAGTTACTTTTCTTGTGGAGATGTAACTGGGGTCAGAATTCATCCTACAGAGTTTAGTGTTACAGATGATTTGTTAACTGGAGAAAGGGCCCATCTGCCTTCACAAAGCACTGTCTCATGGGGTAAAGGTATCAGTTAAGATGTATAAAAGCTTTCCCAATAGAACTCTCAGATTCTTCTCCAGTACATTTACTCCGGGTATCATAGGATGGTTTGAGTTAGGTTTAGGAAGCAACCTTAAAGATCATCTAATCCCATCCTCCCTGCCCCACTAGCCCAGGTTGCTCAAGGCCCTGTCCAGCCTGTCCTTGAACATTTCCAGGCATGTTGCATCCATAGCTTCACTGGACAACCTGCTCGCTGCCTCACCACCCTCACATAAAGATTTTCTTTCTAATCTCTAATCTAAACCTGCTCTCTTGCAGTTTCAACTCATTACCCCTTGTCCTAGGACTCCATGTCCTTATGAAGCAGTACACACAGACTAACCTCTAGAGCCTGTGACAATCCCTCCCTTCTGAATAGTATCAATTCCCTCCAGTGCACCAGCTCTGTGTCATCTGCAGCTTGCTGAGGGTACCCTCAGTCTCACTATCAGTGTCACCAAGATGTTACAGTGCTGGCCCCAATACCCACCCCTGAGGGGCACCACTTGTCATTGGCCTCCATTTGACCATCGAGCCATTGACTGCAACTCTTTGAGTGTGATCATCCAGCCAATTTCCTACCCACTTAGTGGTCCCAGATGGCTCACCAATGCTTCAGTCACAGTTAACTCTTAACCATTTTAGGCAGTGCTAATACCTCTGCCATCCTTAACATGACTGTACTATTCCAGAAGGAAGTCTGATCCAGATGCAGTAAGTCTTGAAACCTGAACTGAGTTATTATATTAAAGACTTGGACCATCTCTATCACATTTTTGGAATTTGAAACCTCTGGGGTTCATTGCAAAACAGAAGTGTTCCCTTAGAGGTTATGTTTATTAGTTCTGATCCTAGGCTATTGATTATAAACTGGTATGTTTCTTATGTTTCTTAATAAATGGCTTGTCTTCAGCTTTTCAGTTCAGTTCCAGTTCTGTATAATGCTTTGAGCCATTCTGCTCAGAAACAACCTTACATGCAGTCTTGCCAAGGAGACTTTGTAGAGACACACAATTTCAGGACTCTTATATGCAGGTCCAGAAGCAATAAACTGGCAATAAACACTACCATTCTGGAATGTGCTATTTTTGGAAGTGTTTTGAACTTTGCAGTACAGTCTAGTCTCTCTTTGGTAAGACATCTCTTTAGTAGCTCAGTTAGCTGATTATGTTAAAAAATGGAAAGTTGGCTGATTTCGTGGAGGAAGCTACCTGCTTATCCATATCCTTTTCTTTAAAACTGAGCACTCTGTCAACTTCAAAACATGCAAGACTTTCTTTGAAAATAACAGAGAACTATCATTCTGCTCCCCCATTTTATTTCCACCAAATCTCTATGCAATATTTGCTCCAACTTCTTCAACATTGACTTTTCTGGGCTTTATGGTTCTGCATGAAAATAAATTAGAATAATTATCTGTGGTAGAGGCTTGCTGTTTGGCCCAGAATTGTGACTCCAGCTTTCTCCTTTACAGAAATTTCATGCAGTATATACCAAGGCAAAATTTTAGTTGTCTTGGCAAAACAGAATGTCTTTTAGAAAATAGATTACCAAGTCTTATTGGAACTTATTGGTATGTTAGATGGATAAGGCAATCACTGAATTGGAATATGGATATCCAGTAACACAATTTAAATAACTGATTAATTATCTCCATATTCTCTTATAAAAGGATGAAACTTAATTTAATTTGTTCAGCTTTGCTTACTCTGCTTTTAAAAAAGACAAATGTCCTGTAAATTCATATTTTTAAATGTTTCTTGGTATCTCTGCCAGTTTTAAGCACAGCTTTTCTGTAATTCAAAAGAAAACATTAAAATAAGTAATCTGTAACAGAATTGTATCTGATAACCTCAGTGTCCATTTGATTTGATGAATAGCTGTACAAGAGTGTTGGACTTGCAATCATAGAATCATTTAGGACCTTTATAACCGTCAAATCCAATGTCTATTGCAAAGTCCACTACTTTACCATGTCCCTAAATCTTACATCTGCACATCTTTCAACCATTTTAAAATGTTTGCTTTTGATCTATTAAAAGTGTATGTTTTGTATTTAAAATGAAAATGCATTTATTTCTAGCTTCTCGTAAGAGACACAAAAAGGATAGAGATGAAGCTTGGGAGTATGAAGAACATGACAGGAGAAGTTCTGGTGACCATAGGAGAAGTGGTCATTACCATGAAGGAAGGAGGATTTCTGGTAGTGGCCGTTACCGTAATCGCAGTCCAGATGACTCTGATATGGATGATTATTCTCCTCCTCCTAGCCTCAGCGAGGGTAACTGATCACTATAAGGATTTAATTTTATTCCATAATACTAGTGCTTTTTTAATGGAAATGTTAAATATTTTATAGTGGACATCATTGCGTACAACACTGAGTACAAGTGTAAGAAATGTAAGTAATCGTTTGTTGAAGTTTTAAGGAAGTGTTTGTTTTACTCCTTATTCTCTTAATTAGTGGCTAGAAAAATGAAGAAGAAAGAAAAACAAAAGAAGAGGAAAGCTTATGAACCCAAACTAACACCTGAAGGTAATTTTAGAAGATATGTTTTCTACAGTTTGTATTTTCTGCTTTATATTTAGGATAATTGTTTATGAATTTCCCTTTTTTTTCCACCAGAAATGATGGATTCTTCAACCTTCAAAAGGTTTACTGCTTCAATAGAGAATATTTTGGAAAATCTGGAAGACATGGATTTTACAGCTTTTGGTAATACATCAGAAATTTTCAAAATGCTTACTCCAGTTGGAAACCTGAGGAAAAACTGTATTGTCATTTTCGAGCTTCCTTCATGGTGACTTAATTTCATGTGGTAACTTGCTAGGGCCTAAGGATTGATATGGCTTTCACCTTGAGTGGTGGCTTTTACCTTTCCAATTTCACTTGCTGCTGCCTGAAGAAGATCCTCCTTCCCCCTCTCTGCAGAATCCAGAATGGGCATAAATCATAATGAGTATCCTTTCCACTTCCCTTGGAGTGGAAAGGATACTTTTTTGGGATGTCATTAAGGTGTTACCTTCTGTCAGATATGTAAGCAAGATGGCTCTCTTGCTAGCAATGTCTGAGGCACATAATCACACATCTGCTACTTGGAGATATGATTCTTCAATTCAGATAGCAGAGTCCTTGTGAATTTATGGCTAAGACACTGTATCATTTACCTATATCAGTGGAAAAGCAGCCTCCTTAACTAAGTGTCTAAGGAAGTAGTTCATGTTGCCAAAGGTGACTTTCTTCTGAAATGGGTAATGGAATATTCGTTAATTTTTTGTTCTACCGTCTTTGTCACAGGATTAAAACAAGGGGAGGGGCATAGTAAAGTTTCTCTAGTTTTTAAAGCCATAGTTAATGCAGCCTTGAACTTTCAAGTGAAGTCATTGGATTTTTCTGTGTCTGGTAACATGATTTTTGTCTAAGGTTAAATACAATTAAGACTCAGATTATCTCAAGGTGCTTAATTTCATATGTGTTTTTCATCTATTGCTCTTGCCCGGATTTGAACTTCAGGGCTACAGTTTAAGATTTGTTCTGAATTGAAAATTATGGCAGAAGTACTGCAATAAGTGGAGTTTGGTATTTTAAAAATTTTTAGTTTGTGACTTTCAGAAGTGCCTGCCTCATGTTAGGCTCTTAAATGGTGTCTTAGAACCATGAAATACCATTGGTATGGTAAGTCATACTTAACACATATTCATTGTTTCAACACAAGGAAAAGGTGTCATTATCAGTCTTTGTTAGATTCTAATTATTTGGAACCATTAGATGCTGGCTATCTGGACAATCAGCTCTTTTTTTTCAGTTAACATTTTTTTATTGGAATAAAAAATACTGATTTCCTAGAAGTCTTACTAGAAATAAGATTATTAAATTTTTACTTTTTTTTTCCTCTTTTTTTAAGGCGATGATGATGAGATTCCACAGGAATTGCTACTGGGCAAACATCAGCTTAATGAGTTGGGTAGTGAATCTGCAAAAATCAAGGCAATGGGCATTATGGACAAGGTACCTCTTCATAATCTAACTTTTTTTGGTATATAAAATATTCATTAACATACAAAAACTTACTTTTTCTGTAAGGACGTTCCACCCTCTTCAAAGACACATGGACCAGAAGAACAGCTGAGCTTCTGCTCACTTGGCTGAAGAGCTTAGGAAGTTGCAATGTCCTAACTGTTACTCTTTCTGAAGCTGAGACATTTTTGTTGAAAAGTCCTCCTCTGTGTCCTCCTCTTCCTCAGTCAGCTAGAGGAACTTGTTTTGGTGCAAACTTGTTGATGTCTCACATCTAGAAACAGTGTTCTTAATTTCTTTTTATCTTCCTGGAGCTCTTGGCTTTGGGCAGTTTTGTGTTAAACTCTTTTCCTGCTCTTGACCACTTGTGTTTGTGGAGTGTGTGTGAAACCATGTACTATTATAATTACTCTGGACTATTCCAAACTTCTGTAATCCAAACTTTAGATATTCCTCCTGGATTTTCCTTCAATCTCCCTACCTTCCTTTGTAGTTTGTGGGTGGTATGATCATTTTTCTTTCCTGATCGTTCTCACCATTAACCTCTGTTCCATATTTTTCACACATACATACATACATACATACATACATACATACATACATACATACATACATACATACATACATACATACATACATACATACATACATACATACATACATACATACATACATACATACATACATACATACATACATTCATACATATCTATAAAAACTCAATTTTTTGTTGCTTCCAATAGTGAATAGTATCCAGATGAGAGAAGCTAGCTCTCCACAAGGTTAACATATTCCACAAATTATTTAATCAGACTTGTACAGAAGATTAGTAAGTTTACTTTTTTCAACATACTACTTCTTTGAAGTTAACACTAATATTAAGAATATATTTCCCTTTTATTTTCTTAAGTATAAGGGAATTAATGTCTGCTTGTTCATGCAGTATAAATTTTCTCCTAATAAAGCTCTGTATGGTCAGTTAGAATTTGTAAATCATACATGGATTTGGTAAATTTCTATTTCTATTTCTAGAAGCAAATAACTATACAACATAAGCGATAGGCAATTTAAAAATTTGTTTCTGTGGATTTTGCTAGTTGAAAATGTAGTTTAATTGCAATCCTAGAATATATTTTGCTTGTTTCCATTATAGTATCTGCATTCTCCTTCTCCTTATGCCAAATTGTTTACAGTTGAAAAAATTCAGATTGTACAAGCTCTGTCCTTCATTCTTCAATGTTCTTTTCAGCAATTTGGAATCATATTTATTTCTTCAGTTGTTTGACGTGTTTCTTTATTTGTTTTAGCTCTCAACGGATAAAACAGTAAAAGTTCTGAATATTTTGGAGAAGAATATTCAAGATGGATCAAAGCTTTCCACTTTACTTAACCATGTGAGTTTGAAATTCCATCATTTCACTCCATTATGCAGAATAGTTTTCTTCACTTGAGTCCTATTTTGTGATAGATTCAAATACTCTGTATGTGTGTGAAAGGGATTTCTGATATAACGTCTGTGATTAAAATTTCCCAAGTTTTAATACTTGAAGCAAAATTCAATTAATTGTGATTTTTCATAGTTGTCATTTTCATAGTTGCCACTACTGTATTTTACTATAGTAGTGACAACTAGCACATGTATTGGGAGCAACTGTATTTTCTTCTGTTTCATTTTAGATATTATAGTCATCCTGAAATATTAATGGTAATTCTGGTGTAATTTGCATTGTTGGACATTTCTTTGCTATGTGTCCATAAAACATCCTTACAAAATGGAAGAGGTACTGCAATTTTCATATAGAGACTACCTTTCTCCTGAGCATTAAAGAAGAAGTTTAAGGTTGAAGTGTTCTTACACTACAAAGTGACAATGTCAATATAAATAAAATTAACAAGATGTTTAGTATTTTAGGATGGGGTTTTTTTCCAGGTATACCTAAAACTGCTCAAAAATTTTGAGGTTTAAGAGGCTGATGTTCCATATTTCACATTTCATGTATTTATTTATACACTTAGTATTCAGAGCAAGATTAGAATTGCAGCAAGATTAGAATTGAGTTTTAAAGAAAAAAGCCTCCTCATCTGTAGAAATAAGAGAGTAGTAGTCTATATCAGAAAGGAAGAATTTGAACTTGCACATGAAAACCAGACACATTATTGGTACCTAAATACTTTCATCTAGATAGTTCGTAGGGGTTTCAAAGTTTCAGTATATCGTTCTGAATGTCTTAGACAATACGAAAAAGGCATAAAAAGGAAGTACTGGTTTACCTGATCTACTTCATTGTGATGAAGTCTTTATGCTAATGATTTTAAAGTGATATCTTTCTTTTAGCTTTTTGAAGTAAAACTCAAAATTATTAAGAAGTTAATTAAATTGTCCAGTGCTAGCAATTCAGAGGCAAACTTGGATTTAAAAGAAAAAAAAAAGAATCTTTTTTTAAAGAAGGTGTAAGGTTGCTACTTTTACAGTGGAGTGAAAATATCTTACCTCCATGTCAGTATATTTTTCAGAGGCAGAGGATGCTTTAATATTCATTTCATTTCCAAGATAATTAGTGGAAACACTTTTTTCCCCCTTAAGGTTTCGTTTGTGTACATAGCAAATTCCATAAAGCCATTGTATCTGAGAAGTTTGCACGGGCCTCTTGATCTCCAGTTTTTTGTTGATTCTCTGATTATGTATATCATGTATATAATGCACTGTTCTATTGGTTCAAATTCTCTTACCCCAAAGACAAAAAGCTGTTACAGTTTCACTGACCTCTGATTTTTACAAGGAAAGCCAACAGTGTTGAAGTGTGATGTCATATAGGTAGTAAAAACCTTTTTTCTCTGGAGGCTCTGTCTGTATCAGAGAAGCTATGAGAATTTCTACCTAGCCTTGCTGTAATAATGTTATTACAATATTTAAGTAGTGCTGGGTGGTCATACTTAACCTCATCTATGTTTGTTTTGGTATCTCATATAAACACAGTAATACAGAGACTCAATATCCTATGGTAATCTAAATGGATGTATTTGATAAGATGTTGATAGAAGGTGGGTTGGTCTGTGAAGCAGAAAAATTTGTGTACTTACGGATTTCATGGACTTGCAACAGTCTTTTTGGATAAGAATTCCCTCTAGTGGCAGAAATCAAATGGATCAAAGCCGCAACTAGTACCACTGAAGAAAACACCAGATAAAGGAATTAGATTTTGCTTAATGTACACCAGTCTTAAATAGAGCATGCAGCAGTCTTCCCTCATTGTGCTTCCCAGTGAGACACAGAAACCTTCTTTGTGTTCTAACAGAAGGACACAAAATATAGGACTTTGAAGACCAGTAGCTTAAAGAGATGTTACAAACTTGTTGCTAGTAAAACAAATATTACTTGATTAAAAAATTTAATTATTTTAGTATCATAAAGGAAATAAAAAATTTCATACATTAGTGTTATGTAGACATATTAATGTAATGTTATTTTCTTAAATTTGGTCAGAATAAAAATTTGATTTTTTTTGTTCATACTCTCCTGTTTTTCTTGCCTGTTGCAGAATAATGACACTGAAGATGAGGAGAGATTATGGCGTGATCTTATTATGGAAAGAGTGACAAAATCTGCTGATGCTTGTCTTACTGCTATCAATATTATGACATCACCAAATATGCCTAAAGCTGTATATATTGAGGACGTAATAGAAAGAGTTATTCAGTACACAAAATTTCATTTGCAGAACACTCTCTATCCTCAGTATGATCCTGTGTATAGAGTGGATCCTCATGGTGGTAAGTATGCTAAGAAATCTTTCCATATTAAAAGCTATAAAAAGTTAATCTACTGGATGATGATGTAAATGACTTTCTGGAATAAGAATTTTTGTATGCAGCTTTTATGCTGATAGTCCTTTCTTATCACATAGAGTATCCTGAATTAATGCACTGTTAGTTTGAGGCTGATGAAACAGAGTAAAAAAACAATGAAATGTGTCATCTGAAGAACTTAGTCATGTAGCACCTTGGTTTACTGTAATAATGTCAGTGTAACCAAATTATTTAGAAGTTTGAAGTTCAACTTTATGTATAGTTATTATTTGTTGAAATAAGTGACTTCATAGTAATATGAAATATGACTAGCCTTGTATAGCCAGGTATATAATGATTTGTTTCCAGGAAAAGGATTTAGCTTCTAGCCTTTTGTTTTCATGTACATACCTACAGATGCATGGCTCAAATTTCAAGATCCTTTTTAAAAATATCAGGTCCAGCATTTAGAGTAATTATGAAAAATATTTATCATGTGAAATTCCTGCTTTTGAGCTGATACTACTGAGTGGTTTTTCTAAATGGCTTTTGCAAAGCTGCAGTCATGCAGTTGTTTTTGGGGCACTTTGTGAGGAAGATCATCTTTCTAGTATTTGAAACACTGTAATTATTAATGAATATGTATTTTATTTTCTAGGTGGTGTTTTAAGTTCAAAAGCAAAGCGTGCCAAGTGTTCCACCCACAAGCAAAGAGTTATAGTGATGTTGTACAACAAAGTTTGTGACATTGTCAGCAGCTTGTCAGAGCTGCTGGAGATACAGCTTCTCACTGATACAACTATTCTTCAGGTAGTTTTTTTCAGAATTCCTGTCCAAAAATGTTAGCTTTGCTTTTCCTAGAGTAAATGTGAAATATAATTTTTTTTTTTTATATTTTCATGTCTCAGCGACATGAAGTTTGAAATCAGTACAAGCTTTTGAATTTTTAACATCAGAGTGACTGATTTGTTGTGTAGTATGTCATTTGCATCTTCTCTTCTGCATTTAAGTTAAACCTGCATGTACTGAAGTATAGAGTGTTGGAATCATTTACTTTAGAAAAGATCCTTAAGATCTAATTTAAACTATCCCTGGCACAACTCAGGGCCCATTTCCTTTGTCTTATCACTTGTTAGCTGGGAGAAGAGACCAGCCTCACCTTGCTACACACTCCGTTCAGGGTCTTATAGAGGACTATAAGGCCTCCTTTGAAGCCTCTTCTCCACACTAAACAGCCTGATACCCCTTCAGCCACTCCTCATAAGACCTGTGCCTAAATTTAATAACCTTATTTGCAAATAATATGAAGTAATTGTTGAATGCCTTACCTGCTGAATGAATAACTGACTTGTGAAACTGCCTAAGTACCAGTTTGTTAGTCCTATATACTTAAAATAACTTCTATCCATTGATAGGTGTCATCGATGGGAATAACTCCTTTCTTTGTAGAAAATGTCAGTGAGCTACAGTTATGTGCCATCAAATTAGTGACTGCAGTAAGTACTTTCTAATTTGTGGGTTCTTGTGCCTGTCCTGCTGAGATTTGTTAGGGTGTTTACATAGGCTGTATTTTCCCTCTGGTAGAGAATTTGAGTGTAGAATTAATGCTATTCTTGCATGTTTTTAGAGTTTGATATCATAATATAGAAATCTACCTGAGCTGCCCCTATTTGCTGAGTACTGTATAGAAAGAAATTGCCTATTCAAGCAAGAAGCTTCTTAACTTTAATCGCCAGTGTAAAGTGTAAACTCCTTCCTCTTACCTGTCCCTTTTTTATTTAAGAAATCTCCTTTTTTTTAAATCTTTAATCCTAGCTATGTGGTTTTCATTATTTCCTATGTTCAGATTTGAACTTATGCAATAAGTCATAGAACTAGTATGGTGTTTCTGTGTGACAGAACAAATTATTTTCCTCAGAAGAGGTGACTATCTGAAAAAAATCTCAGGATAGGTAAAATATTATTTCAGGAAAAATGTAGTGGAACATTTGGAAATGTAGTGGAAAAATGTAGTGGACAAATGTCGTTGTTCAAGTGGGAGATTTTAATCATTGTAAGAATTATATACTTAGGTATTCTGCCCAAACAAAAGGGGGGGCAAAATCAACAGTTCTGATTCTGTAAATTGAAAGAACATACCATGTCAGGCATTAACAGTAAAGCCTGGCATGTGAAGTAAAACTGTTATCTCAAATGGTCTCTGCAACCTACATGTGTTCACGTAAATTGTGTTATGACAGTTTTCCTTTGTACTGAGAGAAATAAATACTAAGTCCAAAAACTTAGTATTATACTGTTTGACTTTCTTATGTACTGTGTTATACCATTAACAAAAATATTTTAAATAGAAGGTACTTTCAAGACCTATTACACATTTAAGTTATATAAAGATTTTTTAAAATCTCTTTTTGGAAAAGTTTTATGTAATTTTTCAAGAAATGCTTTTATTGAGAAAGCAATAAGTAAGGTGAATTGTGATTCATTAACAGTAAGGTGAATTGTAATTTATTGATGAGTCATGAGAAGTATATGCTGTCATATAATTATTTACAATTTATTTTAAAAGCTATATTTTATGTAACAATAAATCATTATCTGATAATCATGTAAATATTAAATAGGTGTTCTCCCGTTATGAAAAACACAGACAGCTAATATTAGAAGAAATTTTCACTTCCCTTGCACGACTACCAACTAGCAAGAGGAGTTTGAGAAACTTCAGGTAAATAATACTTCTGATGTAAATAATAACTTGTAGACTATAGCATTTATAGTTTTGTAAATGTAAGATTTTTGCAGGTTGAGATTTCAAAACAAATTGTTCATCAAATGTCTTATAATGATTTCTCGATTTTATGCTATCACTTTAGTGCCTACTAACAAAAATAATAGAAACATTATTTTGCTTACTAAGAATGTGAATGGGTGTAATGTTAGTGTGCATTGAGGATTATTTTTTGTGGGTCAATTCTTTATTCTGTTTGTATGGAGTTACATAATTTCTTCATTGCTAAATCTTTTTAGGAAAATTTGGCTGAATACACTCAGAGCACTCTTTTCAGGAAGGGATCAGTTTCATATCCATATCATCTTATACATCAGGGTTTACCACCTTTTGATGTTGTTAAGTGTAGCAGTAAGGTGGTGTTGGTGTGTGTATGGGCAGCAAACTCATACTGCTTCTGAGGTTACATCAGGGAGAAACATAGTCTTCTTACCAACTTAAGACAGTTGCCTGCTGAAGTTTGTAGTATGCAATGCTGCTGCAGATTGTAGGTGTAGCCCTTGTAAAAGTCAGTCTAGGTCATGGTCACTATTTTCTCTATTCTGAAAGTCCCATACATTTCACATACATTGAATACTACAGAAAAATTATTACAGCAACAGTTTGGTGCGTTTTCTTGTGTTGCGTTGGAGCGAACATGGTGTTACACCTAATAAGCTTATTTTTAAGTATTTTAGCAGGTAGATGTTTCTTTTATTAAATATTCCTTTAGCTGTTTCAGCCAGTGAACTGTGTGCTATTTCAGTTTACCTCTTCTGTACAAGAACAATACTTACTTGTTTTGTTAGGTCAAATGTTACACTACATAAAAAGAAGCAAATTAATAGATGAATGTCTAGAATGTGGATTTCTAGCTGTGAAATATCTATCTTTCAAATAATTTTGGAAAGATATTACTTAGGAGCAAAACTTTTTCTTGTGTTTTGTCCTTTCTGTTTACTTTTAGTGTTAAAACTGTCTTTGTTATTAACAGGTTGAACAGCAGTGACACTGATGGAGAGCCTATGTACATTCAGATGGTAACAGCACTAGTTCTGCAACTTATTCAGTGTGTGGTTCACTTACCATCAGCTGAAAAGGATTCTAATTCAGAGGAGGAATCAAATAAGAAAGTAAGATATTTGTTAAAGCCTTTTTTTATATGTGTGTGCAGAAATTACTTATGTATGTTCGTAGGTATATTACATTACTACAATGCTGTAGTAATCAAGCATTGTAATTTTACGTCTGCTGTAAATTTTTGATGCATAAGAAATGCTGATCTGGAAATCACAGATCTATGCTGAGATAATAGACAAATGTATCTTGCTATTTTTAGGTGGATCAAGATGTGCTTATTACTAACTCATATGAAACAGCCATGAGGACGGCACAAAATTTCCTTTCTATTTTTCTTAAGAAGTAAGTATTGTTGCATTCTTTAGTGTATTAATAAAACCAGCTCCAAATAAATACTTTGAAACCTGACCCCTGAACAGTGATAAATACCTTTTCATAAAGTTATTAATAATAGTATACTTTATAAATGCCTAAGAGAGCTTCTTGCCTAGACAAAAATGTGTATAGAAGAGCAATTCTGCAGTGTTTTTCATATATTTATGAAGCTGTCTCACAGTTCATATAGGATTCCTTTATTATGGGTCTTTAACTTACCTGAAGCCTGAAAGGGAAAGCTTAGCAAATATTTAAGTGGTGAAATCATGCTGATTTGGTCATCAGATATAAAAAGCCTAAAAATTACTTTCACTGAGCTAAAGTTAAGAGTATCAATAGCTCAAAAAGGAATAAAAAATGTACCTGAATTAACTATAGGATTTCAAAGAACAAGTCTTTAGGTTTCTATTGTATCAATAAAACTTTTTCACATCAAGCTGAAAAACTGTTTAATAAACTATCTGGAAATTGCATGCTTCTGATGTTAAATTTAGGAATGATATATAGAAGTCAAAAAGTATCAGATATTTTAACTTTTGGTGGCTTTTTGTTGTTGGTTTGGTTTGTTGGTTATTTGGCTGGTGTTCTTTTAGCATTCTGATTGTAACCTTTGTGAACCATAATACTGAGATGTGCTATCACTATCAGATAAACGAAACCAAGCTTAAAGAATATAAACTTACCAACTCTTAAATATCCTACTCCAGCTTCATTTTTATAATTCTACCTACTTTGTCTATCCAAGTAAATACAGACTTAATAAAGCTAAAAATAAAAATCTTAGCAACAAAATTCTGCTGTCATGGATTAGACGTTTTATACGCACAACTTGGAGGGATAACTGTGTAAGCTGTTTCTCTACAAACAAATAAAACAAATTTTCTTCCATATTTCAGATTTGTTTACTTGGAATTGCATAAAACTGGTTTTTCTGATTAAACATAGAATTCTGTTTCTATCAGAATAAATCTATGTTTATACTTCTGTTTATATCAGAATAAAAAAGTTTTTATGGCTGTTAAATTTGCTTACAAAAGCATTTTCTTATTAACAGGTGTGGCAGTAAACAAGGGGAGGAAGATTACAGGCCACTGTTTGAGAACTTTATTCAAGATCTTCTTTCAACAGTCAATAAACCAGAATGGCCAGCTGCAGAGTTGCTACTTAGCTTACTAGGAAGGCTATTGGTAAGGGATTTTTGGTTTTAGCTATATTAATTAATTTCTTATTGCAATGAATACTTGTTTATTTCTGCTAAATAAACACTACTACTGTAGGAATGCTGTCTGATTGTTGACACACATGCAGCATGTAAGGATTTCCTTGCATGTAACACTGCTATGCAATAAATAAATAATAGAATCTTGGTTAGAGGATCAATCATATGAACTTGTTAAAAATTCTATGTATAGTTTTTCTTGGAAGTCTAGTTTCACTATTTGATTACATTTTCAACATTAAAAAGTGTCATTTCATAGCATCTTATAAGTGCATAAATTTATTTGGAGTAAAGTCAGCTTACCAGCTGACTTAGACATATTAGGTATCTCCTCTGGACTGTTCCCTTAGCACAAAACCAGAAAACAACTCTATGGTTTGGTTTTTTACAACTACAGCAAATGCTTATGACATTTTACAGAATGGGAATGCTTGTGTTAGTGTGGTTTTTGACTGTTGCTCTTTAGTATTATAATGTAATTAATGCAGTAACTTGAGCTGCTTTTTGAAAAAGTATTGTATGGTCTTGTTCTTGGTAAAATCTAGCTTTATATTTGTGAGAATGAGGAGGTAGCATTATGGTAATTTAAATCTCTGCTGTTGGAGATCTGCTGTGCTAGTGTCCAGTTTGTGTAATGAAAATATGTGTTTAAAAAAGACTCTGACAGACATGTTTGTAGAACGAGAGAGACATAATAAAAAAGATGATTTATATAAAGTAAGTAATGTATGTGTGATTTAATGGTAAATTATATAATTTTATGCAATATGGAAGTTAGGTGGAAATTTTAATAAGGTAAAGCAATATCTTGTGAGAAGAATCTCTGTGGCATAAATATTTATTTTTAAATGTCTATTCTGCTTTTCTTAGGTTCACCAGTTCAGTAACAAATCCACAGAAATGGCATTAAGAGTTGCATCTCTTGACTATCTTGGAACTGTAGCAGCAAGACTGAGGAAAGATGCAGTCACTAGCAAAATGGATCAAGGATCTTTAGCCAGAATCCTCAAACAGGTGTGTGAGACATCCATGACAGCTAGATGGAGATCTATCCACTCAAATGCTTGAAATTTTTAAATATACTTGAAAAATGATATTATGGAGAATCAGTGTTAATTCACTGTTTAGGTTTCTGAATCAAATATACACAATTTATAAGTATCACATTTGTTAACTCACGTCTTCATTGCATGATTTCTGTAGTGATCCTATAAATTAATTAATTACAGTGCTTAGTCAGTTTTCTTATGACAATACTGAGGAAATAATTGATTAGCAGTTGGATTCTATCTTAAGAAGCCTTAAAAATGAGCCTGCATTTGTTATTGCAAAGTGGAACCTGAGCATCTGGCACTCAAATACATACTTTAGAGAGTTAATCTATTAGTCTTGCAGGGCTAGTTTTTACATGGTATAATTTGAGTTTTTGGGGGTGTTCTGGTGTTTTTTCCTGAACTTGCATATGTGTGGGTTGGTGCTGGCCAGATGCCAGGCCCTCACCCAAGCTGCTGTGACTCCTCTCTGCAGCTACACAGAGGAGAGAAAATGTAAGGAAGGGTCCATGGATTGAGATAAGGACCAGGACAGATCACTCACCAAATACCAGCAGAGCCAAAACAGGCTCAACTTAGAGATATGAAGTGAATTTATTACTAACACAATCAGATCTGGATAATGAGAACTTAAATAAACCCTTTAGAAGCACCTTTCCCATCCCATTCCCTCCCTCCCAGCTCTAGGTCCTACCCCAGCAGTGCAAGGAGACCGGGAGTGGGGGTTGTGGTCAGTTCATCACCCGAGGCTTCTCTCGCTGCTGAGGGAGAGGAGTCATTCCCCTGCTGCACCGTGGGGTCCCTCCTGGGGGAGGCAGTTCTCCATGAACTTCTCCAGCATGGCTCCATCTCATGGACAGCAGCTCCCTGCAACTTTCTGCAGGGTGAGGGGCAGCAGCACCCTCAAACACTGCAGCACTGGGTCACTCTTCTGCGGGGTGCAGTCCTTCAGGGACAGGCTGCTCCAGCCTGGGAGCAGGGCCCTCCCAGGCCCTGCTCCCACAGGTCTCCCACAGGCTCACAGGCTTCTCTCAGGCACCCACCTGCTCTAGTGTGGCTCCTCCAGAGGCTGCAGAGGAATCTCAGTTCCAATACCCGGAACATTTCCTTCCCCTCCTCCTTCACTGACCCTTGTGTCAGTGGGCTGTTCTTTCACGTGTTCTCACCCCACTCTGCTCTGGTCACAATTACATCTGAACAATAACTTTTTTGTTCTTTCTTCTAAAATATGTTATCACAGAGACATATACCATCTCTAATTAGCCCAGCCTTGGCCAGCAGCACCTCCATCTTTGGAGCCACCAGGGACTGGCTCTGCTGGACATTGAAGAAGCTTCTGGCAGCTTCTCTCAGAAGCTACCCCTGTAGCCACCCCCACTACCAAAACCAAACCAGGCGAAGTCTTTCATTTAAGAGCCCATATCTGGATTTCTGCTAATGCTGCTCAAAATCTGCGAGAGTGGCAACATATGCTAAAGCAGGGTATACATTTGAGCTCTATACAATACATAATATGAGAAAGTCTCATGTCCCATGTGCCCTTTTATAAATGAGGACTTGCATTTTTCTTATGGACACTATACATTTCTTTCTGAGCTAACTTTTGTCAGGATTTCCCTTTCACTTCCCTGAAAAGACTACAGACCTATTACACATACTTTATAATGACCATTAAATTTATATTGAAGGAAAAACTTCTATACTTTTCAGGCATTCGATTAAAGAGTGAAAGTTATCTCCTCCTTTATGAGGCTGATTCTTCCCATAATTTCTTTCTATTAGAATATTCCACAACATACAGTGTCAAATCTTTATGTCCATGGCATAAGATAATTTATACTTTTGTGTGATAAGGGATTATTATTCTCCTCTGTTGACAGTGATTCTGACAATTTTACATTATGCTAAGTGAGAAAGTATTTCAGAAGAATTCTTTTCTCTTTTCTTATCCTCAGAAGTTGTAGTAGTATTGAAAAATATTCTAGAAAGAAATATACCTGCTCAGTGACCTGAATTTTTCTGTTTGGTTTTGGGTTTTTCCAGGATCAGGAAGCTGCAAGACATTGGCAACTGCATAAAATGAAATTGCTGTGGGCAATGAAGTGTTAAAACTTTTTTTTTTTTCAGTTTCTCAGGAAACTTAACATTAGTAATGGTAGACAGTACCATCCATGCATTGTGGAAAGTGTGTTCTATACAGTACCATCAATTAGGGTAGACTGTTGTGTTACTTATAAATTTGTAAGAGAAGAGCAATGTGTTCAGTACAGCTGAGCTTCACTTTCCTGGTCAAATGGAAAAAAATAAGAAATCCATTTGCTGTTGTCATCAGAAACTTAAATTATAAGCTAATTATTCAGAAGTTAAGATTTTTCTTCCCTGCTAAATTGAATACTTCTGTTGGATATTTTCTTCTGCATTCTGATATCATTACAATGATATTAGTCAATGATTGATAAATGCATATAGTGCTTCCTGCTGTAGTTTGCACCCATGATTCATAGAATAGGTTTTAGAGGAAATCTATTCTCTTTTGACATTTTCAAACAGTATCTTTTTTTTTAGAAATAGATTGTCCAGTTTATTTGAACACTTGTGCATGCTTTTCATTAGTTTATCTCTTGATACACAGATGTTTTGGACTTGTTAATGTTACTTTTCTCTGCTTGCTGATGTTTGCAAGCTATGTTACATGCTGCACATGTATCAAGATTCTCAGTCAATGCTGTTAGTACAGAACTGAAGATGGTTTTAAGTTAGAAGTTTCATTGCTGACAAAGAAAATTTTTTTCTGGCTGGAGAATTTAAAGCCAAAAGTTATTCTTCTACTTTCATTTTAATTATTGAATATTATTTTTAAAGGATTCACAGTTTCTCTTTCTTTGTTCTGGGATTTGTATTTGTTTGATAGTAGTTGGGCAATTAAGCATCAAGCACCCCTTATATTTAGCCAGTTATCTACACAATTTCAGGTTTGTCAAAGGCCAGAATTTCTACTCAACAATTTGAATCAGGGTGTTTTTTATATATATATGTATGTGTATATGAACATAATCAGTATTATATGTCTTGTAGGCATGCTTTTAACTCTTGGACTCATTCATTTTGGAGTAAAAGAATAATACCACTTTCTGCTGTAACATCAGCAACTGCTAGGATCTGGGTGTTTCAGTGTAATATTGAGGAAATAAAGGTGTTTTCTGGATTTCACCCTTTTTTGATTTTTCAGTGACAGAGGGTCATCATGCAAGATCACAGAAAGAAAACTAACCAAATCAGTCTGTTTTAAAACCAGTCTTATTCTGATCTTAATATTTTTCTACTTTGTAACTAATTGGTTAAAAAATTAGTAATGCTGTACAATTATGCAAACAGCTGACATCAGTGTATTTTATATGTGGAGATACAGATTTTCAGATGGTAATTATGACTGTGCAATATTCTTGTTTATAACCATCTTTCTGCTTCTAACAGGTTTCAGGAGATGATGAAATTCAACAGCTGCAAAAGGCTTTACTGGATTATCTGGATGAGAACACAGAAATTGATGCATCATTAGTGGTAAATTTCAGCTTTCTTTCATCAGGAATGTATATAAATAATTTCAGTAACATGTACTGAAGAAAAGTATTTTTTTGTATATATTTCTGCTTCAATTAAATTGTCACCCTAACATATACTGTTGATTGTGTTTTCCTAAATAATGTTGATCCATTAGATTCCCTAAATTTCATTATAAATCTATTAATTTTCTTTTTCTGTATCTGTTGGTTTTGTTTTCTGTTCATACTGCTCTATTTCTCCAGTTTTCTCGGAAGTTTTATGTAGCTCAGTGGTTCCGTGATACAACTATGGAGACAGAAAAAGCAATTAAATCTCAGAAGGATGAGGATTCATCTGAAGGAACTCATCATGCAAAAGATGTTGAGACCACAGGACAAATCATGCATAGAGCAGAAACTCGCAAAAAGTTTCTTCGCAGCATCATTAAAACTGCTCCATCTCAGTTCAGCACATTAAAGTATGTTTCAGTTACCACTTTTTAGCCATGCATTTGATGTTTTAAATAATTTTTTTGTGAACATGTCCTGATTAACACATGTAATTTATTTCAGGATGAATTCTGATACTGTGGACTATGAAGATGCATGTTTGATTGTTCGCTACTTGGCCTCTATGAGGCCGTTTGCCCAGAGCTTCGATATTTATTTGACACAGGTAAACTGTGACTGGAAGTCTTAGTATAGTGAAACACAGTTGCATTCTGATTCCAAACACTTTCACAGCTATATGTTATTATCTGTCCATTGTTGAGCAGAGGTATTTACAGACCATGATAACACCATGTGCTTTCATATTCTGTGTTGATGGCGAAAGTGATTAGGTTTTGTTTTCGTGCATGTGTTTTGTATGTTATAATGTGCACACATTATTTTATTTATTCATGTATGGTTATGGCTAAATCACAGTATGCGCACAGTAAGAAGATCATTACAAAGTGCTGAAATAATTTTCATATTTTCTGTAAGATGCTTATTCCTTTGGTAAGATTAACACATGAAATTGAGCTTAATTTGATTTGAAAGTAAAAGCTGGATGGGCCAGTTGATTGCAGTGCACATTGCTGTCACTTTGGAACCTGCTATTTAACCAGTGTAGTTTCTTGCTTTTTCTGGGAGAAGGGCACTAACACTGGCACAGTGACATGTTGGAAATTCAGTACTAGTTTAGATTGCATTACTTAAATTGGTCTGCTTACAGAGCCATTCTTAGAATGCCCTTGTCCAACTCTCCTGTTAAAAGAACCATAGGGAAAGTCACAACTGAATGACAAAAGTAGAATTTAAATTTAAGAACCTTATAACCAGTTTTAGAGAAGTGTAAAATCTTGGTAAACATCCATGTTTGGTTTTCAGTGCCATGAAACATCACTTATATGCACCTTTTTGTTCTCTGAGAAGATACACTCAACTTTTTGTTATTACTATTTTAGTAATATTATTTGTTTGTTATTGTGCTGCATTTTCGCTCGTAATTATTATTTGGTACCTTCCCAAAACAATCAAATCTTTTTGTTCTCTCTAGATTCTGCGTGTACTTGGTGAAAATGCAATTGCTGTTCGAACAAAAGCCATGAAGTGTTTGTCTGAGGTTGTTGCTGTAGACCCCAGCATTCTAGCGAGGGTAAAAAAGAAAATATCTACCGTGCACATATCACCCTTAAAATAAATCTTTATTTCTTATTCTGAATCTTTGTTTCATCTGTTCTTTTTAGCTGGATATGCAGCGAGGAGTTCATGGGCGGCTAATGGACAACTCCACTAGTGTACGAGAAGCAGCTGTGGAGCTGCTTGGCCGATTTGTGCTTTGTCGTCCTCAGCTTGCTGAGCAGTATTACGACATGCTGATTGAAAGAATATTGGTACGGTGACTTGTGGTATTTATGGTACAATAAGGGCATTGGAAAATTTGCTTTTAAGTGAGCCTGTTTAATAAGTTGAAATTGTTTGAATGATGAGGCATCATGATTTTAAGGACAGCCTTGTCAAATGCACCCCTTGCTTCTAGGGAAAAATGAACTTCTACAGAAAGTCATACATTGCTCAGATTAACTGTGACATGGCTTAAGCCCAAGTAGAAGTTTAGTGCACATCATGCAGCTCCTCACTCAACCCCCGCATCTCTTACCCCACCCTGGTGGAATGAGCCAGAGGGATTGCAGTAAAATTTACATGTTGAGATAAGACTATTTGATAATTGAAAACAAAGTAAAATACAATAAAATTATAAATAATGATAATAGAAAGGAAACAAACCATTGATGCACAAAGCAGTTGCTCACCGTCTGCTGACCGATGCTGGATCCCCATTCCCAAACCTGGATTGGCTGTGCTTTCTAATAACTCCCCCTAGTTCATATATTAGGCATGACATTCTGTGGTGTGGAGTATCCCTTTGGCCAGTTCAGGTCACCTGTCCTGAAATGCTCCCTCCTAGTTTCTTTTGCCTACCTCCTCATTGGCATTTATTTGAAGTCTAAAATATGGATCATTGAGGGCAGCTTTTCTATGCTATTTTTAGAGTTTTGAAAGGTGTATTAGTTTTTTTACAAAAAAGTGGGGTTTTTATCTAGGTGTTCAGTATTAATTTAACTGTTGGATAACATTAACTTCTAGTATCCACGTCAGGATTTTAGTCAAGTACTACACATTTGCTATAGTTACATGATAAAACAAGTTTGTGAAGGCTTTTGGAGAGAAGTAGGTCATATGCATACAATACTACAGAAAGCAGTTGAACGTGATGTTCAGATTCAACAGATTCTGAGCAAGGTGATATGAAGTGAAGCTCCTCATCTATCTCCTTAGATGAAGCCTAGTAAAATGGAAATGACTGCCTGCATGTGTCTTATCCATAAGCTTTATCCAAAGGCTTAAAGTAATACTATCCAAATCTATAGGGAATCTTGTGTGTTCCAATAAAGTAGCTAAAGCATCTGGCATAGGTTCTTGAGTAAATAAGTGGATTGCAACATCATGAGCTCTTAGATGGGAGGGTATAGATGGAGTAAGTGTTTCAGCATTCTGGGACCTCAGCCAGAACCTTTAGAACAAGATATGCTGAGCTTTTGTACAAATGAATTCCAGAAGATTTTAGTTGCCTTTTCTAAATAATTTTTGCAGGTCAAAGTGGGTGATCTTCAAATATTAATTAATATAGAATATAAATTAATGTCTCTGATTTGTTTTCAAGAGTGTAATTATTTTCTCTTCACAGGATACTGGTATCAGTGTCAGAAAAAGAGTCATAAAAATACTTAGGGATATCTGCATTGAACAACCAACCTTTCCCAAAATTACAGAAATGTGTGTGAAAATGATTCGAAGAGTCAATGATGAAGAAGGCATCAAGGTAGAATGAAACATATCCTTCAGAATTTTAATTATTGTTACTTTAGTGTTTCCCTATTTTGACAAAATTAAAAAAGTATTTCATTTCTCCTTTGTAATAGTTATGAATTATGAATTTTTAAGAGCTGATATTTTATCTTCTGTAATTCTCTCTGACTTACTTCTCTTTCTTTTCTATCCTCTATTTTCTGTATCTTCTTGCTGACAATCAAAATATTTTAAATATTTTCCAGAGGTTATTTTTCTTCTTGCAAGTATTTTCTCTGGTACTTCTCTTCTCTAACATGTGAAATTGGCATTTAAAACTTCGATTTCTGCAAATCAATAGTTTTTAAGTAAAAATTAACTACTTGACATTCATATATGCCATATGTAATTATTAAAGTTATAAAGTATTAATCTGTGCTAATGTTCAGTGAGGCAGTTATTACCCCTGAAATGTTGCTAATGTTGTTTATGTGCTCATACTCTACCCTTTGTGCAGTGTGTATTTGCACAAAGGGCACAAACCTAATATGTGTTAAATCATAAAGCTGACAATTATTATTTTGTTTAATATGACAAAATAATTTAAAAATTGTTGAGTAATTAGGGACACAGCTATTGTAATTTTGTATCACACTTTCAGTAAATTTAAAAATTTCAAAGCTGCAGCAGATATTTTTACCTCTTGAGATACGTTCATGTAAAATGGCTTTCTGAGAAGACTGTTGATCAACAAGCAGATGAACAGCTAGAGCCAAGGTGTTGCTGGAAAGGGAGGATGACCATGTTCTCTCCCCTCCTTCCTCTTACCTTTCTAACTATAAGAAAAAAGGAGGCATAAACTTCAATGTGCTTTTAACAGTTCCAAGTAAGAGAAGTAATTTTGGAATTATTTTTATTCACTTGCATTCTAATCTATATTGTTCTTCATTCAAAAGCATTGGAAGGTAACATACTTCCTATATTTGAGTGTAGAGACTTGGCTTCTCTCTCTTTCCCACCTTGTCACAGCTGTTTTGTAAACTAAAGGAACCTGCCCCTGCTGCTGCCGTTCTCCTGTAAGGATTGTTTGTTCAGTTGTCAGCTGCTCAGCTGTGTTTTTCTGAGGAATACCAATTAATGCAGGAAGGTGGTAACTTTGTTTTCGGCAGCATCACTTCCCATTGTTTCATTTTGCTGAAGTTTGGCATGAGATCAGTGTAAGTCCTGTAATAGTAGATCTGGGTCTGTCTCAGATAACATTTCCTACTACAGTCTCGTTTTCATAATTCCTTATGAAAAGGCACAGATCATCAGTGCATCTGTTCTACGGATGTATTAGAAATAATACTAGTGTAAGTTTATTTATTTCTGCTAATATTTTATTTTCCTTCAGAAATTAGTAAATGAGACTTTCCAGAAGCTCTGGTTTACTCCAACTCCACACCATGACAAAGAGGCAATGACGAGGAAAATACTAAACATCACTGATGTGGTATGTTAAACCAATCTGAGTTGTGTGCAAAATTCAGTTTTGATTTTAGTATCTTAGGAACATTATCTGTATTTTTTTTGAACACAAGAATATGTCAGATGGTTTCCCTTTTTATATTTCCTGGCATGAAATGTACACCAAAAAGTATTCATGTGATTGAGCAGGCTGTAGGAAATCTTAAATGCTCATTAATGTTCTGGCAATAATAACTGTGACCACACTATATTCAGATTCTATTAAGTACTTGTTCAGTTAAAACACAACCAATTTCTATTGTATGTAACAATCTACAGGAATTGCTAGCAGCCTATAGTTAAGCCTACCTAAGAACTTGTCTCTTAAAAGAAAATTTTCCTCAAACAATTGAAAACCTTTATTTGGCAAAGTTAATAAGCTGTTTTAATAAATAGAGGGGTGTGTTTTTACTCAGAGGAAACTGGTGTCTGCATAATTGTATCTTACTATTTAGGAGCAGCACATTAAATAGCTTGTCTCCAAAAGAACAAAATCTATTTTAGATAAAATTGTAGTGAAAATACATTGTATAAAACCACTGTGCTGAAAAGATGTTTTAATATAAATTATTTTAAGAACTAATTTTCAAATTTTAAAAACTGACTTAATTACTTAAAATTCTAGGTTTAAACCACGTTTTACTTTACAGTTTTTAAAAAAACTATAGTCTAGTTTGCATTTTTCCTGTTGGAGAAGTCAGTCAATTTGACTTCTGTTTAATTCTCAGTTCTTTTGCAAGTTCTAATTTGAACCACCTGTTTGCTATTCCTGATTATATTATACTAGTGAAGGCTTGTTCTGTTTATAAAAAAACAAGTGTGTGTGTATATATATATATATATATATATATATATATATATATACACATATATACACATATATACACACACACCTAAATAACAGGGGTGCACTGTGTGTGTGCAGGTATTTTTCTCTGTGCCCAGAGACAGGACACAAGGGAATGACCTGAGGTTGTGTCAGGGGAGGTTTAGATTGGGTGAAAGGAAAAAGTTCTTCACCCGGAGGTGGCTGGGCCCTGG
The DNA here is from genome assembly GCF_022539315.1 of Serinus canaria. NCBI lineage: Eukaryota > Metazoa > Chordata > Aves > Passeriformes > Fringillidae > Serinus > Serinus canaria. Next base: position 64,004,826 of record NC_066343.1, on the reverse strand, counting down.
AACAGGCTCCCCAGGGAAGTGATCACAGCACCCAGAGTTTAAGATTTGGACAATGCTCTGTGACTCTTGAGATGTTCTGTGCAGGGCCCAGGGTGAAACTTGATGAACCCTGTTTATCCCTTCCACCATGAGAGAGCTTTTGGTTCTATGATACACATACATGTCCGCTTTCAAAGTGTCAGAATTATATTTATACATAAATTTGTGCGAAATTTTCTACAAAATGGAAGCTTATCTTGCACTAGGGACAGCAATCTCCAGTAAAGCATGTGGGCTTTGTGTTGTATGAAATACAAATTCTAGAGTCACGAAAATGGCGGGAGCTATTTTTCAAATACAGAAGACAGTTTCTGGTCTCCATTGTTCTTAAAGCATATAGAGATGTGTGCATGTATGCTGGTCTTTTGAGATGATATCTATATTGAAATAATTTTTCCTCAGATGCCTTGTTTATTAACCAGTTTATTCTCAAAAATATTTATAGGTTGCAGCTTGTAGAGATACAGGGTATGATTGGTTTGAACAGCTTCTTCAAAATGTAAGTAATGAATTTTAAATATATAGTACAATCATTGTTAGAATTTTAGTGTTCCTTTTGCTTCTAAAACGCATAAGGCGGGAACTCCAACAGCAGTACTACAACAGACAAATTCAATTCCTGCTCTTTAACATCTGACCTTTCTATCCTTCTCGGTGCAGTTTTCTTTGGCATTAGTTTCTATCTTTGCAAGTGATCTATTAAAAATACTTTGCTTCTTGATTTTGGGAGGAGTATCACTTGTTTGTTTAATTTGATTAGTTCTTCAACAATGACTCACATAACACAAAGTCCACAGTTAAGATACTTAACTCTGAAATAAGATATCTAGTGATGTCAGGTTTTTTAAACAGTAGATAAGTGTATTTTCACATCCAATGTATTTTTACATAATTTATGGAAGTAGTGAATCTTCAAAGTGTAAGTTAATTCTGCATTATATTCTACTTATATCTAATACCAATATTTCTAAGGATTGAGCTTGGTTAGTTTTTATCTCTTAACCTGTGCTATCACTCTCTACTTCTTGCATGCCCTGGTTGATTTTCAAGCAAGAAAATCCTTTGATTCTTCTCTTTCCAGGAGTGTCATGAAAATAGGTTATCAAGTAAATCAAAGCCTCTTCAGTAAGAACCTCTTCTCTGAAGAAAAGGCTGTAATATGGTCTCAGTCCTTCTTAGATACTAGAAGAATCTTCATTAACTCAATTTTAGTACCCAAACTCATATGTAAAAAGTTTAAATAAAGTGTTGATATACAGCTATTAGATCCTCATTTGGTATTTTAGCTTAGTGTCAAAAACATTTGTTTTGAATTTGCACTTTATTTCCCTATGCATTTTCAAAATCTTTTAACTCCTGCTAGTTTCTGCATTATTTCATTAAGCATAAAGCAGCTTTCATCCTGATGCAAAAAATAAGGAGAGCTACTATGGATTTTTATTACAGTTACTTTTTCTTTTCTTATATTGCTTTTATACTTCCTGTAATTTTTTTCTTCACCATGTAAGTTTTACGGAGAATTAAATATTTTTGTATTCTAAAATCCTTGTGTATCTGTGGTAATTGTTATAAAACCAGCATTATTGTATGCAAATTAATGCAACTTTAACACAAAACCATTTTCTGTTTCATCTGCTATAGCTGTTGAAGTCAGAAGAGGATGCCTCATATAAACCTGTCAAGAAAGCCTGTACTCAACTTGTTGACAATTTGGTCGAGCACATTCTTAAATATGAAGAATCTTTGTCAGGTAATAGTATTTAAAATTCAGCTAAAATCCTTTGATTTTTTTTTTTTTAATGATACTATAACAGTTGTTGAAATCACTTCATTGCAAAAAATTACTGTTCTGGAATTCCTGTTAAAAGCTGATTGTAATAAATCATTGTTTTTAACTGATGAAATTTAAAGTACTGTGTAATAATAAAACTTCCCTAATCTTCACTAGCTAACCACAATCATAGAACTACTTTTAAAATAGCTGGTTCAAACTTTCAGATCACTAAAACCAAAACTATTACGGCAAATTGTATTTACATTAGTAGTTCTATATTTGTAATAGGAATCATAGGCTGGACTAATCTAACATTTACAGTAAGGAGTATAAAAACTGGTGATGTCTTTGATGCATCTTTGCTTCTTTTTTCAAGTCTTTTGTAGTCAGATATAAATGTTAACACAGTATGTTCCCATTTCTAATAAGAACATTCTGTTTTGATCTTTAAAGAGATGCAGTGAAAGAGATACTCAAACAGTGTCTAGGCCGTATGTTTTTCATTGCTTAAACAGTACTTGGTCTTACTGTTCTTTTTGTGTTTTTTAATCTTTTTCAGATTCTGACAATAAAGGTGTGAACTCGGGTCGCTTGGTTGCTTGCATAACCACTTTGTTCTTATTCAGCAAAATAAGGCCCCAGCTAATGGTCAAGCATGCCATGACCATGCAGCCATACCTGACCACTAAATGTAGTGTAAGTAGAGACAATCAGTCTTTTCCCTAGATAATTGAGCATGAAAATGAACATCTGTCTTGTATAGTTAATGAAAAGGTAGGAAAAGGAAATTTAAAATTGTGGAGTTTTTCCATGAGCATCCTAGCTTTGGAAGTTACTAGATCCTTTTGAAGATCCCTGTAGCTTTTAAAATGTTCTCCCTCACATTCTACCTCCATATTTTGCAACCAAATGAAACTGAAATCTGTGCTGCCTTTTTCACAGTTTTTCCTCCCTTCAGGAAAAAGTTTCTTAGAATTGCTTTAGTTTACAGTCACTGTCTTAAAAGTAGTTAATGTTTAACATATGAATTTTAAGATTTAGGGATAACGTTCCATAAGATAGAGTGATCTAGTATATAGCAAATATATGAGAAGAAAAAAATCTTATTTCATCCTTTTCTATACTTCATTTCTCATTTCTCTATCTCTAGTGTTCTTGTATTCCCCTGTAAGACATTGTAGAGAGCTCTAACACTGAAACCCTCACCCAGTCAGGTCTCTGAATCTTTGCAGTGGTTTCTGCCATTTTGATCTGGGCCTCTGACTGGTTAAAAGGAGCAGGGACGGGGTCATGCACCCATTGCTCAAGGATGATGAGTGTGAGTGGGTGGCAGCAGTGCCTTTCAATAAGTGAACTGCCCAGGGCAGGCTTAAGGGGTAATTATTACCAACTTAGATTGTAGATACAGCCTGGCATTTTGCAGGCATCTTCCACATTCTCTAGGCACATTTACAAAAGGCTCTTGGAGCTGCTCCTGAACAAACAGTATAGGAAAGACTTAGCTAAGTATTTGCTTGTTGCAGCTCGTTTAGTGGATTGCAAATGGTTTGTTTTGTATTTACACATGGTTGAGATGAATCATAGAATTACCACTGACAGCTTGAACAGGTCAAATAGCTTCATACTACATTCAGGATTTATACTGTCCTAATTAGCAAGCTGGATTTGTCAAAAGTCAATTTCTAGCAGCATGTCTCCTTATCAGATGTTTTCCATAGATTCCATAGAGTCATGATAATGCAAACCAGCAGTAATTTTTTAAGTGTAATTTCCACATTTATGCACATTATTACCTTTTGTTTAAAGTGCTTTAAGTCATAGCATAACTTCATTTTGTTGCTGATACCTTGTTTTCAGATGTTGAGTCTTCTCTAGTGGAACTCTTCTCAGGAAGAGTTCCTAGATTTCTTGTAAGACTCCAGAAAATTATCAGATCCAAAGGTTTTCAGGTCTGACACAGCCTTTATAAGAGACGTAATACTGCTCATTCAGCCATTTTTTCCTCAGAATGCCTGCAGTAAACAAAAATAGATTTCATAACAATATGTAGCAGATGTAAAGTATATAAATATTCTTTTAGATGTTTACCAAGTATCTTAATTAAGTGGGAGTTTTTAACTGTCAGTGCATATTAATAGTACTAAGCTTATCCACGGCCAGAAGTATTAAATACTATAAATGCTGTTGTTTCAGACCCAGAATGATTTCATGGTGATCTGCAATGTTGCAAAAATCTTAGAGCTTGTAGTGCCACTAATGGAGCACCCAAGTGAGACCTTTCTTGCCACTATCGAGGAGGACCTCATGAAACTCATCATCAAATATGGCATGACAGTAAGTTTCTAATTGCTGCTGTTCTATTGATTCCATTTCACATGACTTTGGTTTAAAGACAGTCTTATCTTCATTATGAGATAACTTTTGAGTCATGAAGATCAGTGTACTGGGTTTACCAGGGTTTCCACGTGGTCTTGCTGTATTTTAATGAGTTTGAGTAGGTTTTCAGAGTAGTCTAGGGAGGAACATTACATTATATCTTTTAGATTGTTAATTTTAGCTCAGCATAGCTTTTTCCTGCATAACTTCACAATAATCTCAATTTGAACTTCTAAGTAGATAATTTATTTGTTCTTTCTTTCTCCTAGGTTGTTCAGCACTGTGTGAGCTGTCTTGGGGCTGTTGTGAACAAGGTCACCCAGAACTATAAATTTGTGTGGGCCTGTTTTAATAGATACTATGGTAAGCAAAATCATAACAAGTAAATGTCACTTTTCAGTTTTGAGTACAAGTCTTATCTACCACAATTAAACTCTGTGATAAAAACTTTTATTTTACTTCAGGTGCACTTTCTAAATTAAAAAATCAACACCAGGAAGACCCCAACAGTACAATACTTACTGCCAATAAACCAGCACTCCTTAGATCACTTTTCACTGTTGGAGCACTGTGTCGGCATTTTGATTTTGATCAGGAAGATTTTAAGGGCAACAGTAAGGTAAAATAACTTTCATTTATTCTCCATATCTTAGATATAATGGATGTTCCACTTAATTTTGAAAGCACATTATTCGTAGTCCCCCAAAGGTATATATTTTTCCATAATGCGTATGGTATAGCTTTCTGGTTTTCAAATATATGATTTTGCAAGGACTGTGCAGTAAAGTTGTATTTCTCCTTTCCTTTTTTATATATATGTTTTCTATAAGAGATTAAAAACATCTGTTTTATCTTCAAATAGCTATTAATTTTGTTTTAATTTGCCCAGGTTAACATTAAGGATAAAGTCCTTGAACTGCTGATGTATTTTACAAAGCATTCAGATGAAGAAGTACAGACAAAAGCCATTATTGGTCTTGGTAAGAAATATTAATTTTTTTTCTTATTCTGTTCTAGTAGAAATTAATGTATATCAGTAAGAAATCACATATTTGTGTAGTAACAGTAGAGTTTGCCTAAAATCAAAACTTACAGCATATTTTGTTTGAGAACTGGTCATAGCAAAGCTGTCAAAGTGTTGCTAGTTGCGTAAGTCTGCAGCAGCCTGGGTGCTTTTGACAGTGGATGCCTTTTGATGTGTGACCAAGTTGTAGAGGGCAGCAGATTTCCCAGCTAGTGAAGACATTATTTTTTTAACTCCACTTGCAAGTATGTTGTAACTGAAAACCTTGTTTTCAGTTCACAAGGTGAAAAAGGATGGAAAAACTTGGAACGTTTTAGGGGTAGGAGCAGGCATTCTGAATGGGTCAAGGGAACTGCTGTTTATGGTAGCTGGATGGCCTTTGTGAGATTTGTATGGCATTTCAGTGACTTGCAGTAGAAAGTGAACTGCCACTGACTTAGGGACAGAAATCGTACATCCAAGGAAATCTTGTTTGGGCAGATAGGTGTTGGTGTCTGGAAGAGCTCAATTCATGGTTATTGCTTGGTTTAAAGTAAATTGTCTCCGAGGTCTGAGAGCCTCCGTTGTATGATTTAACTGTGGACAAGACTTTACCTCTTTATGTTGCTTTTTAGGTGACTTTTCAGATATCCTACTCTAATACAGTCTAGGGGGGTTCTGAGAATAAGGATCAAGACTGAATCTTCATTTCATATTCCATGAGAAACAATTTCAAGACAGTTGAGCAGGATTAATGGCATTGGAGTTGCCTCTGTTGCATTAGCAATGCTGTGATTCTCCAGACTACTTGCAGTTTTTCTAGGCATTATGTCAATGTAGATGATACTTACCTATAGTCCAGTCCAGTTTAATTGCACTCTACAGAATATCATGTGGGGTAGGGTCTGTATTCCTAATCATAGACATAATTACTCTATTCATGGATATGGAGTATGTCACATTTGCCAAAAATGTTTCTAAATTACAGACTAAACTGAGATCTGTTTTGTCAGTAGTCATTCTTCAGATTTTTTTTCTGCCTGTAAAAATATCACTGGTTTTGATGATCTATTGATTTTGTCCAGGTACTGATTCTGAAGATAGCTGTTGGATGTATGGAGATGTGGTAGACAGTGCAAATTTTCACCTCAGTCTGGTCACTGAGTAAAGTTGTTGAACTCATTCAATGTTTATGAGCAGCAGTACAGTGAAAAGGACTAGCATGATAACTCAATGTTTATATATGGTGAAAGGGGTCATGTGAAGAATGTACTTTCCTGTCAACCTTTCCCTTTAGTAAGGACACTCAGCAGTTTTAGACTTCGCCTCAGGTAGTGCCACTGCTGTTGAGGTATAAGGCCTAATCCTAATGTTAATTATTATGGTTATGCTTCTTTTACAGATGGGTACTTGAAAAACAAGTTGAGGATATTAACTTGTTAGTAAAATTAGCTAAACTTTTAAGTACCTAGTAGTTAATATTTTACTCAACCAAGTTCAGGGCTTACTCTAAAGATTCTTAACAAAGTGAAAACAAAGGTGTGAATAGAAATGCTGTGACAACATCTCTGAGATAAGAATTCAGTCCTTAAAAAACATACAGCAGGTGCCTTTCTTCATCTCCTATAGCAGCCTCTTATGCCAAGTAAGATTTCTTTCCCAGTTAACTGGGATGGAGAAGTAAGATTTTCCCTGAGAATACTGGTGGTTTAGATTTCTTAAAGTGAATGAAGAAAAAGTTTTATGTGCTGTTACAGATACATTCATGTGCTTTTCATTTTTAAAATTAACTGTAAGAAATGGGTTGGACTTTGCACAGAGGCAGCCAAGTTACAAACATCAATATACGCTTGTATAGACCACATAATCATACCACATATACCAAAGACCACTGTAATTTCTTTTTCTTCTCTTTTCCCTTTTTCTCACCTGTTTCTCTGCTTCTTATTTTGGGACTGAAATGAGATCTGAAACACACAGGGGCTTGCCTTGGACTTAGCCTTTACGTATACTGTCTTCTTATGTGTATGGAGCCTGTTTTAAAAACTTGACTGAATCTTCCCTCTGTTACAGCTATTCTTATATATAGCTCTTGCATAGTTTTATTTGCTTTCATTTCTTTCCCACATTTTTCTCTTATATTCCGATTTTTTCTATGTGCCCATTTAAAATCTGAATTTTTTGTGGCTATAGAAAATGCATTTAATGTCTGCTTTTCCTAAACAGTCTTAAAAACAATAAATTAGTTAAATGTAAATTAAATTAGGATGTTATGTTCCCATTACAGTTTTTTTAAGATACTCCATAAGAGTTTGTCAGCAGCACTTCTAAATCTACATGCATTCTCTAAAATGGTATATACTGCCAGTAATTTAGAAAAGTTTTTATTAAATACAGACTTAAGAATAGCCAGTTCATTGGCAAGGGTAGGACTACAGCTAAGAACTGTTCTGTAGTGTGTGTCTTCCAAAACACATGGTCTTGGGAACACTTCAGATGATCTTCAAGTGAAGACTGCTGTAGGTATATGAAAAATTACAGCAAGAGGTACAAATTTTACTGTGTTCTGTTCCCTGGTGACTATTTTTTCTATTATGATGTTAAATACTCATGGTATTTATCAATTTTCCCACATTTTCTCTGCATCTGTATGAGTCACATTTTACAGTTGCAGCAAAATGTTTGTTTCTAGATGTATTAGAATGTCTGTATTAGAAAAATAACAGATAATTTTTGGTAACATTCCTTTCTCATTCTTATGATAGCTCCTAGTCCTTCAGATGCAGGCCACTACATCTGGAACCACCTGGTTCCAGACCTGTACAACTTTCTGTGCCTGGGTCACTCCATTTTATCCGTCAGAGTCGTGTTAATAGAACTGTCATGGCTCTCGCAATTCCTTGGTAGCAACAGCTGATGTCCACATGGAAGTGTGATACTGTTTGGGCTAGAAAAAGCTATGCTGCTTGGAGGAGATAAATTTCATACCTTTCTTCTGAAGAACCTAAAAAGCAGAAATGTAATTTCTATATTATAATAATGAGAAACAATTTCCTCTTTTCTCCACTCTTAGGATTTGCATTTATACAGCACCCAAGTTTAATGTTTGAACAAGAAGTGAAGACTCTGTACAACAGCATTCTTTCAGATAAGAACTGTTCAGTAAACTTAAAAATCCAGGTGTTAAAAAACCTCCAGACCTACTTGCAGGAGGAAGATACACGTATGCAGCAGGCAGACAGAGACTGTAAGTGCTGAGTTCTTCTGTGCTCCTGAGCTTTGCAAAACCTGACTTTGTTCCATACAGTTACTATGTATCTGTGCTGAGTCACTTAAAATAGTAAACAGATCAGTAGTATTGTACCCAAAGTATTTTAGAATTATTTAAAAAGAGGTATATGCATAGATGTATTATTTATTTCCAAGATGTACAAATATTGGAAGCAATCCAGAATTTATAATTGCTGTAATGACAGTAATAATATTTTTTATCAAAAAAGCCTCTAAGTTTTATTTGAAGATAAAAAATAATAAGTACAACATTTTAATAAATACTTTTTTAAGGAATTAAGACTTGAATTAAAAATTTTCTGTTTTTTCTTATATGTTTATAATTAGACTGCTCTGTGTTTCATGAGATCATAAACCTATTCTAAAAGACAGCAGAACTATGTATTTATTGTGAAAGATCAGCATATATCAAGGGATGGCAAAATAAGTAGTTATACTATGATGCATATGCTATTGCTTTTGTCCTTTTTACAGGGAAAAAAGTAGCAAAACAGGAAGACCTGAAAGAAATGGGTGATATTTCCTCAGGGATGAGTAGTTCCATCATGCAGCTATATCTCAAACAGGTCCTTGAGGCTTTCTTTCATAACCAGTCCAGTGTACGCCACTTTGCTCTAAATGTCATTGCACTGACATTAAACCAAGGTCTCATCCATCCTGTTCAGGTATGATAGGCTTTTGTGGTGGGACTTTTTTTTCTATTCATGTTTTTAGAGGCTTTTGCACTTGCTACATAAATTTCTAGGTCTTCTCTTCTACCTATGTTACAGCAGTTTCTTACTGTAGCCAGAAGCCTTTACAAAAGGCATATTTTGAAATCTGCTTTATGGTGTTAGCCCACAAGATTCCAAATGGTTCATTATCTGGTTTTTGGATTAAGATGTAAAAGCCCAGGCAGTACCTAAAGGGCATGTAGATATGTATAATGGAGCATAATTCTTTTACAACTTTGAGGTATATGCCAAAATGTTTTCTTTGTTTAGCTCTTTATCCTGTGTCAGCTTGCTTCCACCTCGGTCCCTAAATATCCTCCAAGCACTATGGAGTTTTCCACAGTCAGTGTCAGAGCTTCAACCATCATCTCCATCACTCTTTGCTTACATTATGTTTTGTATTAATTTTTGATGCTGCAGCCATTGCACATGTTCAGTCATAAGTGGTTTTTTGGGGTTTTTTTTTAAATGCAATTCTTGTATTTTATATTTACTTTAGAGTTTGAGAAAAAGGAAAATACTACCTGAAACCTCACAACTTCGTTAGAATGCTGGTGTCTCATAGTATTTTGTTCTATTTACTTGAAGAAAGGGTAGTAAGTTGCATAGATCTTCCTATTCTAATTTCTGCAGTAGAAACAAAGAAAAAAGACTGAGAAAGAGGAGGTACAATGCCTCTGAATAACCATTTCATTTGTTTTTCAAGTGTGTGCCATACTTAATTGCTATGGGCACAGATCCAGAGCCCTCTATGCGAAATAAAGCTGACCAACAGTTGGTGGAAATAGACAAAAAATATGCTGGGTTCATTCACGTAAGTAATTCTAATTTAACATTTTGCAAAATACTGTTATGTTCTCTACTGGTTTAACACTTGAATATGCTTCAGCTCCAGAAAAAGAGTATCAAGTAAAAAAATAAACAATAACACTAAGCAGTTGTAAAGATGACTCCCCTGAGAAACAGAAAGGATAATATAATTTGAAGTGTCTCTTCTAGTCTACAATTTCCTTTATTTATGATTCAGAGTAATATTCTCCACAATGAATAGTATTTTAAAGCCTCTGCTTGATAAGAGGAAAGGACAAGTGTTTCATAATGTTTAGCAGTGATTTTCCTGTATCAGTGGACTAGAAAGAAAACACCATGTAACAGTCAATAGAAGTTCTTAGAACTTAGAACTTCTATTAGAAGTTCAATAGAATATATATATTAGAGTGTGCAAGGTGCCAAGGCTTTATAAATTGTAATCTAAGCAGAAGAAGCATAGGAAGCTGTTTACATCTGATAAATCTTGATGAAAAGAAAAACTAAAGCCTGTGTAAGATGTGGAGTTGTGGCATAGTGCTAGTTCTGCTTAAGATCTGAAATGAAGCTGCAACATTGTCTAGTATAGGTTCTCTCTGTGTACTATGTTGTAGGACTTCTCACATGTCCTTCTTTGTATTCCAGTGCATTTGAAGCATTGTACTGTTGATGGCATCCAAACAGATAACTCATCCATTAAGTGAAGGCTAGCAGCTGAAATTTGCTGTGTTAGGCAGCTAGGATTTGAGACAGTGTATAGACACATAGGCAACTTTGCTGAGCAGCAGCAGAGGTAGTATGAGGACAGCTGGCTATACAGCCTAACTAGACAATCAGTTTGTTCTGAAACTAGAGCAGGACCGTTGAAGTGAGTAAAATAAACTGGAAATTATTGGATATAAGAAAAAAAAAAAAAAAAAAAACCAAAAACAAAAACAAACAAACAAAAAAAAAACCAAAAAAAAAAAAAACCAAAAAAAACCAAAAACAAACCCAAATACTGATTTTTTATTGTTAGTCCTATTGTATTCATATAGATTCAGTTATTGGTTTCACTACCGGGGATACCAAGCATATACACATGGTAGAATATTCTGTTCATGTATGAAAACATTTCAATGTTCTTGAAAATTGTTTAAATTTAAATACCTGGCTATAGAGGGTAAACAGATTAGCTGTATGTTCCTAGCAGAATTTACAGTCAAAGCAGTTCACAAGACATTCTGATCTCTGCCACAGGCTCTGTTTGACAGGTCAAATCTGTTTACCATCTTAAAAGGTAGTATTGCCTCAGTGGGTGTTTTTAATGTGAATTTCAGATGAGCATCCCTTTAAAAGGTTTCAGATGTACTGCTTTGGAAGTAATGTTTTGAATATAAAGAGATATATTTCCATTTCAGATGAAAGCAGTGGCTGGTATGAAGATGTCTTACCAAGTACAGCAGGCAATTAATAGCTGCCCAAAAGATCCTGTGAGAGGTTTTAGACATGATGAATCATCCAGTGCACTGTGTTCACACCTCTACTCCATGATTCGAGGGAACCGTCAACACAGACGAGCCTTTCTAATTTCTTTACTCAACCTCTTTGATGATACTGCAGTAAGCACCACATTTCCTTCACTTAGAAAGAAGTTAAAAAGCAGCATTAAAAGCTTAAGTTCTCCTTTTATGATGTATTTTTATGACATAATTATTGATAGCTTTATCCCCAAGGTACTTTTTTTGCTTTCTAATATAAGGTATTTATCTGTGTAATAGAATGCATGTTGCTTCACTCTGTACCTTTTTATACTCAGTTTGGACTAATTAGAAATAATGTATCTTTAGATGTGACTAAGTTTTGCATGTATACAAGTTGTTTAGAGTGGATTTTGGGGACTATATAGAATAAAAATTGTGGTCATTTTTTTTTGCTCTAGATTCTTAGGAGCACTGCAGAAGTACATGAATCCAGGATATTTCTACATGTATTCATGTGTAATTTTTTCTTTAACTTCCAGAAAACAGAGGTGAATATGCTTTTGTACATAGCAGACAATCTAGCCTGTTTTCCTTACCAAACACAGGAAGAGCCACTGTTTATAATGCATCATATAGACATTACACTATCAGTTTCTGGTAGCAACCTACTACAGTCATTTAAAGAGGTATGTGCATTTATATTTTAGTATATTTATGGTGGTGGAAACATAAGCTTCTCTATAATGTGGTCAATTTTTCAGTGAATGCAGTACCATTATTATTGTGTGAACCAGTTGCATTACTTGGTGTGTAAACAATAGTTAAAAACCAAGCAACACTGTCTGTTTTGACCTTTATCTGGTAGACACTAGTCAAAAACTCTACTTACATTGCTGCTTATATTATTAAAAAATAATGATGAATTTTGAGATCAAATTTATATAATTTCCCACTATGGCTGAATAACAGTTAATTGTATGCGTCTGAAAGCACACGAACCTGGAATCATCATGGAATACTAGTTTGTTGTGGTTGTTTGTAAAATTTTAATAATAAAATCCAGTTGGCAGTCTGTTTTGTTGTCAAGTAGCTGATGGCAGTTGCATTTGTGTTGCCTGAGAGATTTAAAATACATTGTTTATTTCAAGAGAGTAGTGGTCAGTATTTATTAAGGCAGTGTAGGAACCTGAATCATGACAGAGTACCTGTTGTGATGGCAACACACAACCCTGTAAGTGAGAGGCCTCTGCTTCTTAAACACCTCAGTGTCTTCCTTTCCTGAATAGCTGTTACAGTAGAAGGTGCAAATTGTCAGTAAGCAGTTTCTATAATGTCCAGTTTAACTAATAAACACAAGTCAGAGCTGATGCCTGAAGGTTCACTGCCTGAAATGTACTGTGTTTAAACTCTCACCCTACCAAAGTTGATTTTTAATCTGCTAGAAAGACACAATACATTCTTCAGGTTGAGAATCAGTGTGTAGCACCCAGCACCAAAAGGATGAGATCCTGCTTAGGTCTGTGTCCAGAAAAATGGTACTATGTGCAGTAATAATGCATATGTGAAATTAGATCTGTAGATCTACAAGTAATTGTAGAACTAATCATAAAATGGCGAGGGTTGGGAGGGTCCTTAATGATCACCGTGTTCCAACCCTGTGTTACGGGCAGGGACACCTTCCGCTAGACCAGATTGCTCAGAGCCCCTTCCAGCCTGGCCTTAAACACTGCCAGGCATAGGGCAGCTGATTATTATTAATCATTATTAATTCATTATTAATATCATCACTTTGGTCAGTAATTAGTGTCATAGAATTTTAGAGACAAGGATTTAAAACCACCTTGGACACCAAAGTACTTATGGAAATCTCTGTGAGAAATTATGTTCAGGTAAAAGAAAAACAGAATTTTCTTCCTGATTTATTGCATTTGGCCTTCTACTGTATTTTGCTGTCACTGCTAATGAACTTCAGCAGTCTTTTAATGACACCATAGCAGGGGAGTGCTTGTTGCTTCAGTTCCTTCTGTATGCACCTTGCAAGAAAATCCGGGTGTTGGATAAATTTTTCAGTATGTCTTTGCCATGAATAATTTTAAGACTATCAAGTTATAAATTAATAATATTCTTCAGCAAATTCTCTTTAAGGTAGCAATGATTTTGGCCTATTATTTTAGGAACATACATGATATTACTTATCCTAATTTTGGAATGTGTGTTAACTTCTTTGTCATGCAGTCTATGGTGAAAAACAAAAAAAAGGAAAGAAAGCCTTCATCGGAGGAGGAGACCGAGAGTGACAGTAACAGTGGTAGCGGGAGTGAAAGTGAGGAGGAAGCTTCTAAGCCTCGGAGGTTACGGAAACGAGTGGACTCTGATTCAGATTCTGATGAAGAAAATGATATAAATGCAGTGATGAAGTGTTTGCCTGAAAACTCAGCTCCTTTAATTGAATTTGCAAATGTCTCCCAAGGCATATTATTACTTTTGATGCTGAAACAGCATCTAAAGAACCTCTGTGGATTCTCTGATAGGTAAGGCTATTTAGATAATAGGACACTTGTTATCCAGTGACATTTTTCTGTTTGTTTAAGTTGATTGTAACTACCTATTTAAGCAATACATTTGTGTAACAGAGAAAAATAAATTATTACATTGAACTTCGGCTTAAAAAATGCAATTATTTGATTTGTTACCAGGCTTTCTGTAATGTATATTGATTCAAAGTGAAATACTTTTATTGAAAGTTTTAAAAGATTTTTCTTCAAATTACTCTGGACTTTCCTTTAAAAGTCTTCTCTTTTGTTTTCTTTAAACAGCAAAATTCAAAAATATTCTCCATCTGAATCTGCAAAAGTTTATGATAAAGCTATAAACAGGAAGACGGGAGTGCATTTCCATCCAAAACAAACTTTGGATTTTCTGCGGAGTGATATGGCTAGTTCCAAGATCACAGAAGAAGTGAAGAGGAGTATAGTAAAGCAGTACTTAGATGTAAGTAAAGTTGCTTTGCAGAAAGTCTGAAATCTTTTAATACAGTATAAATTTGAAAGTAGATTTCAAAATGCTAAGTTCCTGGTTACCTTATGATGCATAGATCTTCTTTTCAGGATGTTAAGCAAGACTGTATTTCAAAGATTTTTGAGAAGTTTAAACTCAGTGATAATTAATTTCAGCTCAAGGACATTCATCTTTATGGAGTATTTTTAGTATTTTCCAATTTCTGTTATCTGTGGTGTATATCTCTCCCATATTAGTTGTTCACTTTATTCCTCACTCTTTCCATCATGGGAACAGAGACTGTGATTTATTAACTCTCCCTTGCCCTGCACCAGTAACAGATAGAGAAAACTTGCCATTTGGAAAACTCAGGAAGAAAGCTTTTGTATATCTACCAAAAAAAAAAAAAATCGTGAAGTTAAGTTTGTAGAGCACAACATAAGCTGTTCAAGTTGTCTGCTGTTTGTTTTACCGTGTTTCTTTATTTTGCTACTTGTTTCTAACATAATGTAATGTGATATAAATGTCCACATTTAAAGTTACAAAGTGAACTGATCTTTTTTCTTTTAATAGTTCAAGCTCCTTATGGAACATTTGGATCCTGATGAAGAGGAAGAAGATGGAGAGGTGTCAGCTAGCACAAATGCTCGGAACAAAGCAATTACCTCGCTGCTTGGAGGAGGCAGCCCTAAAAACAATGCAGCTGAGACAGAGGACGATGAAAGTGATGGGGAGGATAGAGGAGGAGGCACTTCAGGGGTGAGGCGGAGGAGGAGTCAACGTATTTCGCAGCGTATTACGTAAAATGATTTTTATGTGCTTATAAATGTCAGTTTATTATATTAAATGTACACCAAGTAATGTAATCCACATGAAAAAAAAAAAGCATTTTGTAGATAGAGATTCTCTACTTAACCGTTTATACAACTTTTGTAGAAAGTTTAACAGAAAAGACAATAAAAAAAAAAAAACCAAACTAGAAAATGAGATTTATCCCGTATAAAAAGTTATTAATTTTCCTTTGGAATGTACTGTGTGTTATCCTTTTTATTGTTGCCAAGTTTTTATGTAGCTTTATGATTCATGTGTATATATAATTTTATATATCAATAAGAGATAAAGACACGGGTACAAATTAAGAGTATGTGGTTTTACAAGGATATGTTAACCCCTTGGCGCTGGCGGTCGCGGTGCGTCTCATTGCCGGCAATGGAATGTGTGCCGGGGAATCCCAACTCCCGGCGTCAAGGGATTAAAAGCAATAAAAGCAATAATTTCACTAAAGTTCTTTTGTGTAACACTTGGTCTTTTTTCCCCCCAATGTTTTAGTCATTGAGAAGGTCAAAACGAAATTCAGACTCTACGGAGTTGGCAGCACAGATGAATGAAAGTGTTGATGTCATGGATGTCATCGCTATTTGCTGTCCAAAGTACAAAGACCGGCCACAAATTGCAAGAGTAGTACAGAAAACCAGCAATGGCTTCAGTGTTCAGTGGATGGCAGGCTCCTACAGTGGCTCCTGGACTGAGGCCAAGCGCCGTGATGGCCGCAAACTGGTGCCTTGGGTAGACACTATTAAAGAGTCAGACATTATTTACAAAAAAATTGCTCTAACGAGTGCTAATAAGCTGACTAATAAAGTTGTGCAGACTTTACGATCGCTGTATGCCGCCAAGGATGGAACTTCCAGCTAATGAATTTGTACATGCAGCCAAATTTACAGGAATTGAAATAACAGAAAAACTTGAAATATCAACTTTCTGGCAAAAAAAAAAATCAGTTAAATGAAGAGTAAGAATGGAACCTGGGAAATGTTTGGTAAACATTTTTGTGGGAGCTTCCTTCGCTGTTGTGCAGCAGAAACTTCTCAGTTCATTTTTACTCCCACTGTATTATAGTTTAACAAAAAAATTGTTTATATCTTGAAAAAAAAACCTTTCTGTTTAAAAAAAATAAACAAGTGAATGTTGGAAATTAGTCTGTTAATGTTCTTAATAAAGTGTTCTTGGAGTTTAACCTAGCAGCGGATGGCTTTCTTTAGCTTAGCCGAGTTTCCAGGAAAGCATTGTTTTTCCAGGCTGTAAAGTGGCAGAATCTCCTGGATATATAATTTATTCTGTTGAAGAAAAAAAAAAAAAAAAGAAAAAAAGCATGCAGTATCTATGACCTATCTGCAGGAGGAGTTTTTGTAAATGTAGTTTTTGATGTATTAGGTCACCCTGAAATAATACAAGAAAAGGGATCCCCAGCAAATCTGGTGGAACGAATACTGCAATAAATTTTTTTACTTCTCTTTGTTACTTGTCTGTTTCCATTTGAATTTCTTATTGTAAAGATCTGTTTAAATCCATTTATATTATTTTGCAGTCTTTTATGTAAAATTTACTATATCAGTGGTTTTCAAAACAAGACATAAAATATTGTTTATACAGTTTGTATAGGCTGACTTATGAATAATTGGTATCTTTTTATTTTTATCCCTAGAGGGGTGTAAACACAAGTTAACTCCAGGGTTTTATTGTATCCTGCAATATTTAGTATTAACTATATGATTTAGCACTGTGCCAAACACATTTTCAAGAGTACATTTTGATATAAAAAGAAACTATAGTTTATTCCTTGTATGCTTCAATTTCTTTCTAATGCTGTCCAAGTGGTAATTTATGGTAGTTCAGATTTGGGGAAGGCTGAATGACTCTCTTGCTTGGGAGAACTGGCCATGTATGCATATCTCTGGGTTAACATAGAGAGGCTTGTGTCAAGAGGAGCTTGCTACCAGTGTCAGAGGAGTGAATGGGTATGAGTCTGGGCAATTACACTACATTCCTTCACAGGTGAATTTTTTAAGAAAATGTTTGTATATTAGACTAATTTTTTACTAATTGAAAGATGTTTTCACATTTTGTAAATTGAAAAAATGCTATTGAAATCTTCCAGAAGTATTTGCTTCAACTGCCTTGCCACAACCTTTCATAAGCAGTTTTTCTTTTCTCTTTTCTTCCCAGAGAGCAAGAAAAGCAGCATATTTGCAAACAAGAAAAAAATCTAAAAACAGCTAAGCTTTTTAGGAGTCTGTAAACCCTGGTGTCTTTTCAAATGTATTTATCGAAAACAGATGTTCCTCAACATAGTTATTTTTCTATTACATTTTGTTCTTTTAAAAATTTAATAGGGCTGTTCTTGTGAAACTAACTTGCAGAATTCTAATGCATTATTCAATTTGTGAGGAATAGTAACAGTATTTCAAAATATTGATATGTTAAAAAACCCAAACAACCCATTAAACAAATTGGTAATTACTCCTCAGAATCCAGTTAGTAAATTGTTGGGGAATGCCTTTTTGTTGTTTCACCACTGGAATTTTTCTGAACAGGTATGATTTAGCACCTCTTTGTTTGATAGTGTTGATAGTAATCTCTTCAACATACAAAAAGCCTTGTCTTGGGCTAAGATTGGTGTTGTTAAAGGAGGGAGAAGTAGAAGCAGCAGGAGTCAGTCCTCTGCCGTTCTGGAAACAGGACAATTTTGTCACAAACAATGAACATTGTTTGTCAGGGCCAAGTGCAGCCTTTGTGCTGACAAACTCATGCTTAGAGACTAGAGGGGTTATATGACATGTCAGATATTACTGATAAGCAGAGTTGAAAATACTTCACCAAGAAACTCCCAGGTGATAAACCCCAGGATTTCATGCAGTTTCAGTTTAAAATTAAGTTGGCTGTTAGTAATTTCTAATGCAATTATATTAAAGCATCTTATTTTTAATAGGTAATACAAATATTTCCTTGTTCATTTCATGTGGCTTTTCCAATAGCAAAGATGGGGGGTTATTTCAATTTGCTTGGTATTTATTGGAATGAAATTATCAGAAAGAAGTTATAATTGAACAATATAAGTTAAAAAGTTGAAGTCTAAAGTTGTCTTAGTTGAGAGGATTTAGACCATTATTATACTGTATGTTATGCCAGTGGCATACATGCTCCTTGATGGGATGTGATGGTTGTTACATAATTTACAGTTATAAAGTTGATTATAGATTATTAAATAAATTGAATATGATTCTTACTAGTTAAAGAGTTGAATTTTACCCTCCTGAAGTACACAGAGTAATACCTAGTCTGGTCTTGCCCATCACAAGTGCTCTGGTTACTGGCTGTGAAAGGAAAAGGTGGCAGTGCCCCATTTTGGGAAACAAACTCCTGTTTGCTGTGTGAGACTCAGGCTGATGGCTCTCTGCAGCATGGAGTCAGTGCCCAGTGTCAGCAGTGGCATCAGTGCAGGGCTCAGCCTCTGAGCAGCAGCTGCAGTGGTACCAGCACAAACCACGTCAGTAGCAGTAGCACACACCAAGATAAGAATTTCTCTACATGACAAAATGTTTAGTTTTGTTTTGGTTATTCTTTAAGTGCTGCAGTGCAGTAATTGATCCAGTGACACAATTTTACTCCTTTGTATTGACATAGCTTTGTAGTATTTTTTCACTGTATGGCTATAGATTTTTACTTATATAACTATAAGATTACTGAATTTTTTATTCTTCCTGCTTTGTCCCTTTGAGTAGAGGATCCATACGTGGAGCTTGTTGCAGTAGCTTACCTAACAAAGGGGTATTATCAAGGTTTTAGAATTAACACTAGCCATATTATACTTTTAAAGAAAACACAGACACTTCCACAATCTAAATAAGAATGAAATCATTATTTTTAATCTTCCACTTCATACTGTAAAATTGCAGAATTATTCTTGAATATTTCAAGATCACAATAGTTTTTGACAGAACTGTAATTATAAGTATTTTTTTAAATTATTCAGTAACACCCTTTTGTATTTTTGAGGTTCTTACTTATATTAACTACTCTAATGTGTACAAAAGTAGGCATGGGAAATATTCAGCATAAGTATTTTAGTGAGAAGATATTTAAATTTTTAAAATTTGAGTCAAACTTTTGCCTTTGTTTTGCTATTGTTGTGTCACTAGTAGGAATATTGTTACTGTGGAATAATTAGATTGTGCTAAACAGAAGCTCTAACATGAAATACCTTGCAGCCCTAAAATAGTTGTTAAACGTGTTTGTGGCTCATGTCAAAAAAAAAGTTTTTGATCAGGTCTGCCTCATCTGGTGCTGATTAACAGCACGACAATTCTGCCAAATGCATGTGTTAATGATATTCCAGGGAAACAAAGGGATGAGTTCAGCTGATCCTTTGCTTTGACTCTGAGCCCCAGGCTGATCTCGGTGATGCTGAATTCAGACAAACACCTTTTCTGTGCTTTCCTATGTCCCAACACTCCTGAGATCTCATGCCCTACACATAGCAGGAGTGCAAGCCAAAATTCCTGTATCCCAGTGTTCCTCCACTCACTAAAGAGCCACACCATGGTCACATGAGCATTTCCATATCCTTCAGAGAATTTGTCATCTTATCATTGAAGTTCTGAGTTGTAATGGGTGAGTTCTTAATGTAAGTAGCAAATTTTTAGATCTCATGGTTTCTTGACTAAATATTAAAGTGTTATTGTTATATACAAATAAATTCATAGTATTTTAATATTTCGTTTATTTAAAATAACTGTTTTAAGAGTTCATTCTGGACCCTTCCAAAATGAAACTTGAAAGGTTTTAATCCTAGAATGTGCTCACACTTTGTTGATCCCTTCTTCACCATGCTCACAGTGCTCAAATCATGCCTGGGCACCCGTAAGTCATCTAGGGAATGCATTTTTGGATTGTTTTGGGAGCCTTCTTGCCAATCTGTGTTCCCCCCATCACAAGTAACTACATCATTTCTAGTTTCTGCGTTATTCAGGGGCAGTGCAGCTGCATGCACTGCTCACAGCTACCCGGACTGTGAGGTCAGATATCCTCCAGACACTCCTTGCCCTGCGGGCCGGTTCGGGGCACGGGCGGGGCAGGGGAGGGTTTATCCTGCGCGGACCTGAGCTGGCTCGGGCCACCAACACCGGCAGAGTGGCGGCCCAACTGTGGGCTGTGCCCGTGGCAACCATGCCGGGGGAGGAACTCCCTGCACCGCAGTTACTGCAGGACGTCGCCAGTGGCTGCCAGAGTGTGACACTGAGTGACCCGCGTCGCTCGTTACTTCAGCAGCTTCTTCTTTAAAGCAATCTGGTTGGGCTTCAAAGGAGATTTCCTCCACCACTGTTCTTGGTGCGGCTGTGTTGAAAGGCTCATATTTCTGTTTTGAAGTAAGATCCTGCTTCCTAAAATCTGGAAAGGTGATTTATCTGATTTCATCCCCACTTTCCTGGGGACTGTCCATGAGCAGGGTGCTGCAGCTGTGCCTGCAGTGCAACCTCTCCCTCTCAGCAGCTGCAGTCACCAGCGCCGAGCTGTGTTGGGTGGGTCACTGCTGGTGCTGGCTGCACCTCACTCCCCACACTGTCCATCACCTCACTTTCAATGCACTTCCTCCTTTCTCAGCTCTCAAGAGGGCTTCTGAATTTGTTTCATCTATCCCTTATTCATATTTTCTTCCCAACTATAAAAGGCTACAAGAAGACTTATGTTTACTTTGAGTAAACTTTTTTATGTTTACTTTGAGACTTCTTTCAGTGTATTATTTTGCATGTTTTTTTTCTCTTGTTAGCATTCATGATTGTACAGAAATACTCCTTCACTGCACTCAGATTCCTGAAAGCTAGAAGTACTTATGTGGAGGGAGACGTTTAGTGGGTTTCCTGCTTAGATTAAATATATTCTGTGAGTACAGGCAAAGTATGATGAATCCTTGAGAAAATCTATTTTGTTACTTATTTGTGAGAGCTTTTTTATTTTGAATAGTCTCATGTGGAGCTGGATATTCAGATTCAAGGTCAGCCCTGAATATCACCTGTGTGAAGAGTCCCTGCAGTTTCATCCCCACTGACAAACTGTAGGACAGATTCACATAATACCAAGTTCTGGGTGATTTGGATCAATCCTCATCCTTTTTATTTGCTGTCCTAAAGTACTGCTGTTGCTCCACTCAAGAGAGAGAGGATCCCTTTCCTTCCCTTCGTGTTGAAATCCACATGAAATATTTGGTGCAGAAGTTGTTATTAAGCCTTCAAGCCATCCAGACCAAACTTTCCAGACTAGCCTTGTACAGGCTTCTATACGCTGAGTTTTTCCTTTGGATAACTGATCCCAGTTACAGGATCCTTCATGGTTTGTGTAAATTTTTCATACCTTTGATGGGTATGAGTCTTGGCTGGGAAACGCACTCTGGCCACTTCTTTAATGTCATGCTAGATATTGGTGGTAGGAGGGTGCACATAATTACAAGGCATGTATTATTCTCAGCAGGCCCTTTTCAAATTTTAGGGCTTTTGGAACTTTCATTCCATCTATTAGTTGTGTTTTTCTTTATCAGAAAAATAAAAAAGTCATTCCCTTATTTTAGTGAATTTGAAAAATTCTGAGGTGAGGCTCAGGGTTGTCTTCTGGTGCTTTAGCTCCTCTGTATCTCAAACTGACAAAATTATTCCAAAAGAAAGTTTTAGGGCTGTATTTATTCTTAGGATAGTAGTGAAGTTTTGTTCCTTTTTCCTACAAATTTTATGAATTGTAGTCCAAATTTATCTTGTGTACACATTCCAATGCTACACATAATTTCTTGAAGCCTATGTAGGATCCTTGAGATTCCACAGCTGAAGACCCTTGCTTCCATCTTCAGAAGGTGTAAGTGTGGCATTGAGGAGACAGGGAGCCCAAAAGGAAACTTCCCTTGTTTTCCCTTGCATGTTCCTCTCTAAATCTATTTCTATTTCTTCACGTGCCAGGGGTGTTGAAGAGAAAAATGCCAGCCCTGTGTATCTTAATTGGTCTTTTCACAGAATTTGACATCTTGTTAGTAGTCCCTCTAAGTTTAAATATCTCAGCCAGAGTTCTGGCTTCAGCTGGAGGCGCTCTTGTGTCAGGTACTTACATGGTAAGTACCATTGACTTTATTACTGCCTGAGTCCCTTAACAATCAAGATTTCATATTAAAGAACCAAAATAGTTGAAGCAGTACATTCTTGCTTTTGTAGCTTTGTCTTTTTCATCTTATTTTAATTCTTGTACTTTTTGGGTTTTTTAAGTTGGTGTTGGGTGTTGTCTCCAATATCTCTTTTCAGGGCTTCGTTGGAAGAGGTATTTTAGTTTTGTTTTTCATTTTACTTCTACTTTTGCTTTGTTGTTGTTTTTTTAAACTTCCTGCAAGAAAGTTTTTTCCTGAAATAAGTTGCTTTTGACTTTTTAAAGCTTTCTGATAGAAAACACCACAAAAAACAAAGATCAAAACATATCAAAATGTAAAATGCATGACGTACAGAACACAGCCTCTATATACGATTTAATCCAAAGAAAAGGATCATGTGCTTAATCTGTGAAGCTTTCCTGTCTTTCCTTCAGATGGAAATGCTGTGCTATTAGAGCGCTAAAGGACATTCAGGTCTCTTTGGATGAGATTCCCAAAAAGCTGTGGCAGGGGCTGGTTGCCACAGTGCCCAGCCCCAGCAACATCTCAGTGCCAATGTCCATGGCAACAGCCTCGGGTCATGGCTTTGGCAGTGATTGCCATGGCACCATCCTGGCACCATCCTGGCTGTGTCAGGTGCAGAGCAGGACTTGCCATGGTCCTGCTGTTCCACCAGCCCTGAGGAGCACCTGACAAGGTGTCCTGCTGCCACGCTGACTGAGCAGTACTCCTGCATCAGCTACAGAGCTGAGAGAGAGCCACCAACTCAAACACAGCTGAGAAACCTCTGGGTCCTCCTGTAGCTAGTGGGTAATACGCACATGCAGATGTGCAGATGTGCAGGTTTGAAACTCAAAGGAGAATTTGTACTTTTACATGTTTTTGTGCAAGGAAGAAAAGAGGATTTTCATGTTTAAAATGAGGTTTCTTACGTAGTGACTGTGGTAAAAGATGCCAAGGAGCTGTGGGGTTAATGACTCCCAGTATAAAGTTCATCACTTTTCCCAGCATCTTGCCATTAATTGGCAGGTGCTGCACTGTTCTCTCACTGCTTGGTTAACAAAATTAACCTGTCATTTCAATATCACAGTAAAGAAATGGAATGGAATGGAATGGAATGGAATGGAATGGAATGGAATGGAATAGAATAGAATAGAATAGAATAGAATAGAATAGAATAGAATAGAATTAGAACAGAACAGTTGGAAGGGACCTACAACAATCAACAAATCCAACTGCCACTTCCAAAGACCTTTTTGCTAATCCAAAGAACATTTTAGGCCTGAGCAAATGTTAAAGCCTATTGCTAATGGCACTGTCCAAATGCTTTCTGAACACCGACAGACTTGAGGCATCAATCTTCTCTCCAGGATGCCTGCTCTTCTATGTGACCACCCACAACCCTTGTGGTAAGGAAATGCTTCTTAGTATCCATTCTGAACCTCTCCTGCTTCAGCTCTGAACCATTCCCATGCATCCTCCCCCTGGATGCAGGGCGAAGAGCTCAGCACCTCCCTGAGCCCTTCCCCTCCTCATGAAGCTGTGGAAAGCAGTGAGATCACACCTAAGCCTCCTTTTCTCCAAAATGAAGAGAAGCCCAAAGAACTTCAGCTGCTCCTCACAGGAGGTTCCAGCTCTGTTTCCCTCCTCAGGACACACAGAAGGACCTTCCCATCCTTCTCCACCTGCAGGGCCCAGCAGGCCCCAGGTGAGGCCACCCCAAGGCTGAGCCCGGCGGGACCATCCCCTCCCTGGGCCGGCTGTGCCGTGCTGGGCGCTCTGGGATGGGGATTGTCCTTGGGGCTGCCCGGGCTCTGCTGACCCTCCCTGAGCCACCCCTCTCCCACTTCACCCCTGTGCCCGGTGCTTCTCCTTCCCAGGTGCAGAATTCAGCATGACACATTTCACCCCATTTAAGATTGGTCAGTGCTCCAGTCTATCTAGATCCCTCTGTGAAAGCCTCCTGTCCCTCAAGAGAATCCACAGCACCTCTCAGTCTGGATCATCAGCAAACCTGCTACTGGTGCACTCCCTAAAGCAACCAGACCACTGACAAACACATTGAGTAGGACACTGTAACTAACGGATGAGGATTTTGTTTGTGTCTAGGGATGTTACTCTTCACATTTCTTATTTTCCAAAAGAGGCTACTTTGAAGATTTCCCATGCCAGCCATTAACTGAAAATTAAAATAGACAAATTGTTTCTAAACATTTATCCTATGCAAAGTGTAAACAGATATATGCTTGGGAATGTCAAGTATTTTAGGTATCCTGGAAACTCATGGAAGAGCAAGCCAAACGTGTCCTGGGCTGCATCCAGAGCCCCGTGGGCAGCAGGGCAGGGAGGGGATTCTGCCCCTCTGCTCTGCTCTGCGCTGGTAAGAACCACTTGGAGCACTGCATCCAGCTCTGGCTCCCAGCACAGGAGGGACAGGGACCTGCAGGAGTCAGCCCAGAGGAGGCCATAAAGACGACTAGAGGAATGCAAAACCTCTGCTCCAAGGACAGTCTGAGAGAGATAGGATTGTCCAGCCTGGAAAAAAGAAAGCTCTGGAGGGACCTTAGAGCTCCTTCCAGTACCTGCAGGGGCCTCAGAGGAAAGCTGAAGAAGGATTTTTTACAAGGGTAGGCAGTGGTAGGACAAGGGGCAATGAGTTTAAACCAAAAGAAGATCAACTCAGGCTAGATATAAAGAAGAAATTTTTTCTGTTGAAGGTGGTGAGTCACTGAAACAAGTGAGAGGCTGTGATCAAAAAAAACCACCAAAAACCAACAAAGAACCCCAAAGGGGTGGCAAAAATGAGGCAGGCTGGATAAAGAAAGTTTTCTAAAGTTTCAAGTTCGGCAATTTGGTGCTTGAGGAAAATATTAAGCCTTCAAATTTGAACATAAGCATTAACTTCTCTTTCAGCTTTGCAAGAGAAACTTCAGCCCTGAAAAATGAAACAAGTAATGAGGCAAAATTAAACTGTGAACCAGTTTGGATTAATAAATACATATACAGTTGTATTTAGACTACCTTTACTAGCATATTAGAGAAAATTTGTTTATAAAAGGTTGCAATGACTTAACAGATTTTTATTTGTTTTATCCTCTACAAAAAAGGATAAAACAAATCCTCTTTATAACTTCTACAAAAAAAGCAGACCTCATCAAGGTTTTTTAAAGTCTATTCAAGATTTCTTTAATTTCAAATTATTATCTGCTTCTCTCAGAAAAAGACCTTCTAAACAGTTTCTTCCTCTTTAGCCTTAAAAGGAGCATCATAGAAGAGAAATTGCAAAAAAAAATTTTGAGTCCATGGAAGCAGCTTGGTCAAGAGATCACTCTTGAAGATCTCCTCACATGTAAAGAGTGCTTTTTCTCACTGCTGTGTCTCTGCAGGAGCAGCTCTGCCTGCCCAGGTTCTGCTGCTGTCACAGCTCAAAGTGTGAGTTCAGTGCTGACATCCCAACTGAGAGGTCTTTGAACTGCCTCCCTGCCCTTGTGTTAATGATTTGTGATGCTGTGGATCAGGAGCCACATCAAGAAAGTATTTCCTTTACCACTGTTACAATGAAATGGACTGACTGCTTTCTCTTCTTTCTCACAGATGGCTGTGGGCATAACAAGATTTCCACATTTGGCTAAACCAGTGTTTTTCACAGTATTTTTCCAGCAGGAACAGAAAGTGCTTCCTGGTGATTTGTTTGCCGCCACTCTGAAGAAACACAGTATAATACTCTGGGTAAAGTCACAGTTTCATACATCAATTGGCTCTTCAAAGGCACTGGCCCCTTTCACTTGAAGATGATCAAACCCAATCCTGAGTTTTGCACTCTGATCAACCCTGTGAGAAAAGCTGATCCAGATTCTGAGGACTGCTAAAAAAAAAACCATGGCCAGTTTGGACCTCTGAGCCTACAGGAACTGTCAGTTCTATCCCGGCATGTGTGTAGTCCTGTAACAGTCTCCCTCTGAACTCTATTTTCTGATGTTTGCCAAGATGCAACTTCACTTGAAAACATGAAATTTTTAGGGTTTTTAACTATTACAGTTTGGGGTGACAGTAATTAACTGGAAATTAATACACCTTTCACTTCCATTAGAAATTTGTATTTCCTCACTACAAAATAAAAACTACAGCTGTTGGGAAAAAGTCACCACAGCTGCATCTGTGGTGATGCAAAAGACATCACAACTGCTTGATGGTCACCAAGCACAGGGGAAATTTTTCTACAAACCTCTGGGGGTTGCTGGTGGAGCTCTAAACAGCAGCATCCTGCAGAGGAACAGTGACATTGTTTTTATCTCAGTAGGTACTTGCCCTTTGTGTCTCCCACTGCTGCCTCACTTCTCTAACAAAAGTCTATTTTTCACTTTAATTTCTGACATTTGTACTTCTTTCTATCAATTACTCAAACTCTTTTAAGATTTCTCAAAACTACTGCACAAGTAGGCTGGGTTTAAAATATGACAGCAGTGCACATAACAATCCTAGTGGTACACAGCAATAATTAATAGTGCTACATGTGCAAATCATTTATAGCAGAAACAAATAAAATCACTTTTATTCCATCAGTTTATCACAACCCTAATGTTATAAAAATAACTTCATAGTATGTTAAATATTAAATACAAAAGTAAAACAGCTGTACATTGCTCTTAAAATAAAATAACTTTTTTTTTTGTTTTATATATGTTTCTATATAAAGCAGATGACCCAGATCTGTTTAAGACTGTGGGTCTGCCTTTACCAACTATATTTAGTTCTTCTTGACCTGAAGACAAATGGAAGGAAAACTACATTTTAAGGAATTCAGCTTCATCTAGGAAGGCTGGAAAGTGAGTTTCCATGCTATCTAAGAAGGAAGCCAATGCAGGCCTCAATCCATTTTAAGTAGAACAATTACTAATTTTAAAAAACAAAACGCAAACACCAGCAACTATTTGGAAGAGCACAGTGGCTGAGAACTATTCACTTGTCTTCCACATCTGCTATCATATCCTCAACTGCATTCCAGTCCAACTTGCTGAGAATGCTCCCCGTGCTTTCAGAAGCACTGTCAGTGTTGATACTGCCGAGAGGAGAGAAACTCTTGCTGTGCACTGCAGAGACCTGTAGGGGGAAGAGAGGATGAACTGAACACTGTGCTTCATTCATGGACAGCAAAAATGATCCCACTCTTTTAAAACATGTCCAAATCCAGTTATGCGTCTGATTACTCTGCAACAAATGCAATCTATTTTCCTGTTAATGCTCTCCCACTGGTGTCTGTTGCTTGAGCAGGCAATTGTGCCTCTGCAGTTGTTAAAAAGAACATTCAATTTCAAGGCTCACAAGAATGACTGTAATTGTAAACAAACAAACAAACAAACATGGTTCTGCTGAAGCCCCACCATTTATGCCCCTCTGTATCAATATCACCCACATATTTTGACTAGAGAACCCCATTTTAAACAAAGCAGAAGTAAACAAAGTGTTAAATGGTAAGTATAAAATAGTTTATAGAATAAGTAGGTACTCTACCTGGAACATGGAGTCATGAGTATCTCGAAGTATTCTTTGGATATCATCAGGCACAGTCCAAGGACTCACCACATCTCGATCACTGTCAGGATCAACATCTTCTGTCTGAACTGCAGTGGCAGCTTGAGAAGGCTTTTGTGTTGAGCTTCTGCTGACTCTGCATGCAGCAGCTGAGGAGAAAACAGGACAACCATAGCCCTGTAACACTTCTTGCACTTTTCATCTCAATCTCTTGAAAATCCTTCAAGAATAGAAGCTCCACATTCTAGGAACTGAAGCTATGTGTAAATCCATGTGAAAACAGCAAGCTCTGTTACCTAGAACTGATGTGGGTTTATGGTGAGAAAAGGCTGCTGATTCTTTCCAGCCTCCTGCTCTGAACTGCCTTCCCAGGGCAGAACACAAACAGGACTATCCATGGTGCCTACAGCATCCAGGCTCTGTGGTTCCATCTCCCACAAAAAGCGCATTGCTTCCTTATTTGGCAGAGGACTAAACTAAATAAATTCTGAATTTGTGCCTCTTCAGAAGA
This sequence comes from Serinus canaria, assembly GCF_022539315.1. Lineage (NCBI taxonomy): Eukaryota > Metazoa > Chordata > Aves > Passeriformes > Fringillidae > Serinus > Serinus canaria. The sequence goes on along the minus strand of NC_066343.1, from coordinate 63,976,360 downwards.
CATGGAACTTTGATGACACCATTAACAGTGATGTGATATAGTGGAAAAACAGATACAAGAAGGTGCCAGGAAATCAGAGAAAGATCAACCTGAATATAGAGTTTAAAAAGTGAATATATGGAATGGAGAAAAATTACTTTTCCACATGAGTAGAGGTGATGTGCCTCTAGGAAATGTGCCTTTCTGCTTATTATTACTTCCCTCAATTTCCTATACTGCCAAGTCAAATACATTGACCTCTGACAGTCCAAATTATGCCAATAGTACAATTCTGGTGTAAGGCAGAATAGAATCAGGCCACTGTACTTCCTAATCTCAGACTGATTCACTTCTCATTCTTTGATCAGAAATTCTACTGCTGTTAACAAGTAATGTATCTGTTAAATAATTTGATTAAGAACAATCTTTTGTGGATTCAGACCTACAAAGACAGGTATGTGAAAAAGTACCACTAAAATTCAAAGGGGATTTTTTGTTAAGCTTAGTCAAATTTGATATATTAGATGGATACTGTATAGAGGGATAACAAAGACAATTCCTATTTTAAAGAGCTTGGAGAGTCAGCAGCATAGAAAGGTAAGGGAGAGTGTTTCAGGAGTTCACCAAAATCTAGCACACTTATTTCAGTAATCTTGAAACTGTCACCTGGCTAAAACTATTCAGAAGGTAAACAGAGGTGACTAAAATATTTCACAAGTTTCCAAATAAAAGGATTTTTAAGTGGGGAAAAAAGAATGACTTTTATTCTTCTAACCAAGCGCTGTATCTGCATCTTATTCTCTCCCCTGTATTATGTATCACTGTCATTGTTCTGTGTAACTTACAGTGTCTAGACTTAACAGAACCATTTGTAGCATTTCTCAATCTTCTTCTGGAGGTACTTTTCTGAAGGAGCATACAGGCACTTCCTGTAAAGACAAAGTAAGCATTTCTTTTTTAAAAGCAGATCAAATATACTCAAAGATGCTTAGAAATTTTTATTGACAAGTTTGCTGCCTGAATTACACAGGACTCTTGCTATGGCAATTTAAACTATTTTGGATTTAAAGAGAAGTGATAAGAAAAGGTAATTTAGCAAAGCAATAGCAGCAGAACTGTAAAAGTCTTAAGACAGGAAACATCCAGGATTATAAATCTGATTTTTTACACAGATATCCCTCCCAAAAATCCAGCAGTCACCCAAAGATCCTCTTCAGTATGTGCCTTCATTAAAAAAGTGCTGTTCTTACCCCTGGAGTATGTTAAACCAAGAGCTGGGGTGAAACGTTGTACTTTTTGAACAAAGCCAGGTTTGGCAGCAGTTCTGCTCCTTTCTACCAGAACAGGACTCTTCAGATCCCCTCTGCAACAAGACAAAAAGACCGACACAACAAATCTTAAATTCCTGCTACTGTGTATCATATACCATTCCTCCACACAACTCAGACCTCACAGGGCATATTCAGAAGAGACATAAAAGCCAGAGAAATCAAATTAAGCCCAGTTAGCAGAGGACCAACATCACACACTGCTTGTGGGGCCAGTAAGCCTCATCAGAATCAGAACTGCTGCAATCACAATGAAGACACATCAAACTGGCTTTACAGAGAGCCACTTTAGGTCCAACAAAACTTTTTAGTTGGTAGCTTCTGCCACTCATAAGTGGCTTCCTGCATGATGTTCCTTAGCATGTCTGATTCTGCCTGGGCTGATGCACCTAAACTTCCCTTGGGTACCACCAGCAGACTCTGCACAGCACTGGCTACATTCAGTTTAATGTTGCATGCTGGAACTGTAACTAAAAAAGGTACTGTACTGAAAAAGAGAAGCAGAAATATTAAATTACAGGATTACCCTGTAAGTACAGTTCTCCCTATTATTCTGAAAAGCATAAAATTATGTATATTAAGAAGAAAAAACTACAATGCAATAAACACCTGTATTACACATATACACACAATTTAATACCATCAAATTGAGTAAATGTATCAGCTCATAACACTCAGATACCCTCATCTCCCCCAAAGGCAATAAGCAAAGTGCAAAAGTAAGAACAAGTAAAATCCTAAGTAATGAAAAATTAAGAAAGAGAACAAGTCTAGAGTTTGTACAGCAGAATTTTTATTTGCTTCTTGCTTGCTGTTAGATGCTCTCCAGGTCTATATTGCTGGTTATAGTCCAGTGGCACTCATGGAATCATTAAGGTTGCAGAGGACCTCCAGGCTCAAGTACAACCTTTGATGGGATTACAAGCCTGTCAGCCAGACCCTCGCCCCGAGTGTCTTGTCCAGTCACACCTCCAAGGGATGGTGACTCCACCACCTTCCTGGGCAGCTGTTCCAGGGTTTAAACACTCTTACTGTAAAGGAACTGATGTGAGTAGAATGGGTTAGGACACTGCTTACAGTCCAGCTCCTGAGTTGGCTTATTCAGTGATCCAAACGGCCTTTATAAGGCTCCCCACAAGATATGCAGTACTGGTTTTAACAAGCTTGGAACAGAGACTTGAGAGTCCTCTGACCCAGACAAATTGTATCTTTGATTCCACCAGCATATGACTTTTCTCTCATGCTATTCCTGTCTAAACTTGCTACAAAATTTGGAGGGTAGTAAAGACACCAACAGAATAGAGCAGGTTTAATGCTCAGAGTGTTACCCTGTACTAGATGCCACCTTCCTCCTTCTGTAAGCTTGAGCTGATCTTGTGCTGGACAACATCCTGTGATCACTTGCTGGTGATGCCACTGTTTCAGATAACATTTCATTCATCAGAGAAAGTGCCTCTGATACTCTGATTCTGTGATGCTCAGACAGCAGGGCTCTGTGAAGAAATAATATTACACATTACCTCATGCTGTCACTCACTTCACTACAGCTGGCTTGTGAGTCCTGTAAGGCTACATGAAGAACATTTCTTACAAGATTTCACAGAAAAAATACTAAGCGTTTTAAGAGATCATTAGTGAAAAGTTAGAACATTTCTTACTGAAGGGTTTGAGAGAATGAATGAGTAAATGTTGGGGAAAGAAAACAAACAATCATATTTGGAAAGCAACAAATACAGTCAAAGGATAAAAATGCTCAGTTTTCCTAAATGGTAAAAGCAAATGTGAATTATTCATGCTTTTGGTTGAAATTTCATTCATATAAGAAGTTTCATAAGCAATACAGTTAAAGTGATTTCTACATCTTTCCAGGACTGGAAATCTAATATAAAAATAAGGATTTAAAAGCAACTTACTTGTCTTTTTCTTCTTTCTTCTTCTGGAAGACTCTAATATCTTTTGAAGTAGGATTATGATGCTGTTTAAAAAGTATAAAAATCTTTAATTAATTATGTACTGTGGTCTCATTCCAATCTCTCACTCTCAAAATGTACTTACTTGAAAGCTAGTGCTTAAGAAACGCTTCAGAAAAAAAACCAATATGAAAGCATATGGCCCTATAAGGAAATTCAAGTAAGATTGTTTCTATAACTTTCCAGTCTCAAAAAACATACTGAAATCCTGCAGTCACATTTTCCATACCTCATATACTTAAAATATCAACATTCCTAAGGAGATGTCCTCACAGTCAAGCTCAAAGTTTCAAATGGCCTCACCTCCAGTCTCCTAATAATCAGTGACATTTCTAATAACTGATATATAAAACAGGAGAAGGTTGCACTTCAACCTGTGTTTGCTAGAGTACAATTTGAAGTCTTTAATTCTTCTTTAAAAAAAAATCCAATCCAATCCAAAACAAACCCAAACCATTCACTGAAAGCTGGGAATCCCTCCACTAATGATTTCAGGAGAAAAGCCCATAGCAAAAGCATCAAGTGTATATTAATGGGCTGACAACACAGCAAAGGGAGAGAAGCAGGACCCATTTTTCTTCAATCGCTTCTCTCCACGCATGTGCAGAAGAGCACCCTTTCACATAGATCTGCTACTCTTTCTGAAAGTGAATACATTGAACTATTTAGTCACAGGGAACTTGTGTATGTTACATATTTGCAGCTTGGGAGTTAAAACAAGTAGAGATTCAGCCTGCAAGTATTTACAGCATATCCTAAATTCAACAAGTAGAAAGTATAGGAATATATTTGGTGTTCTTAGGTCTCATCTCCTTAACTCCAGAGCTTCCTGTGACTCAGCGGGGTCTTTTCTGGTCCTGAAGGAATCAAAACGGCAAATGCTTTTTTTAAGAGTAAATACTGATTCGAAAATGTTTTCTGAACTGCTTTTGTATTGTTTTTTAAAATTTTTCTATTATTTACAGCACAGAAAAATTTCCAGATCAGGCCACAAATGTGTTTATACTAATAAAATTAAAACGTTAAAAAATTCTGAGAGTGGACTGTTCATTGAAATCAGCCTTCAACAAAATATTTCATAAGATACCTGACATATATGGCATATTCTAGCATCTCTGCTGATCTCTTATGATTTTTGCATGCATCCCTGTGTGGGTGAATGACAGTGACAGCTGCCCTCAGTATCCTGCCATGTTTGTAAAGGATGCTGGCATCTGAACGCTGCTTTTTAAATTCTCTGGGAGGCATGTGGGAAGATGAAACAAGGTGTAAACACATCTTAAGAACTGCTGTAGCTATCACTCCCTGAAAAACACATCTCTCATCAGTGAATGTTGCAGCTGCATCCATCACAGTTGAGTGCCACCTGCATTACTTTGTAATAGCCACCTGCAGCCAATGGTCACCCACTGCAGCCTGTGGAGAACACTGGTGTATTTACTTACCCGATACAACTATGGCAAACTCCAGTAAAATAAAATCATACATGCAGAAACCCTACCTTACAACAGGAAAAAAACCCCACCACTCCAGCCTTTACATTACCTAACCTGAACAATCAACACTTGTATAATAAGTAACAGCTACTCTTCAATACACCTCTTATTCTTACCACATTCTTTCTCTGGTTGAATGGATGATGTTCTTTCTGTCTTTGTTCATCTAGTTTCTTCAAATATTCTTTCATTCTTTCCTTTTGCTTTCTTTTCATCCATGTTTGGATCTCTTTCCTTTCCTTTTCTGTTCTTTGAGAATGCCCAGAAGCAGAATCAAGAACCCTGAGGGCAGATGTAAACAAGAAATAATCTAGCACATCCTGTAAATTTCAAACAATGGCAACTACATGATACAACAAAAACATTGAAAACTCTTTAAAATCCTGACACAGCTGGAAGCATAAGTAATGAACAAGAGGAGAAATTTTATTTTGCAAACTTTTACTAAATAAAATCCTGGCAAACAAGTAATTTCCAAGACATTTCCCAAAACTTTTCTTTTACTTGTCAGCTACATTCAGATAATAGAACTAGAGCTTATACTGGTGGAACTGTGTCACTAATGCAGCAGACTGGTGACCTGAACAGCTGCATTTTTTTGCCTTGTCAGCAACTGATACCACAAACTGCAGTAGGAAACAGCTGTCACTTTGATCTCTCTCAGGAAAGAACACAGCTGATTTTATAACAGTCAGGAAGGTGTAGAAATCTCCAACAGGGAGAGGAGTATGACAAGCTGGAATCTGGGGCTCAAAGTTTATGAATCTGCTGTGTTACTGGCAGGAAATTTCTGTTCTGTCTTTCAGAACTGCTTTACAAGACCTGAAGGTCTGAACTGAATCTCCTGTATAAAACCAGTTGTATAAAAACAGTGCTCCAGTCCATACCTAGCAGAAGAAGGAACAAGCAAATAGGAAGGAAAGAATTTCAAAACCAGAATACTAGAAAACAATTAGTACATTTGACACTAATGATCAGTAGATTTGTGGCAATTACAAGCTCTAATACCAGTCCCATTAATACCAGAGCACATACTTGCTCCCATTGTTTACAGGATGTGGACCGCAAGAATAACCAGGGTTAAAATAAATTAAGCAACACACAACAAAATCCAGCCATGGTATTACCTAAAGGTTTTCTTAGGCTGTGTTCTTGCAAAGCCCAGCTCCAGCAGAGACACGTCACTTTCGATCACATGATCATTCACCACATCAGTAACATCACTCAGACCAGTAATCTGCAGGGGATCTTCTAAAGAGCTTGATGTTAGGTAGGGGAAAAAACCTGTTACTCAATTAATGTAGAACAGTCCTGTAAAAACAACAAGCTAAACCACTTTCTTTTATACTTAAAACAACAATATCCAGGTTGTTTTACATACAGCCTTTGGACTGAATATTCTTTCCTGACATCTTCACTGGGTTAGTACACTTGAGTGAGCTTTGATGAGGACAGAAGGAGCAAGACCTGATTGTCCCAACAGAGGGACAATCCACAACTGAAATGCTTGAGCTCTACCGTGGTGTGTGAACATGGCTGGCCCACAGGAGGCTGAGCCTGGCAGTCAGGAGCACCACAGTGTTTGTACTGCTGCCCATGAGGAGATAAGGTTATGGGATGCCACCAGTTTCAATGGTACCCAAATCTCAATGACCTGAGCAAGAATCAGTGTCAGTGAGAGCACAGCTTCACCTATATTCTTCCCAATTCTTTCCTCTCTTTCAATCAGTTGCTCCCAGTAAAACACAAATCTCATAATTTAGGACTTCAAGCTATCAGTGTCTGGTAAAGTTTTGCCTCACACCCATACTCCACCTTACGTAATCACTTCCTAATTACTTCAGTCACAACAACTAATTCTACTTAAAATGCTAGAAAAGTAGGATAAACCATTCAGTTAGTGCTATGCTTTAAGCAAAGCAATAAAGATGGGTAATGGAGCAGAATGACTGGGAAGAAAGAAAACCAGCCAGCCTTTCCTACTGGATCCAGAAGACAAACAGTAGCTAAAGGTAAAAATATATATGTCAGACCATTTTATTTTATGCATAGGCTCTACCCAGTTTTGAAATTTTCAGTCTGTTGCTTTACACTTTTCACACGGTAAGACTTTAAAAAACCTTCTGGTAGAAAGCTACCCACAGCAGTTGCATATGTTTTGCTGAAGAAGTGGTTTGCAAATAGGAGAAATAACAAATACTAACAGACAAGAGTACCATCTGCATTAACAGCTCCAATACTTTTAATTAGTAAAGAACTTTGAATGCTTCTAGAGCTTTTGCATGAAGCAAATCTAACAGGCACCACCAAAGTCAGAGTAAATGCCTGAAATTAGCTAACAAAAGGGATTTTATTCAGTTTGAAAATAAATGCTTCAATTTTTACAAAGTGACGATTCCACCCTAACAGTCACCTTTTGTGTAAACTGTCAATAACAGCAGTCTCAAAATACTTACCCAGGACATAGATCTCTGCATATGTGAGAAGCTGAAACAGAAACAATCCTTGTTAATAATATCTCTGCATTTTTACACACACTAATCATATGTATGTTAAACAGCCTGTGGGATAAAATATAGAAACATGTCAACATCAATTGACATTTGAGAGTTGACATTAAAAATAAATTAATATGGTACATAGGCTTAACAGCCTGTGAAACAACACAACATTGGCTGCCAGGTGAACACAGAAGCTCCAGAGCATTAATTAGCAGCTCCTGGCTTTTGTGGATAGTTTTGCTAGGAAGATATTGTCACTGCTGACAGTTTTCTGCCATGACCAACTAACTAGAAATAGTCTGTTCCAATTAATTATACAGTATTTCTCGGAAAATTAATGATTGACACTTACTTGAGGAATCCAGGAACTCAGAAGAAGCTTGGAAATCAGGAGATGCAACTGAAGAGCAGTATGGTTGTCTTGGAAGGAAGAGCACTGCTTCCTCTCCTAAACTAATCTCTCCATCTCAAAAAATTATAGTTGTAACTTAGTATCACCTCTAGTTTTCTTAGCTTGGAAATAACAAGCTTATACTTACAAAACTCTATCACTCTTTTCAAAACTTAACTGGGTGTATGTACTATTTGAGATTCACTAGTTCTGTATACAGACACAGGAACCATGTTTTAATATCTTTTAAGAGAGAATGTTGTAAATGTGGCTATCAAATGCACATTCACACGCACAAAGCACATACCACTCTCGGGAGCCTGACTGCAAGCAATGCAGGCAATACACAGAGAAAACAATACAACTGCATTTTTAACCTCAGGCAACAGGTTGCTTGCAGAATGATTTTTCATCCTCCTTTTAATGCTACTGTTGTCTTTATAATTGCAAAAAACAATTTACCCTCAGTTTTCAAAAGGACTAGACCTCATAAAATAATCTTTTAGGACACAGACAGTAGTTACTGTACAGAGAAATAAATCCATTGATTTTGCTGATGTAGGCTGGATTTAACGGAGAGATCACCTCTCTAGACACAGGTAGATGACAGAGATGATCAAGACAGCTTTTGGAGGAAGCTTTGAGTGTTCTGTGATATCACAGTCATTTATATTCACTTAGGTAAATAAGTACAAATCAACACAGTGATGGGAAGCAGACCCAATGCTGACTATTTTCTTTCAATAACAGTGAATTTGAGTGCAAGTATGATTCAGTACTGAACTGTTTTCAAAACTTAGTGATACTGTTATGTCATGTAACAAACTCATTATCACACATCAATGAAACCATTCTAAATAATGCAATCTAGAAAGACTCGTGCCTGATTTCAATGAGCTCATTCGCACTATGTAACATTCTGTGAAACAGTCATGAGGAAGTACTACAGCATGAAGAAAACGTTTACTTATTTTTAAAAGATGCAAAGAGGAAAAATATACAATAACGATTATACCAGAAGGTGACTTCAGGCCACTGGGAAACTTAGAAGCCAAGGCTGAAGAGGCAGAAGAGTGTGCATCCACTGTAGTAGAACTGGGGATAGGATATTTCAAGTTTAAGCTCTCCTTTTGATCACCTAAATCATCTTGAAAGATCATGTCCATCAAATGATCTTCTGATTCTATGGAAAAAACCAAAATTGTACTTAGTGTAGGCCAATGGCAAAATGCAACCCTCCAAATGCAGAAACTATCATATATCTTGGTTAGTGGCATTTTTAATTTATCTGTCACCTACAACAGCCTGGACCTGGATCAGCTGTGCCTCCCTACAGAAGGGTACTTCCTGGGCTGTGCTGTGTGAACCAGTCCTGCACACACAAAGAAAATGACTGGACCAGGAGTTGCTCTGGGTGAGTGTAAAGGACATCCTAAATATCGTCTTACGTATGATTACAGATATAGACATGATTTAGTTCCACCACTTGACTTTGCTTTAACTCCATAAGTGGATTATACAATGTTCTTGGCACAGCCCAGTAGCTATAAGTAGGCACTACATAGTTATTTGTTAGATAAACAATAAATCATTCAATACATCTGCTCTAGTAAACAGTTAAGCTGATGCAAGATTTCAATAAAACCAGTAGATATTATAACTCAATACTAAGATTGGCTACCTTTCATATTATTTCTTTCTCTGGTTTTTTGGTTCATATTTCAATAACACCTTTAGGGATTGAATTAAATGTCTGTGGTAACTAAAAGTTATTTAATATGCACGTTCCATGGCAAATTTATTATCCTTCTGTTAATTGGACACATACCAGCACAAATGACTCCAGCAGCTTCAGAGACTGCACGATGAGCACCAAGGTCTGAATCAGCAGCTGCTTCAAAATCTTCTATCAGCTTCACTAACTATAAGTGAAACCCAAAAACTAGGAAATGATACTTCCTTCAAGGTATTTCTGAGACTTACACCACACATATTTATGCAATGTCCACTCTAAATATATTTTCCTTGTAAGAATCTTTCAAACATTTTAATGCAGTTTTCTAACTGAAAACAAATTAAAATGTTCAGGAATCAAAGTAGCTCAAGCAGATTAATTTCATGTAAGAATTACAATCTTCTGGATACTGACTTTAAGAAAAATACATACAAACTCCATTATTTGTTTGAACAGTTTTACTTCTACTGATCACATAAAGTAGCTGAAGTCTTCCAATATATATTTTATCTAAAACCCACAGATATTAAAATACTTCCATTGTCTTCATAAGTCTGAAGTTTCACACTAGAAAATGAAACCTAAAACTAACCCAGAGTGAGACATTTTACTGACCATTAGTCTCAAAAAGAACAAATCTCAAAACTGATATGAAATACATGAGAAATTACTATAATAGGAATTGCCAACAAGTTTGAATGCAAAAAAAGCACCAAAAAAAGGGGGTTTTCTTTAGGGTTTGGCTAGATACCCAGAAGTTTTAAAACCCAGGTGCTATGAAATGCTGAAACAAATAGAGGCTATATCAAGATTTTTTTTTCTCTACAGGCTTTTAAAAAGCTGACTTAAATAACAACCTTGATGAAGAATGTAAGTGATTAAATAATCCACCTGAGCCTAATAACTGTGTGTAAGTGACACAATGAGGTCTTTACATTTCCGTGAATCATAGAATACCATGAGTTAGAAGAGACCTAAAAAATCTATCACAGCCCAATTTTATTTTAATTCCATATTAGGATTTATAAAGATGGTAAAAATGCAAGTATTTTATGAAACAAATTGGATCAGGTTCCAGAAACAGTCACACAATATTTTGCAGAGGTACAACTGCAGAAGTCTTTGCCAAAAAAGGTTTCCTGCTCAGCCTGAACTCAGTTACACAAAAATTCTGCCCATTCACTAATAACATCACCATTCTGGCCAGCATTCGGTCCATTGTAAGCAACCATGTCAGCCAACAGAGTCAGCACTAAATATGAAAGAAGATTTACATATACGTATATTGTATATACATATATGTAAAACTTGCACTATAATATAGATAATATTTTTATATATTATATATTATTATCAATATCTTTCAACAGATACTAAGCAAATTTGAGAACACATTGTTCCAAAATGGAAGTTTTGTCTTTAGTTGAAAAAATAAACTGTTTAAAAACCAGGAGTTAGCACTCACCATTTTGCTATTTCTGAAATCCTGCTCCATATTTTCTACTATGTTCTCTAGTACCCGTAATTGCATATCCATTTCCTTCTGCTTTGAGGAAAAGTACTCTTTTTCAATTAGTTTGGGTGGAAGCCCTGAAGAAAAAAGAGTTCCTCCATCTTCATGTGCTATGTTCCAAGTTACAATATCTGTAACAGAATCTAACTTCTCTTTCTTTTGCAACTTGTTTGACACATTATTCTGATGATCATCTTAAAATGAAATAAAAAAAAAAGAATGCACCAATATCATTGAATAAGTCACAAGCACCTAAATACTGCACATAATTAGCCATAAACGTGCCATACCTAACAGGGCGTTTTAGAAGGCAAGAATCAATACAAAAGAAGTCAAATGTATTAATGTTGATGTTAATACTAAAAACCAATGAGATTAATTGGGAAAAGGCTGCAGATTTTCTGTGGAAGTATTACAACAAAAGAGTATTTAAAACTGAAATAGTTTACCTTGCTTCTGAAGTGCTCTAGGTGGAACTGCATTAGTAACAGAAGCTGCTGTGTGATGAAGTTTTGCAGTGGATGGAATTTCAAGCTTCTCATTCTGCTGCTCAGCAGCTATCTCTTCTGCAGACTCAGGTTTCATGGGCAAATTGCTAAAGATGTCACTGTCTTCAATGTCAATCACACTGATATATTCCTGTTTATGCTAAATAACAAGATAATGAAGAATTATACAGTATGTGTTTTGAATGGGCTGTTTATAGTACATTGTTCACCATTTCCTGTGTTTACCTCTTGACATTTGTGGATGAAAGGCTTTTTGTTTGGGGAACAAAATAAATACAATCTTCCCTACCACACTACACAACTGACTCAGGCAGATACAAAGAACCCAAATTCACGAAGACAAACAGTATACTTAAAATGCATTTAAGCCATATATACATTAGATCACTAACCAAATCAGGTGCATCTGACAGAGGGGATGGCAAAGACTTCTCATTCACTTCAGTGGGGAAACTCAGGTTTAAGTACATGTCTGGCAGTAGTATCTCAGAGGAACTGGATGATTCTACAAGGAAATAATAATAATCAGTATTATATTTACAGAAAAACACACAAAAACATTAGACTATTAAGAAACAGCTCTGCATTCTCTAGAAGATAAGAAAAGATTTGACTAAGCTGCCATCTAGATTGCTATTAATATCTAAGTCCCTCCTACTTAGGTAAAAAAAAAAATCTGCATCTTTACTTAATCCAAAGAAATTAGATTACTCAGATAGAAACCTCTAATAAAACTATATGCAAATGAGTCATGTGATGTAGTAAAATTATCTTCAAATAGAAGAACATCGTTGAATTTTACAATAATGGAAAAATTAGTATACTGTCTTGGTACCATAGGGAAAATAGTTGGGTACTGAAATCTATGTAATGTATTTATGAAACAATGCTACTGCAGCTCAATTTTGTGTGATCTGTTTTAACCTCTCACTGATCAATTCATTTGTTCTACATTACACTAAATATTAAGATTAAATGGGCACTAAAATCAAGCTAAAATCCACAAAATGAGGATTGGGTTTCAGAAAATCAGATAAATTAGCATGTTATTTGCACCCTGCATTAAGCTGTCTCAGGTACAAAACCCATGTTAGAACAGTAACACTTTTATAGACTTCCCAAACAACAAATGAAGTGGAGAAAGACTGCAGCCACACCTGATACAGGAACAGATATGACCAGCTCGTTTTCTTGAACTCTGGAAACCTCATTTTCACCACTGATCCCATGATCCTGTTGCGATTTGAGCACTTGATTGGGAAAAGAAAGAAGACCAGACTGTATGAGTTTACATAAAGAAAAGATACCAATGGCATTATCTGAGCGTACATTTCTGATTTGCCAGTTCACAATCAAAGAAAAGTGGGGGAAGAGTAAAGGAAGCAATTTCAGTTAAGTGTGAAACATTGTCTAAAATGCATTTAGATAAAGTTAAGTTAAAACAAGCTTTCAGAAAAAGTTGCAGCAGAACTGACTTTCAGAAAGCATGATTTGTGTCAGTAATATTTTAAATTATAATTACTTTAACTACTGCTTTATAATTTATATTCTGTTGTTTTCTAGTTTAATTCTTTTAGAAACAAGAAAATTGCACAAAAACCTGCTTTCTCTTTACAAACTTGCTGCATTTTGAAAACTGATCAAACAGCACAACTAATCAAGAAGGAACACCAGAAACAGTTGGTTTCTGTAGATCACCTGTGTAGCACTTACCTGGGTTAGTATTTGTACTTGCATCTTGAGTTTCTGCTGGTTTTTTTCCTACAGAAGCCAAATAATGTAGATCTGCTGAGGTGATACTTGCTTTATCCATTGCATCTAAAATGTGATAATACAAAACAGGTGTCTATTACTGATAAATAAAATTGATATATTTGAAAGCAATGATACTACTCACAGCTATGGGCTCCAGAATTTTCTTACTTGTATTTATGAGAGATAATTTTCACTTGTCTCTAAGCATACCTCAAAAATTACTCCAAGAAAAGTTCATGCTACCGATTTTATGTGAATAAACAACTGACACAATGTTACACTGAATTAAAACCAAGATTCAGTTAGATATATGATTTTAAATTAAATATTTTAGTATGTTGAACAGTAACAGTCTGTTTCACATTCTAAAAGGAGGGGAGGAATATTTATGACATGTGTGTTTTCATTTCTTTATTGCTGTTTCTACAAAGTTTGCATTTCTTTAAAGCCAAACTTCAGAGAATGAATTGCATTTTGTCCCGTGACAGAACTGAATATTGTCACGAATTAACACATTATATAAAGAAGGAAATCTTTCCACAGGCCCAGTTTTTGTATTGCAGGCTAGAAACACTGCATATATTGAGTTTCTTTTACAAGAGTCCTAAATTTTGTGTAATTAGAATATGCAGGCAAATAATGCTGGAATAATATATTTTTTAAATATATTAAAAATTTAGGATTGGAAATGTTTACAGAATTAGTTTGATTAATCACATGAACAGAAATCACTGTCAATCGCAGGTAATTTACTTGATATACTGTTATTATTTAACTCTATTGTTTATAAACATAAATACAAGATTATCACTCATTTTGAAGAAAAATTAAAATACTTCTAAAATTTTTATGAAAACTAGTCTGAATCTTCAGAAAATTTGCACAAGATTTTAAATTTGCCTGCACCTCTCTTCATACCAATCCCAAAAAAAACAAGTGTCTCCCAAAAGTTCTGGACACCCATTGTACATCCTGAAAGGTCTGGGAAAGATCCTATAAGACAGAAAGTTCTACTGACCACAGACCATATTATCCTAGTTTTTTACATGGAAATTATTGTAGAGTTTTATTGTGAATTCTAACAGACTAATACTCCTTGACTTTTTATTTTTTATTTGAGCACTCAGCATTAAAAAGCATTGTAAGCACTAAAGCATTAAAAAGACTTCTACTTGCCCATTGACATGAAAAAACCATCTTGAACGTAAGACGTTGATTTTGGTTTGTGATCCTAATACAAGGAAAAAAAAGAACCATCTTTAAAAAACAGTTCCAGTGCAGATTAAAGGCTTTCTTGGTGATGTCAGCTATCCAATATACCTGATACGAGTAAAGATTTGGGGGAAAAGAAGGAATAACCGCCACTTACTTTTCTCAACACCTGTTTTAATTCCTCTGAATTATTCCAACTTACTGTAATTTACTGACTATGTAACATTCTCTTATGTACCTTTGGGTGACAAGCAGTAACACAAATTCCTTATTCTTCTTTGAATTTATCCTACCCCTGCTGAACCCTGAACATCTCCAGGTCTGGTGAGGTTCTCTAGCTGCTGTGCTGCAGTGAAGTCTCAGAGAAAGCATGGTATGGACCAGAAACACAGCTCTGGGTAGTGATTCAGCACTAAACTGGTAGTGTTCCAGCTTGAAATTTGGTACTTGTAAGGTTAAACCCCAAAAGATATCAGAAAGACCTAATCAAAACCCAGCTTGATGAAGGCTTTCTTTTTTCAGAGTCTGAACTGAGACAAAACTGAGGTTCCAATGCTGCACATCCCTACTCTTATACTGTCATACATCCAGGCCCACTTGGAAAGAATAATGCCTGTGTCACTTGCCTGGGTCACTTTGTCACTACTAGGAAAAATAAACATTTTTTTCATTTTTAACATTTTTATATGTATTTACTACAAATGTACATGGAGACTTATATCCTACCAAAACAAGTTCATGTTCCAGAAAAAAAAGAGTACCCTGGAATCCTTTATAAAAATCAATCTCCAGCTTAGAGAAAATGCAATTATATGAATCAAAAATATGCATACTGTTTGTAGGCCAGAGCCTGGAAGATAAGTATATTATTGTTTGTTTACAGTTTTATCCTTTCTTTTCTGCTAATACTTGAATAGAAAAGGTAAGAGCTAAGAAAAAAAATAATTCTATACCCCAGTCTCTGATTCAGAAGGCACTGCTGTGTCACTAATACTGATGATGGAGTCGTCTGGATGGAAGGACACGCTTGGTTTCCTCTTATCCTCCTTCTCTTTCAGTTGCTTCTTACTACGCCTCTTTTTACTGTCAACATATTAATTGCAGGTAAAGAGTAAGAAGCGCTACGAAATAATTGTTGTTTTCTAGGAAAGATTACTATCAAGAAATAAACACTGAAATAAAGATTGGAAAAGAAACAGCTGCTGCATATAGATCAGTTCAAATCACAGTTTCTGCTTGGTTGAAAACTACTCAAAAATGTTGTAGGAACCAAAAGAAATAACAGCAATTACACTAAAATCTATTAATTGTCCAATAGGCTATTTATATTAAATATAACAAACCTCATAATATTTCACATCTATATTTTGTGTATAATTAATAATTACTAGACAAAATGTCCATAAGGAATCTATAAGAAGCAAGCTTCAATTATACAGCAGTAGTGTTTCTAACTACTAAGTGACAAATAGATTACACAACAGCAACTATAGCTTCTTCTTTAATAAGTGACAATTAGATTATATGACATCAACTACAGGTTTAAGCACTTTCATAGATACTATTAAAATGTATTCTAAACTCTATCTGCAGTTACTTGTGTAGCAAGTTTTCACTTCAATACTAAAAAACTCCTCTTGAGGAGGAGCTCCAAAATGACATAATTAAAAGCATTCTTAAAAAAAAAGCATAATTGAAACCAAGTATTCTATTCCAAAACATTCTATCAGCATTCTATAAGAACTGAGCAAAGATACGTAAGCAGCTTAAACAACTGTTTCAACTGTTTGTGAAATCAATTAACATGAAATAGATTAATTTTTTAAAGTTTTAAATAATATACCTAGCAAAAAAACCCACAACAACTCAGCCTCAGCAGGAATTTTGTTAATCACTGTCTCTATTAAAAACAGCCTACATATTTAGTTATATTGAAAGAGCATATAATCCTTTCTTTCTTGAAGATGACAGTGACAATATGCAGCCCAGACAGCAGTCTACTAATATTCACTGTGTAAGGAGTGAGCATTTCATTAAGAGTGTATAGCAAACAGTCACAAGACAACAGGACTTTAAAACACAGATAAGGGAATGAAAAACATTTCCTCTTGAATCTTCTTCCTACAATCTCCTAAAAGCAAGAACTCCTTACATCCTAATGATACACTTCTGCTGTATCTTTAATATTATTTGATACTTTATTCTCTGCTGAGAGAATACATTCTCTCTCATGCCAAATCTAGAAGATAAAAGTTACCAGTTAGCCTGTCATAATGAAATTCCACTTTAAAAATCTGGCTTGCCTTTTTCTTGTCTTCTGCACATTTCTAAGTTCAAATGGTTCAACATCAGTTCTTAGTAGCTGGATAGGTTTGGTTTGGTCTTGTCCAGAGGAACTACCAGGCACAGAATGATGCTTGTGGCATTGCTCAAATACAATGAGATCTCGAAGTGGGATGAGATTTGGTGCCTAAGAGGGTTCAGAGAGAGAAAGAAAATAGGGAGAGGAACTCCAGTCAGATTGGATGAAGAAAGTAAGTCCAGTTTGGATTTCAGTTACACAAACAAAACTCCCATAACATTTTTTAAAGAATATGGAAATGGAGTATTAATAGTATCAGAAGAGAATCTCTGCCAATATGTACATGTGTAAACTATTTTCTGAAAATTAAGAGGTATGAATTTTCTCCACAGAACATATTTCACTAATATTTGCATTTCTTATGTAGGTAGTTCAGGGTGGAACCATCCAATGTAGACAAGTACTGAAGAAGCACCTTTCAAGGAAAAGCATTTCCATTCGTCTCAACTGGGATTTGCAAGCATGTAAGTCTATGAGAAATAACATTTTTCAAAACATCAGGTATTCAAATATTATGGATCATAATCCATAATATTTTCTTTTACCATTCTATTTCTGCCCTGCAAAACAGGATTTTTCACCACATTCTGTTTCTGTAAGTAATTCTATTATAATCTGTCTAGGAAAAAATCCTATTTTTTTACCATACAAATATTGTCCAGTATCTTAGATAGTAAATTCTTCACACTCATTACCAGTGGGCTGAACATTGATAAACTATGGAATGTAGAATCAATTTAATGTAGTTATAAACACTTTCAGGCTTGTAGTCTGCCTCATATTGACATGTCAATAAGCAGGTACCCTTAGCTCTAGATCCCTCCTGGCATCTGTACTGAACAATTTCAAATTCAAACTCTGTAAACATGAAATTATTTGTGATGACTAAGAAACCACGAAACTGACAAAACATTACAACTTAGAAAAATATATTATTAAAATCTAGTACCTTCTTTTTCTGATGTAAATTAATCTGAAGTAGTGTCATTCCTGCATCCCACCGTGTTTCTCTGGAGTCAGCATCCTTTGCTGAAGGTTTAACAGGTACTAAAGTAGTAGTGATTGGCTGCCTTACAGCTGGTGGAACTCTAGGTACTGGGTCAAGTTGCAAGTGCAACAGTGGAATAGCAGCCAGGTTCTGAGTGGCTGGTGCTTTGAACATATTCACATTTTCAGGGAACTGTGGCTGAGGTGAATGTTCTTGCTGTCCCTCACACTGATCTGAATTCAGATGTTTGGGAGGACCCTCATGCACTGCTTCTGCCCATCTCTCCTTTTCCTCATGCTTCTGTCTTGAAATGTCAGGGTTGTATCTACTTCTGTGGAAATCTTCCTCTGCCTTACTTCTTCTTGGTGCGTATGATGACTGATGGTCCCATAAGGAATCTGATGAACTCCAAGCTACTCGTGGCACTGGGGGTGGCCTGGCAAATGCTGATGACATTTCTTTTGGATGTAATAATGCTGGTTTGACATGATAACTTGATTCCAGCTTAAGCAAAGGAAAACCATTTGAGTAACTAATTTTTTTTTCAACAGGGATAAGCTTCACTTTTTTTTGGATGCCTGAGGAAGGAGCTAGGAGATGAATTGGTTTAGTAGGCACTGAAGAATGCAAGTCTTGGGATGGTGACATTAATCCTGTTTCCTTGCTGTTGCTTTCAAATAATGTCAAAGAGGCACTCTTATCCAAATGATTCTAAATGAGAAAAGCAAACAAACCACTACTTAATATCAACCATGCACTAAATAAGCACAAAAATAGTTCTATCTACGGCAATCACTAATAACACATTTCCTAACTCAACAGGATAGATAACATACCAGATATACTGAACAGTCTTCATAAACCATGCTTTGATATACCTACTTTTATTCGAGTATTGTTGCTTTCATCTTCTACACTCTTCCTTGGCTGAAAAACAGAGCTCTCTTGACCAGTTTTTCCTTTTTCTTCTTGGGTGAGCACTTGTGTTTTTGGAGAAGCATTGCTTTCAGCAGCGTGTGCAGGCTGGCTCCCTGCCAGGTGAACCAACTGATGTTGCTGTAATACTTGTTGCACATTTGGCACATTGGTAAAGGATGACTGCACTAATTGCATTAAACTCATGAAGTTGATCTGCTGGAGCTGAATACACACATGAACAAAGTTAACAATGCCAATAACTTTAACAGAAATCTTAGCAAAACCGCCTAGGCTGTACTACAGCTGTTCACTATGAGGTGACAAAACAGACAAGATCCCAATGATGGGATGATTCAATAATGATTAATGATTAATTTGTATAATTGTTTTGGACTTCCTTTTAAGATACAACAAATACCTGCCACAGACAGGTTATGCTAAAGCAAAACAAATATCTTCAATTTTTTTGAAGTTTCAATAAATATAAAGTCACATAAAATTGGCTCAACATATTGCCACCACTTAAGTCCTAGCGCAGTTGAAAAGCTATTACAGCATCAGAATTTTTCCAAGTGTAAACTATTGAAGGACATTGACTTATGTGAGCTAAAACACACTCAAAGATCTATTATTATACCACTCATTTTCTTGAATTAAAAGCAAGAGTTAAGTCTAAAATAAGTTTCACAATGATTAACATGGAACTAGAAATCTCTTTAAAGAATAACCTGTGCTGGTTTTGCACTGGAGCCACGTAAGTGATTTTTTTCTGAGAGGAACTGCTGAGAGCTTACTTTGTGCCTAGCAAAACCAATTTGTGCTAGCTTTGAGAATAAGAATATTAATGAGCCAATAAAAACTAGACCTGCCTCTGTGAACACACATTTCAAAACTAACAAACCCTGGGAATTCTCTTTCCTTTCTGGCCTGGGAACAGGTAGCAAGACTGGCCTAGTCCTCTGTCTAGGCCGGGCCTGGCCGGGCAGGCTCTGCCGCAGGGCCGGGCCAGGCCCGCTCAGCCGGGGGGATTTGGGGGAGGGCTGGGCCGGGCCCCGGGGGCTGCCAGGCAGGGAGGGAGAGGCCATCAGCCGCTGAGTCCTAGCCTGGCTGCTGAGATCCCAGCGACAGTCAAAAAAACCCCCGGAGGCGGCTCTGTAGTCCACACAGAGAGCAGCCCCCCGGGGGAAACAGCCATGCAGCCAGAGCAGCCACTGCTGTCCTGGCCTGGGCCCCCTGAGATTCTGACACAGCCCCAGTGCAGCTTGAAATCCATCACCATGAGTGCTCTGGACACCCCTGGCAGGGATCCTGTGAGCATCTGCAGGCCTCAGGTGAGATATTAACTCTTTTAGGGCATAGATAAGATTTGCTTTCAATCCTCCCTTGGGTGAGAGAAAAGGACAGAGTAAAGACATAGAGAGAACAACATGAGACATGAAAGTCAGTAAGAAGAAGTCAGGTCCCAGATAAGAGGGTTGAGGAGATGCCTCAGGTTTGAGCTGAAATCTGCTTGTAAGGCTATGGAGAAGATATAATTGATACATCAGACTCTTTTTCCCTGTAACTCATTGAAGTGTTCGAATTGTAGATATAAGCACAGGTATCTATGCTAAAGTAAGCAGATGTTGAAGTAATTGTGATCCCAGGAGAAGTTTGAACTTGAGAGAGAAAAGAGTGCCCCAAGAGAGAGAAGAAGACCTCTGTTCCCAGAGATTGATGATCTGAGAGACAGATAATATTTGCTCTTGAGCAGCTCATCCTTAAAATAGTACCCCCTAAGTTGATATGGCTCATAAACACAGCTGTGAGAAGGCTGCAAAAGATGGGAGGGACTCCACAACAGCAGATTTCCAAGCGGTTGCTATTCATGGACATTAAAGCCATAAGAGAACTGTTTTTTTTGTGGAGAAGTCTATGGCATGGCAAAGGCAACTGCCCTCCCTAAGAGAAGGGAAGAAAGACTATTGTAGAGCTGATAAACTTACTGAATCGTTTCTGTATGCTGCACAGGAGAAAGAAAAGGTTGTAGGGGAGAGAAGTGTTCTAAAGGTTTTATCTGATTCTTATTATTCTTTCTTTGAATTACTGTTTTACCACACAAAGAAGGCCCTTAAAACAGTAACTATTTCGATTTTTTAGCAACACAGTTGATATCATGAAAACTACTTAAAATAATTAGCTAGTCTCACCTGAACTAATTTAAACATCTCATCTTGCAGCATGTGCCTGACAGTTTCTGATGTGCTTGGTTTCTCTTCTCTAGGGACTTCTTCCTTGACTTCTTGCTTCTTTGCACAAACAGAAGTATGGGAGGCAAGACGTGACATAGTCGACACAGCAGTCTCAGAAGGCTGAGAATCACTTACATTGTCTGCACTATTTAAGAAAGAAAAGAACCAACTATGAAAAACATTCAGAGTTCAAAACACCTACACAAGGTTGTCTTAAATCAATCCAGAAAAATTTTAAAGATACCTGTGTATTTAAAAAACATAATTAATTTGTAGTAGCAACTGAATAATTAACAGTGCACGATCTTGACCATGTGAGCATGTAGGACATATTTCCTTAACACTTCTTAAAATACTGAATGAAAAACAGAAGTGAAGATGTAAGTTCTATCTGATTTTGTAACCACAAGTGTATGTAATATTATTATCACTAGAGATACAGGCAGAAAACAATGATTTGACAAAAAAGACAGAAAAAAGGTCTGGTTAGTCATAAAGTCAAACAGCTGATGGAAAATGAAGAGGGATATTTTTAGTTAAAAAAGGCAGAAGACAGATTCATTTTGACTTAAAATAATGTTCAAGCAAACTGACAGGCCCACAAATCATGAGTGGTAGATGAATTCATAATTTGTATCAGAATAGACCAATGCTTTTAATTTTTCTTAACAGAAAAGGGGGGGAGGTGTTGTATTGCACTAAATAGTTCATTTAGTTGTGGTTTTTGCACTGGGTGTTTGGTAATTTGCACTGATCACATGGTCTTTCCCCCCAAAGCCCACGTGGTAATGGTTTGTTCCAGGTTTATTCCTCCCCTCACCCCTTCCTCACTTCTATCCCATTGGCTGTGGTCCTCTTTGTCTGCCCCCCATTCCCCAGGTTTAGAAATCTCTGGACATCAGGCATTTGCCCTCTTTCTCTCCTGGGACACCGCTCTCTTAATTATTTTTTAGCCCAGAGGAGAAGAGCACCTCACATCTTTTACTTTGTCCTTGTAAAGGCTGCAAGGGGCCAAGATCCAGAGACAGCCACATTGGACCTGAACCGTCCTGGGAAAGCTCCACCTTTTACAATATTCCTTTAGATATTTGGGCTTAAAAAGTAACAAGATTTCAGAGTAATGTATTGTATGTGTTACTCCAATTTTAAAATATTTTCTTTACATTTTCCCACAGTGATAACAAGGTCATTTAGTTGGTAAAGAATATTAAGTACATTGATTCCTTACATGAAGAAGAGAGGGTTAGTATTTATAATAAGCTATGAAGAAACCAAAGGATTTTACTTGCACCAACAGAAATCAACCCAAAAGACATTTCTCTGTTTAAGAAAAATGCTGACATTGCTACGGATACAGGCAACCCTTAGAGAACTTCTTACAATTGCACAGAATGGTCTCCAAGCATGTGAACAAACAGGATCATAAAGTAATGGAAAATGAATAATAGTTTTAGATATGTAATAGGTGTGAAGGAGCATATGAAATCTTTAGGAAGGCAATTAGAATGTGCAAGCATTGAAATGCCAAAAGTTTGAGTAAATTTTTTTTAAAAGAGTTGGCATGAGAAACTCAAGCAGGAAGAGAGATTAGAGACACATGAAAATGAAGCCCAAAAGTATGCGTAGTTCATATTCTCCTCTAAACTGAAAAAAGCCTCATAGAGGACTGTTCCAGAACTGAAAGCCTGACACTGACTCCTGACTCCTTTTCCCAATTCCAACATTCTCTTTATTTTCTATATATTTATGTAAATCTATCAGTTGCCATAGGATAGCTGCATTTTAATAATTTTAATTAAAATGTATATATATAATCAATAGTAGTAATAATAATCTTCTATAGTAATATTACATCATGAATTCTGTCCATAACCAGAAAACAAAACTATCATGTCTCTTGAAATCTGGTAGCTCTGAATTAACATTTGAGTCATGCGATATTCCAGACAACACATAAGAGTATATGGATCCACAAGGATTATAGTACACAAAGTTCCAGAAAAAGCTACTTAGTTTGTAGGTGCAATACACTCTACCTGCAAATATTTTGCAGTCAAAAATACACATCACATTACTACAGATCAAAAATATTGTTTTGTTACATAAAACAACATAGGTTTATCTTACCTTGGAACTTCTGCATCTGGTTTTAAAGAAAATGAGTGGGAAAGGGTGCTAGTAACAACCTCAGTCATACTATAAAGAGAGAAAAAATAGTATGTTATGCTATCTATTTCCGTTTTATATACATGTATGTGTATAAATATACAGATAACCCCCTGAAAAAGTATTTTAATTAGTATGAGATAAAGTACCTGAAAGCCACCTGATCAAAGCTATACAGATCTGCATTCCTTCACTTACTGCATTACACTGCAATCTGAGCTGGCAAATATTGACATTCATGTTTTGTCTCCCCTAGCAATCAGAAACTGACTCAAACAAAAGCACAAACAATAGCACTTCCAGCTATTCAAGACAGCAGGCAAAGAAAAGGTTGATTCTGATAGACACAGGAAGAGAAAATCCAATTTAACTAATACTGTTAATATCACTATAATCTGCATCTCTAGAAGAGAAAAAACAACGCCATAATAAATTCTTGAGGGACATCTTACATTCAGTTAAAACAAAATCATGTAATTTTAAAAAGTAGAGGATTTCAAGTCTTTCTAAAAGTTATTATAGAGTCTTTCACAAACATTATGTATACATAGGGACATTTATTTATACGTTATTGTAATAAGATTTTCTATTTTTTCAGTTATTGTCTTTCTCCTAGATAAAATACACCTTCCCACAAACCATGCTGTTTTATTAGATCATTACTAAAATAATGATTCATCAGCCCAGCTCTTTATATATATGAAATGCCTGTACATGGAATAGGAGATGACTGAAAATCTTTGAAACTATGGCTTTGTTGCTATAAGCAACAACAGGAACCCAAGACATGACAAAACTGCTTTAGATTTTTAAGCAAAGTTAAAAGACTTAAAATTTTGAGTTTAAAAAAATCAAGTCACTTACATATTCTGTTTAGACTTTTCTTCCTTTGTATTCTCCATGCTTGGATCTTGAGCACTATCTACAGCTGAAATGGCAACCTGCTGAATATAAAAAGATTAAAGGATCTAAACTTTTCTATCCCTCAAATTATTCAAATTTTTCTATCCCTCTTGCTTCAATAAAATACAAGTTTGGCATATATATTTTTGATTAATTATCCAATTACAAAAATCTGACTAAAAATAATCAAAATTACATACTTATCAGAAGACAGTTATAGATCAGCAACAAAGAGATATAAAAATTTACCTGAGAATCTTTCTTATTTAAAACAATCCTATTATTATAAGATTTTAGTTCCAAATTCATATTCATCCCTGGATATATATTCTGCTAACCTCACACTCCCTAGTAAAGATGAAAATGTGGAAACAACTCCATTACATATACACAAACTATCTACAAAACAAGAAAATGAAAAAAATGTAGGATATTGTACATGCCATAGATTCACTATAGTAAAATGTGTTGAAAAAACTGGAGACCACAATACAAAGCATAGCAGCCCTGCCCTTAGCCACTTTCAAAGAAAGATACCTATGACCAAAAATGATGCATGGAAAAAGTAGGCTTATTTATAAATCCAGACTGAGTTTTCAGACAGAGGCAAAATAAACATCTTGATGTATTTTTAAAAAAAATCAATTCAATTTTATGTATACATATACTGTATATACATATATGAAAGAATACACACATTTTCAAAAGTGCTTAGAGCAGATCTCACTTTACTACCTTTTAATTGTTAATTTTATTATTAGGCAAGAAAGAAGATTCACCAAGCCTAAACAATATAGCCCTCATGTTCACAAATACACTGATGAAATCAGGACACTTTGAAAACAGTACTCATAACAACTTAATGCTTCCATATAAGATCCTGTCATGTCAGGACAAACGCTGGAGCTGAGTAAGGCAGGCAGATCTGCCCTCTGTGTTACAGGCAGCACAACTAAGGAAAGTTGATTAGTGGTGGTAGGAGGTTACTCTCTTCTGAGAAGTAACAAAGCATCCATCTGCCAACCTGACACACTCTCTAGGGAGCTTCTGCTTCCCTGGGGCTTCTGTCTGCAATGCCTCCAAGAGACAACCAAACCCTGTAGAGCCCACTATTACCCACTGCTGCTGTTTCACACGTGTGCCAGCGACACATCCATAACCAGGCTGAGAAGGGAGTAGCAGTGAGGGCTCTGGAGTGCATAGTCAATCCTCCCAGGCAAAAGGAAGGGGTTTGAAAGGGTTTGAATCTGGTGAATCGACAAATGGCTACAGGACTGGTGCCACAGCCAGGAGTATGGCTTCTTCAGCCATGGGACTTGCTTAGAGAACCTGGTCTGCTGAAGGCTGACGGAGTTATCTATCAGAGAAGGGAAAGAGCACCTTCAGTCATCACAGTCTCGGAAACGGGGAAGAGCCCTTCCAACCTGAAGTTGTCAGGGGAGGGGCAATTTTTTGAGTCAGAAAGAGATGCCTGGAGAGGAGCTGCTTGTCAGCAGAGCACCTGAAGAGCTGCACAACTCCTACCAGTAACTCAACTTCATTGGGGGCCTCCATGCAAGCATATATAGCATGGGGTATAAAAAAAAGTTGGAAATGTGTATGTCTGCCAGGTACGATGTTACTAGCATTGCAGATATGTTTGATGGCTCTGATGATTGGAGTGTTGGAATAGATCTTTCGTTAGGAAGGCTCTTTCTTTAGGAAGCATGGGCAGGGGAGACGAGGAGTGGGTGTCACCCTCTATGTCAGTGACTATCTGCAGTGCATGGAGCTCTGCCCGGGGATGGATTAAGATTTGACCAAGATAAAAGGCTGCCCAACTATGAAGACAAAGCAGATGAGGTCTTTTATATGCAGATAGGAACAACCTCATGTTTGCAAGCCCTGGTCCTCACAGGGAAATTCAACCATCCCAGTTTCTGTGGGAGGGGCAACACAGCATGGCACAGGCAATCCTGCAGGTTCTGAAAGGCATTGGTGATAACCTCCTTCCACATGTAACAGAACAGGCAGTGAGGAGAGGTAGTATGGTGGACCACTGCAGATAGTCACTGACATAGAGGGTGACACCCACTCCTTGTCTCCCCTGCCCATGCTTCCTAAAGAAAGAGCCTTCCTAACGAAAGAGGTTATCACCAATGCCTCTCTTGACCAACAAGAAGGAGCTGATGGGGAATGTGAAGCTCAAGGGCAGCCTTAGTTGCAGCAACCATGAAATGGTGAAGTTTGAGTTCCTCAGGGCAGTGAGGAGGGCACACAGTAAGCTCACTGACCTTCACTTTAGGAGAGCAGACTTTGGCTTCTTCGGGGATCTGCTTGGTAGAGTCCCATGGGATTGCACCCTGGAAAGAAGAGGGGCACAAGAAAGCTGGTTATTATTCAGGAATCACCTCCTCCAACTTAAGGAGAGACGCATCCCAATGAAGAGGAAGTTAGGCAAAAATGTCAGGAGGACGGCATGGATGAACAAGGAGATCTTGGACAAAGTCAAACACAAAAATGAAGCCTACAGAGGGCTGAAACAAGTACAGGGTGAGGAATATTGAGAGACTGTCCAAGCCAAACATATCCTGTGCTGCATCCAGAGCAGCATGGCTAGCATACTGACGGAGGCAGTTCTCCCCTCTATTCTGTCCTCAGAGGACTCACTGGAGCACTGTGTTCAACTCTGTGTCCCCCAATATAAGACAGACATGAACCTGCTAAAGCAAGCCAAGAACAAAGCGCATTCAGGGGCCTGGAGCACCTTTCCTATGAGGAAAGACTGTCAGAGTTGTGGTTGTTCAGCATAAAGACCAGAAAGCTCTAGGGAGACTTCAGAGCAGTCTTTCAGTATCTAAGGAGCCTACAGAAAAGTTGGAGATGGACTTTCTACAAGAGCTTAATAGTAACAGGTGAGGGGGGAATTACTTCAGACTGAAAAAGTGTGGGTTTAGATTACATTTTAGGAAGAAATTCTTTACTGTGAGGAGATGATGCAACGGAACAGGTAACCCAGAGAAGCTGTGGATGTCCCCACCCATTGGATGGGGCCCTGGTCAATCTGGTCTAATGGAAGGTGTCCCCATCAATGGCAGGGGGTTTGGAATGAGATGATCTTTAAGGTCCCTTCCAAACCCAAGCATTTCTACGATCTCTGATGATTATATGGCAACTTGCCTGCTGTCTTTGATGTTCTTCAGGCCTGATCTTGACAGAGCTATTGGAGCTCTTTGAAGTTTCATATGGCTCCTCAAAGAATTCTACAATATAAACACAGTTACTCTAAATAGAAAACTACATAGATTATAGTACTGTTATATGATTTCTGACAGCAGGTCACTTTTCCCTAGTGTGGAGCAAAGTGTTCAGAGTTTCTTCTGCTAATGCAAAATTTGTGTTCTTATTAGTGTTGATGCATGCACCCCAAGAGAGAGGTAAAAAAATCCTCAGCTTAAGTAAAGGGAACAAATATGATAATTTACACATACTCAGCTCTTAAAATTTGCAAAGCATTTTGCACAGTTGTGTGAATATTTCTGGAGTGAAAGTATATGAGAGAATAGAACATACTAAAATACATCTTTTCTATCTCTTTAGAAAAAAGGCGACATACTGAAAATTCTTATTGTAATACATAGTGAAAATTCTTATTGTAATATAAGATGAAATGCCACAGAGGAATTCAGGTTAAATATTCTTTATCTTCAAGACAGAACGTCTTGATAAAACAATTTTATATAATTTAGTTATAATATAAACTGGATAAAATAATTTAAATATAACAGTGAAGACATTCACATTTTTTGATTAAATAAACAGAGGAACATAAAATCGTACTCATGCAAAACTCCTACTGCTTTACATGTCAGACCATAGTAAAAGGATACACCATTAAAACCAACCTTGATCTGATATTACATCCCACTCCTGCTGAACAAATGGTTCCACTTCATTCAGATCTTCAATTATATGAGGCACAGAATTATTTCCATGATTAATTTTCTTTTTATAAAAATCTTTTGACTTTGTAGACATTCTGATAATAGGGATTAGAAAACATAATTAATAACATAAGTATCTGGCTCACTTCAAGTATGCTGTTCCTTTCATACTGCAGGCTAATGCCTAACTACAAAATAAACACTGTTGTGATATAACCAATATTCATTCAGGTTTTCTCTCTGACTACAACTTAAACCAAGCTTAATTTTTTTTGCATAGCTGTGATATTTTAATGGCATTAATGGTACACTATCTCAGACAGGTGTCTCCAGACAAACTGCTATGTCTTTAAAATAATCTGTTTAAGGCTACATTTATCTCCCTCACAGAAACTTCATTTATTGAAAAAAATAGGAAATGGTCAGACAAGACATACAATCATGTCTCAAAATACTAGAGATTATTTTCAGAATAGAGATCTATATATACATTCTAATACTAGAGGTCAATTTTTTTTTCTTATTTTAATGTAAGATGAAATGCCACAGAGGAATTCATGTTAAGGATTCTTTATCTTCAAGACAGTGCAAGATATTAACAACAAAAAAAAATACTGCATTTTCCAACTATTTTTGAGATATGCACATATATGAACATAGCTACATTACAGATCAGAGGAAAATAAACTAGCATTGTGAAGCACTCATCTCAAATCAAAGAAAATTACACTAAGAGAGGGGAAGTTATCTGAATTCTTTGAGAAAACCATGACACTTGTTACATTGGAAATCCAGATTCCATTTCTACGTGACTTAAGTTTATAAACAACCATGTAAAATCCACTGAAATACAACAGCTACCTTACGTACATGTGCCGATGGAGAATATTTGCTTCATGCAGCTGTAACCAGTATGCCCAAGTTTGACTTTTTGCACAAAATTAAACATGCATATAATACATAAATATAAATATGTCTATATTATGTATATAATACATATATAGCAGTAGATCTCTTCATGCTTCTCAGTAGAGGAATTATGACCAACTAGAGTTCTTAGCTTAAAAAAAAATTACCCCAAATCACTTTCACAAAGATTATCATAGACTGGTACAATCTGGACATCAAGAGGAGAATTGGCCACTGTGGAAGAGCCTTCATCCATACTACTTTCTTCCTCTGTTCTAGACTGGGCTTCTGATAGAGATGCAATTTCTTTCAGATATTGATCATCTGGATGCTATTAATAAAAAAAATTATAATCGAAATTCACTAGTTAAAAAAATACCAGGTACTTTAAAAAAAACCCAATTCTTTCATGTAAAATGATTATACTTAATTCAAATCCTTTTCTTTATTATTGAGCCAAGAAATCCTGGAGTTACAGATTTACAGAAACATGCCTTTCTCCCCTTTTTGCATTAAGTGAAGCAAAGGTCCTCTGAATCATCCAATTCTCAGTGTCAACTGAGTATGAATTGTCAAAGACACTATATGACAATATAATCAAGACAAATATATACAGTAAGATTTGGCATTATCCAGAAAATATAGAACTCTCAAATTACCACTGAAAACAGTATGAAAGGCAAAAAGAGATTACATAACCTTGTAGTTAGATTCATGCACTAGATTTGTAAATTGTAAATAAAAAACTTGTCAAAAACCCAGAAAATACAAACCAAAAGTAAGTAAAAAATCCCTTTTGAAATTGGAGAAAAGCCTTCTCAACCTTAGTCCCACAACCCTCTTCCCTCAATCACTAACTCTATCTATTGTCAATTAAAGAAGCTAAGTGATCCAGTTGTCTCTGAAGTATTAACTAAAGCAATACGTACCAGATTCCTCTGGCAAATTTCCTCCTTCATATCCACGCATATACTCCAAACCTCTGTAATAGTGCTAGTCATTTTTCACTGGTCTTTAACCAGTTAAAATTCTCCAATCAGATTGTCCTCAAGCACAAATGAACTTAAACTCTTGCAAGAGGAACTATTTTTTATTCTTTGCCTTGCTTTGCCATGTTCTGTCTCCAGTAGTTTGGTTTTTCAAAGATGATGTCTAAAACTAGACCCAGTGGCCAAACTTACAGGAATTTGTGCAAAAAATGTGTTGTCTGGATAAATGACCTATGTTTTGAACTTCCAAATAGAACTTTCATCTCCAACTCAAGTATTTCTCCTGACAGAATTTCAGTTCTTCTGGATTTTCCCCCTTTCCTTAACAACTCTTAAAAGAAAGGCTTTTAGTCAATATTCTGTGTTTTACTGAGAACAGAACTATGAGGTAAAACAGGCATGTGATTTTTCCCTACTGGCATAACTCAATCACACACTTCACTAACACTTGTCCCATCCTTTTTCTTACCTTACATTTTATGCTCTTTGTTTGAGATCTGTCTCCATATAACTGTTCTAACAACCAAAAAGATGTAAGGACAGCTGCCGATGATGTTTTCAGATGTATCATTGGGAGAGTCTCTTCTAAGGAATCTTGTTTATTGGAACCACAGAGCAGTCTTTTATCAGCCCATCTGATCATCCACTCCAGCAATTTTGAAATATTGTTCAATTTGTCCATCAACTCTATAGGCAGTTCTTCTGCTGGTACAATACCAACTACACCAAGAGTTTTGTAAACATATTTAGGAATTGCCTGGGTTTGCAGGGTAGAGGAAGTATGATTACGAAAGGTCTGGCTTGCTTGTGCAATGCTGACTCCTTGATTGTCAGTCTGAGCTCTATATACTGATTTGTATTTTAAACCAAATAAGCCTTCTTTAAGTCCTTTTTTTAGGTTACACACAGAAAGTTCTGTGGTCTGCCCAACAGACTGTACCATTGTTGAATTTTCCAAATTTTTTTTCTTTTCATTACAGGCAGATACTTTTTCAGGATCACAGAATGCCAGGGTGACAGTATAGCAAGACCCTGCTCTAAACACACTTTGACTTCTAGTTTTGTTTTGTCGACGTTTCAGTGTTGTGTGAATATCAAAAAACAGAGAGTTCAATTCATGCTCTCGAAGCAGCCCAGAAAAGCTAGTGAGAAATGGAATTCCAAGGTCACTGTACTTTATCAGGTCTCTCTCAAGAACATAACTCAAAAAGAGTTCTAAAAATCTAACATACTCATCATCATCACGTTCAAATTCCCATGTACCAACTACAGGCAAATTGTGTTGATTAAGCCTGTCTCTCCTACACACTTTGTCTTTATGTTTTGTGTTACAGTTAGGAGCTTTTATCCTGTGTGTGGTATTTTTGTTATCTATTTCCCTTTGTCGTTGGAGTTCATTTTCCCTGTAAGACAATAGATGTAAGGAACCATTAATACTCAAATCCATTTTAAAAAGAATTACACGCAACATTAGTTCCTTATCTTCCACTGAAGTTAAAAACAGACAAAACCCCCAAATTTACATCAGTACAACGTATAGGTGGCAAGTTAAGCAAATTCAAAATCCAAAACCAGAAACTAGACAGTAACATATATGAATGTAGACAGAGCTGATAGTAATATACACTTCAATAATTTATTAGTCACATACTAACTGGTATAACATTGTCATTTCTACAATTTGGGAAATCTGTAATTCTTCACTTGACAAATCACCCATAGTGACAATTAACCTGTTTGGTGAAGAGATTATTTGATCAGCAGGAGACAACTTTTTTTCCCCCCCCAATTTAAATCAAAAGCATTCTGCTGCAATTTTCTCATACCTTGAGAGTGAAGGTGTTTGAGGTCTTGTTTCTTCAGTAAACAAAGCATCAGAAAGTGTGTCTGCCATGTCTGCATCATTATATACCTGAGAATTCCCAACATCAGTAAGTGTGCTTGTGCTTAGACTAGTGCCTAATGAGAATCTGTCATAACAGTGCTCCTCATCATTTGATGCTGCGTCTTCTACTGGCTCCCAAATATAAATTTCTATAGGGCCTATGTTCTTTACCACACGTCTCAAGGTCTTCTTCCTTACTTCTTCAGCAGCTTGTATAACAACAGACATCATTTCTTCACTTTCAGGACCTTCTGAAAGAAAGAAAACCAAGTTTTCAGTCCAATTTTCAGATTTAATTTAGTCTCAAATTCAGACATGAATTAGATTTCAGTTAAAATCATAAATTAGAGCCATTTATAAACTCAACAAGAAACTGTGATAAAGTGAAGAAACATCAACATTTTGAAAGCCATGATACCTTGTGACTGGTATAGAAATCGTACGTATCAGAAAGAAAACACAGACTTTGTGACAAAACTCAAAGTTGTCCAACCGAAAATGACAATAATTGTATGGCATGAGGTATGACAGAAAGTACTGTTGCAAGCTAATAACTAGGATAACAAACAAAGCTTGTTTAAAACTTCTGGAAGAATGATGAACACTACCTTTAACAGTACTGTGTTTGAGTCGCTGCTGAAGTCCATGATATTTATCTCTTAGTGGAACTCTTACATCTTCAGGATTAGGAAAAGCTTTTACAAAAATATCTGCCACCTACACAAAAAAAGAAAGCATCTTTTCCAGTAGCTATCATACAAGTAGGTGTCTTATCACACATAACTTACACCATGAGAAAATCTGACTAGCAGGTTTTCCAAGGAGGAGAAATATTTCTTATAATCTCTATTGCTTTTATTCTAGTTTTGAGGTCTTGTACCTTTTTTACTGGTGGCAGTTCTCCAAGCAGACTTAAAATTACATCCTGAACTAATTCTTCAACATTCATGAATCTGCAGAAAGGAAGCATTCGGCAAGCCCACTCCACTGCATTCAGACAATGCTCTACTGGGTAGGCATCATATCCATTTTTATTTGGATCCTAAAAAAATTACCAGAAGCATTATTTACTCTAAACAATGTATTTCAGCAAAATGATTCATACATTGCAAACAGTAATGCTTCTTAAAAATAAAAATCACTAACTCATCTGCCAAGCAGAACAGAATATGAGGGCAGAAAGCAGATCAACGTTGTAATGGATCATAACACACATTTAAAAAATAAGAAAGAGAGAAAAAAATGGGCTTTTTAAAACCAGCTTAGGAAATAATTCCATTAGCACACAGCTGAAGAGTTTGTTTACAGTTACAAGTAAAACCTAAGGATTTGCTTAAACTGTGAAGTAAGTAATTGTACTTTGACTTCATGTGATCATAAATTCTTTCTTGTTAGCAAGAAATTTAAGCCTTGCAAGAGGCATTTAAGATGAATTGGTTTATTCTGAACAGCATTTTCTATTTCATTTGTCACTGTCAGATGAAGTACAGAAAAATCAGAAAAATCCACCACTTCAAACAGAGACATTCTGTTTATCTGAAACTTGGTTTTTCTGGTGAAGAAAAACCTTGGACTTGTTAAAGAATACATGGCAAATATGTTAGTAGTTTCTTTCTTTTTCTTCCTGGATCTCTGACATCAATTGAGAAGGTATATGTAGAGAAAACATTATCAAATTTTAATTTTTTTCATTACTCTTTCTGACAACCATGTATATTTAACACACCATAAACCTGATTTTTGGTGTACTAAGTATGTATTATTCAGGAAATTCTCAAAATACCTTGACCTAATATGGAAAAAAACAAGCCAGAAAGTAAATTCTTAGGTCAAAAAGTGTAGGAGCTATTGCGTTCCTGGCAGCTCTTCTGACTCAAATACCAAGCAAAAGCCTAACAGAAATATTGTCAGTAAGATGGAGATTACATGCTCAGCACACTGCTCCAGAGCATCAAATATCTAATTCACATTGCAAGCACTGTGCTCATTTTGTTCTGTTAAGCAAACAGAAGTTTTCACAGAAATATACAGCAGATCTTAAGAATTGTTCTCACAGCTTCATGCAATTAAGATGTATCTCTACTATATTAGTAATACAATTACCTTGATATTGTTAATATTTTCCCTTGCTGTTTGGTACCGCCTACAGTTGTCAGATAATTTTTCACGAACATGAAACATCCAACACAATGCACAGAACTCTCTGAACCAACCTACAATACAAAAATTCAATATGATTAAAAATTAAATAGAGTAGCCTGACATTTTTCAGTATTGCTCTGGAGCTACAGCTCCTTAGTCCCACTTAATGTTCATGTTCTTTAACATCTATCAGGTCTGTAGCACAACCCCCCACACCCAATCCAGAAGAGCACATTTTTGAATAAGAGCTTCAGTAACTAACATAAAAGCTGGAAATGAAATGTGCTCCTGACACATTGCAATAACTATTTCAAACTAATATGCCAGCTATGGATTTTCACCAGTGTTCTTTTTTCCAGCTCTAAATTATTTTATGTTACTGCACACAGACCTAAAATTTTACAGGTAATGTCATCAAACTGATGGGCTCCAGAAGATGTAGATCCATAGAGGGCAGTGCGGAAATTGCAGTAACAAAGCAAAGTCTCTGGGAATGGACTCAGCAAAGGAAGAGAACTTTTCATTCGAATCTATAACAACAGGTAAATAAACAATCAAAATGGAAATAAAAATCAGTTAACATTTTACATGTATCACTACTAAATGCACAGCCTCTCAGTTATTAGAATACTGCTAAAATCAGTAAAACTGCCTGAAGCTTGCTTTTGAATTTCTTCAAATTACTATTCTGAAAATTCAATTAAAGGAATATGTTTAATATGAACTATGGCACAAAGAATGTTTTTGTTTGAATGGTACTCATGATTACCATGAAATACAAGTGAACACAAAGTATAAGAACTAAGATCACAACCAAGAAACCAGACTGATTCAACACAGTACAGGCTGCTGTCACCAAGGCTGATTAGCTTTGCCTCCAGTTTCAGTTGGAATGTCTGACCAGCTCACCATGCCAACATTAGGCATGTGACCATGCAAACAGAAGTAAATACTTTTCAGTCAGATCGGTTCCTGATCTCAATGACTGCATTGACGCTGCTGCAGGGGGGTTGCAGGTAGAGCCATACACACTCCCTTCTTCTTTAAGTAGCTATGTAACAATGACCTAAGAAAAGACCGATTGTACACAAAAACTTTTAATCAATTTATTCTGAATTTGCTTCTGTGCAAACAAACTGCACAAAAGTAAAATGAGATCTTACAAGTTCTGTGCACTAAGATGATCCCTTTACCTGAAATGAACATTACATTCTCTGTTAATATTCAAGTGATTGGAGCATATTTCCAGCTAACAGCTATAACTCCCAATTAAAGTCCGCTTTTTTCTTTTAATAGAAAATAAATTAATTCATATGTTACCAAGTACGTATAGAAAGACATGGAAAAGGAAACACTTTATGATTTAGATACCCTATATCTTTAAGTTCTAGTTTCCTATAAAAATTAAGTGTAAAACTAGAAGATGATATTTACAAAACATGACATCAAAGCCAAGGTGAGACTGAATGCTTCTGCAGCAGCAATATTTACAACTGATAATCAAGTTAAAAATAGAAAGTTAAATGTTTACTTTCTGCATAACTTTTCTTGCCCACTTCAGTTGTGTAATATACCACTGTGCTGCAGAGCAAGAACAATGAGCAGCCCGGAAGAGCAAGATAATCCGCTGAAGAACTCCCGATACTTTCTGACGGACTTCTTTCTCTGTTTTTAAAAGAATGTCATCACTGTCTTCCTAAAAATAAAAAGAAAAACAAAGCTCAAAATTAGAAAGGACATATAACTAAATGTTGTTACTAGTCCTAATCTCTTCTTCTTTATAGCACAGATCATTTACGAAAAAAACACAGAGGCACACATACTTTCTCATCACTGCTGTGCTACTTTGGTAAATGAGCAGACACGGAACAAAACAGAAAAATTACCTCAAAAGAACCAGAATAAAGCTCATAAAGATTCATAAAAACGATCAAACAAACACACTAGAAGCAGACTTACTTCATTGAGAGAAGCTGGTTGAGGACAGTACAATGGTGGTGCTGGAAGACAGAGCCCAGCCGGAACCAAACCATAAAACTTTCTGCAAAGATCCTTGGCAGAATCCATCAAAAGCTGAAATGTCTCTGAGAGAATATCAACATCTGCCATGACAGCTGCTTTCAGTAGTTCCTGTATTGAACTGTAAAGAACATCTGCATCTTCCTCTTCAATTGGATCTATAAAATATTAAGCCCAGAAACTGATAAATTAATTGAGTCAATACATGGATCTTCATTCTGACATCATGATGTTATGTTCCCTGAATTTGCATTCATATATTACAATGACAGACCTCATCTACTTGCTTTAAGATAAGGTCTCATGCATTAAAATCTAGAATTCAATTATTAAGTTTTTCCCCATTACCATGACACCTATTGCCTTTCTAGGTAGACAGCAGAACTTTTTAGTCAGGCATTTGCTTGGCAAAACATTCTGGCAAATTGTTCTTTCCAAAAAGGCATAAACGGGTACATTATTAATAATGACTAAAGCAACTCTTTTATCAGTAAGTAGGTCCACCTGCTGACAAAAACTTGAATGCTTTCAACAAAAAAGAGAATAAAATATAGAGATTTTGCCAGTAAACTTCCCATAGAATATAAATAAGGTTAGGTTGACCTAGCTAACAGTGTGAATTTCAGCAGTTAAGTATTAATACTTAAGTTAGGAGCTCACAGTATCTGCAGGGCCCAGTGAAGACCTGGCCAACAGCCAGAGAGACAAGTGAGAGACCTGCTTTTGTGTCTTCATGTCTCTAAAGGCAAGACAAGGGGACCCCAAGGGAGCCATGACTACATGCCAGAAGTACAGTGTGTTCATCGGTATGTGTCTCTAAAGGCCAGGCACCTGGACAGGCTGAGGAGCCCAGACCAACTCTCTTGCTGTATCCTATATACTGACAGGACTGTATGCTCCAGGCCAGCTGCTGTAGGGGTGCATGGACAGTGTATCTGTGTGGGGGAAGAAGGTGTTTGTGAGTGGGTGTTGTGAGTTTTCTGAGCACCAGAAAGCAGAGAGGGGCTGGGGCTTTGGGGGCTTACATACACAGACATGAGCTATCTGTGACACTCAGCAGCTGGGTCAGCTGGCCATCTACTCAGCTAATGGTCTTGCCACTGGAGTGACACACACTGTACAAATCAGTACCTATAGGCTAATCTTAACCCTGACCAACAGGAGAGGGAAAAGTGACAGGACTGTTGGTGCTGCCTGTGTGAGTGTTCAGCGGATCTGTAGGTGTTTGTGTGCGCCCAGTCCTATATAGGTGCTGTCCATGTGCCTACTGGGAATACACTCCTAACCTTGCTAGCTGCTGGACCTAGGGATTCACTTTATTGGAAATGAAAAAGCAAAGCTAAACCTCTTCTTATAGCTCATTTCAAGTGTGATGACACTTCCCATACTTATTAACACATAAATTTTTTAATTTATTGTAACAAAGATTCAGTTTTCTTCCAACAAGTTAACATAAAATATGGTCAAATAAATGTTTGGACAATACAAATGAGAAGACAAGATTGATAATTTATTTCATTGCTGAAATGATCAAAGCCAAAACACATACCCTCATGAAATTAAAATGCTTGAATATATTATAACAGTAATACACACACTGGAGAAGACAAAGCAATTGTTTCTTTCTCAGACAGTGTTATACACTGCATATGTAGTCAAATAACATGGAAAAATAACCACAATTTTTTTCATTTAATGTACCTGTGAACTTCTTGTATTTAATATGTCCTGATGTTTCAGAAGTTACTGGCTGTCCTAACAAAGACTGTAACTTTTCCTGAAAAGTCTTCATTGGTAATAAGCTTAATGGCAGGTGACACTCTGGTTTTCTCATTCTGAAAGTATAACAAGAAACTGCTCATGAATAACAAAGTAATATCCATACATAATCCAATGAAGGTCTGTTAAACTTATATCTATGCCAAAATAACTAATCATAACACCTTAAGTTCTACACCTAGTAAGAGTCTAGGATATGAACTTCTGAGGTAATATACATGGCTTTTCACAATAAATATAACAAAAAATAGTATACTAATTCCAATTGCAAGTTTACCTTGAGAGCTTCTCAGAGTTCTGACAATACAGCTGGTAGGCCAGACCAACTGACACAGACAGCTTCCAATCCCCAAGTGTGTGTGCTAACCACACAGCCTCTGGAATAAGTCCACCAACAAAGAACAAATCAAGAGCATATTCAGCTGTCCACACAGATGAAAGCTTCTGGTCCCTGACAGCTCTGGTAACCAAAGAGTGTTGCAGTGGAATGACACGAGGAGGTAAGTCTGTGACATGAAAGGCACATATTAAAGTTTACATAAATCCTCATGCTATCAGATGAATAATCTAGATTTTATTTGCTCACATTGCTTATGGATTAATTACAGTGTACAACTGCTTTTATTAATAATTTACTTTTATTACAGGTATACTATGGAAGAGCATCTGCAACAGCTAATGCAACGATATAAGAGTATGTCCAAAATAGGCTATTTTCCTGCTTAATAATGTTGGATATGAAAGCAAGTGCAAAACTCGTGGGTTTTTTTTTTTTCACTTTAAAGACTTAATCACACTGACAGACCATTTGCAAATATTCTTCATATCTGTAGGATATACCAGAGGGTAGACAGGAGATAAATGGAAATTCCTAGAGTTTTCCTAGTGTACCCATACTAGTTTGTACACACTGTGCTTATTGCAGAAGACAGAACATTAAAATGCATTTTTGAGAAAGAACAGTACATAATATTCTGTGATTCTTTGATTTTAGGATAGTATATAGATACAAACTTCAGACAAATTTACTATCTCCTTTTTTTTTCAGATTTAGATTTGCTTTTCAAGGTTTTGTTTCCTGGTTCTCCTGGAGAGGTGCTGATCAACACGAATTCAAAGGAGTTATTTGCTTCTCTCACAGCTTCAGTTTTACTCAGACAATGGCATTACTTAGGAGATGTTCATGCTAATCCAGCTTGCACAATGTAATTTTCCTCCAATTGTCTCACCATGTACATTGACCTTTGCTTAATCAAGTATTAAAATCAAGGTTTTATTTGGTAGGTTTTATCTTGAAAGCTATCCAAATAAAGCATTCGAGAGACCATGAAGAAAGAAGTAGATACCAGGGCATGCTGTAGTACAGAAACATTAAAAAATATTCAATGTATTCAAATACACTACAGAAAACCTAATCAATCAAAATAAGTTAATATTGTAAAAAAAAAAAAAAATACATGGCATTATAGTATCAATTTACTGGTAGAGTACTTAAAATGCTTCCAAACAAATATTTATTCTCACGTACATTTGAAAAAGCAGCTCTGAAAATAAAAATTTCTTAACAAAGGAAATCTTTAAACGGAGTCTCTCTGAAACCACTCACTGTGATAAATAGTAATTCTCAGAAAAAAGCTGAGAAGCTGGACTTAAACTAACAAGTACTACTGGATTCAACGCCAAGCAACTTGGCATTCCCATTTGCTTTGACAAAATGGTGTCTAAAGCATTTGGGTTTGGATTCCAAGACTTTGACTTTCAGATAAGCAAAAAATGCTTTCCTCTGGCTTTTCAGCTGGGGTCACCAGATCACAAATTCAAGAACTTCTTCAGCACTGCTGTTATCCCACTTTTGTGAGGATCAAAGTCAGTCAGAGCCAGATCTTTAGGCAGAATTGTGACAAAGGATGTTAAAGAGGCTGAGGTTCTTAATGCCTTCCCTTGCTCATTCTTTAATAGTAAAGCCAGTTTTCTGAGTAACAAGCTTTCTGAGCTGGAAGACAGGAATGGGGAACAGAATGAAGACCCCAGCCCAAGGGAAAATGGTCAGAAACCTGATACACCACTTAGACACAATTCTATTTGGCTGGATGGGATCTGCCAAAGAGTACTGAGGGAACTGGAGGAAATACTCACTGAGGCAGCTTCCATCATTACCCACAGTCCTGGCTCACCAGGGAGGTTCAAGCTGACCAGAGGTTGGCAAAAGGGACACCCATCAACAGGAAGAGCTGGAAGAAGGGTCTGGAGAACTACAGACCTGTCAGCCTGACTGTGAGGCAGAGGAAAGTCATGGATCATCTTGGGAGCCATCATGAGACACATGCAGGACAACCAGGATCAGGCCCAGCCAGCAGGGATTCAAAAAAGGCAGGTCCTGCTTGACCAAACTGATCTTCTATGACAGGGTGCAGGAAGGCTCTGCAAAGGGTTCTGGATTGACAATTGTATGGTATTTAACAAGGCCATATGTCAGGTCCTGTACTTGGATCACAATAACCCCACTACATGCTGGGGGAAGAGTGCCTGGAAAGCAGTCCAGTGGAAAAGGACCCAGGCATGTTGCTTGACAGAGGTGAACACGAGCCACTGTGTGTCCAGACAGCCAAGGAAACCAAGGGCATCCTGGCTTGTATCAGGAATGGTGTGGCCAGCAGGACGTGGGTAATGATTGTCCCTCTGTACTCAGCAGTGGTGAGGTCAGCTTGAATTCTGGGGTCAATTTTGCACCCCTCAGTACAACAAAGACATTGACATGCTGGAGCATGTCCAGAGAAGGGCAACAAGGCTGGGGAAGGGTCTGGAGCATGAGTCTTGTGAGAAGCAACTGAGGGAGCTGGGGATGTTTAGGCTGGAGAAGAAGAGGCTCAGGGGAGACTTTAACACTCCACAATTCCTTGAAGGCAGGCAGGCTGTAGCCAGGTTGAGATACATCTTTTCTCCCAAGTGCCAAGTGGCAGATGAGGAAATAGCTTCAGGTTATGCTAAGGGAGGTTTAGACTGGATATCAGGAAAAACTGCTTCTCTACAAGGGTGTCAAGCATTGGACCTGGCTGCCAAGGAAGGTGGGTTGAGTCTCCATACCTGTAGGTATTTTACAGATGAGAAGCTGTGGTGTGTAGGGACATGGTTTAGTGGTGGGCTTGGCAATGTTAATGGCTGGACACAATGATCTTACGGGTATCTTCCAACCTAAATGATCCTATCTGTTGGAATAAAAATTGTATCAGCTACACTTTCTCAGTGACATTCTTATGGATTTTTTTTCTGTCTCCTACTCCACTGAAAAGCTGACTTGATCATCAAGTTAAACCATAACAGATATCATTGATACATGTGAAAAAAATTGTAAGATTTAAGCAACTAGAACATCTTGTACAGGAAATACCTTGTTTGATGTGAAGTGGATGAAGGATGTCAACATTGTGGGGAGGAAAGATATAGAGCAGCTGCTTTGTGAAATAAGCAGCCATGAATCGTGCCATGGATCGAATCACAGCCATAGCAGTGTCAGTATGAATGCTGGTTACCATCCATAGTTCATGCTGAAAATACTTGATATCTAAAAAAAGAAAAATCAAATTAAAACATTATGATAAAAAATATTTTAAACTTGAATGCTAAAATTATTTAATCACAGGTTATAAAACATTTTTTTAAAACAAGCAAACTTACATAATTCTTTGACAAACTTTCAGAACTTGTACAGCTTAATCTTTTACACTAATTACACATTATATTAATATTAGAAGACTTTTCTACTAGGTTTTTAATGACTGGAGATAGACCTTTAGCATCTAAATTTAGACCTGCACTGAGTAAAAATAAACACTTCTTCACACTTGGAAATTCAGATTTCACTTAGATCAGACTTTGTAAAAAAAATATTTTCCAAGCATCTGCAAAAAAATCCCACTGTCAAATTAGGACTGGTGACCAAACTAGAATCTGCTGTTTTTTCATGTTGTATCACAAAAAAAGATAAAATAGAATATAATTATATTATTATATCATATATTATTAATATAAATAATGCATTGATACTATAAATACTATTATAATTTATATATTATTATTGTTAATAATAATATATTATAAATCATACCATATCACATACCATATTATATTAATATGAAATCAAATCATATAATTTCCCCCTTATTTTTCTTATTCAAAGTCCTTCTTTGTGATTATTTAGTTCTAAAAATATTTAGCAGGTGACTAGTAGACAATGAGAGTTGTCTAAACACATTTTCCAACAAGTGCAGCTGAAATATCATATGAGGATCAGAAAAAGTCACTGAAAACAGTGTAAAGTGAAAAGTGTCAAAAGCTGCCAGGTGTGCAGGTGAGGGCACAGAAATTAAGACACTAAGTTCTTCAGTGTCAACATACCTTATTGCACTTTTAGGCAATGTAAACATACCAGAAAATTCTTCCATCTGACCTGTCGAGAGCTGTGATCGCCTTAGAATCTCTTTTACCAGATGATCGCAGAGTCCCTGAGCTTCACAAATGTTATATTGATACAGGTGACAAAACAATATTGCAAGATAGTATCTATGCTGAAGAAAACGTGCTCTTTTTCCTTCTGCATTAAAAGATTAAAAAAGGTACAAGTGCAAGTGAAAAAATAAGCACAGAAAGAGACATAGCAAGCGAAAGTTCTTTTCTCTCCAGAAACGCATCTATATTTCTACTTTGAGGAGTAGAAATCAGGAGCAGCTACTTTAAAGTATGATCTTTCTATACAGCCTCCAAGTCGCTAATAAGTTAATGCTCATCCACAACATTTTTATTTCTAGACATAAGGCAGTTTTCAAAACAATAATATGCATAACTGTTAAGACACAGAAAACGTCAGGAGAGCTCAAGGAATTCTAGCCTTCAAAGAAAGAGTGCCTGAACCATCCAGTGGAGTTGCTCAGACACCCACCAAAACTCCAATATTCTGAATTTTTTCCTCAATGAAGTATTCTTTATTCTAATAATCAGCAGAAAATTTTCTCGTGATGCCTGGAAAAGAAACTCTGGTATACCTGTTTCAAATCAACGACTACAAAAACACATGACTCAAGTTTTATTTTCTAACTCTCCAAACACGAATTCTTTTAATTTTACAGCTACTAAAGAAATTGATTTTTTTATCTGTTTTTCTTGTCTCTTTCTTGCTCACAAATTTATCTAGAGCTTTCCTGTACCAAGTACTTAATAATTGCAAGAAAGCCCTGGTATTAAAATAAAAATGCATAGAATTTTCTCAGAGAGCAAAGAGACTTAAGTTTTGACTGGTTGTATTCATCGCTTTTTAATTTCA
The DNA here is from genome assembly GCF_022539315.1 of Serinus canaria. Taxonomy (NCBI): domain Eukaryota; kingdom Metazoa; phylum Chordata; class Aves; order Passeriformes; family Fringillidae; genus Serinus; species Serinus canaria. The sequence goes on along the minus strand of NC_066343.1, from coordinate 63,933,440 downwards.
AATATGCACCCTTTATGCATCTCACCTCCTCTTTTTGAAGAGCAAACAGAGTCACAAATGTAAAATGATTATACAACTTATCCCCCTCCACACTCAAAGATTTTACCTTACCATTTGTCTTGAGTTCACAAAGAGATCTTTTCCAAATGTTCAGAGATTCTCTGTATGAGCCTAAAAGGAACTGCTCCTCGCCTACAAAAGTCACATATTAACAAATTAAAAGCTTTATTTTTAGTAGTTACTTTCATAGTTACAAATACATACGCTCTTCTTTCAGCATCAGACATTTACTGAAAGCAGAACAAAATACATGAGCCCCCAGAAAACTTCTATTCTCATAATTAAGTCTAAGTTTTGAGCATCTGAGAGAATATGACTTTGAATACTCCTTGCCAGAACAAATAATGTATGAGCTCTCCTCCAGGAGGAGATAATGTATTGTATGGGGCAGTGTAGGAAGAGGAGTTAGAATTGTCATTTAAGGGAGAGAGATCAAGAACACAGCAAGGAAACAGAATTGTAAAGGGAGACATATATGGGAAGCTGGGTTTAGCAGCGTAGAAGTCAAAAGGAAGGTAGAACATAGGACAACAAAGTGTAAGAAATTAGGCTACAGCTGTAAACTGTTTGGAAAATAAATATGCTGGATTACCAAGCACCTTAAGTTACACTAATTAGATGTTTAGTTGAAGCTGACAACGTTTAAGAATACAACATGATCATGCCCACAATGACCACATGGAGTGAGCAATCTTTCTACACAGAAATCCAGTAAGAGACACATTGTGATGCCCATTTTACTTCAGAAGAAACAACACAGGAGATCAGAATTAAAATCTTCCATTCAGATTCTTTAGGACATTGCTCAAAGCAAACCAAAGAAAATTCAGTCTTTTTATTTAGCTTAACAAACTCTAAAGATTATAATGTGATCTACAGACATACCAGGCCATTAAGTATTTAAGACAGAATTATGATAAGAATTTTAAGAGAAGTCTAAATGCTCACTTTTTAAAAATCTGGTAGTCAGTTACCGATTGTTAAATTGAACCTAATTTTCCTAGTTTTCAATTAACATTTTTACTAACCAGATACAGAATTAATCTTCAGATGTTGTTCTAATGTCACTCCTGAAGACTGGATGGTTGCTTGTATATGACTTAAAAGCAATGAGACGACAGAAACCTCTTCTGCATTCTTGCTCACTTTTCTTTTTAGCTGCACCTGATACCAAACCACTTTCTTATACAATAACTGCCATAGTACAGTCAACCTGTAATTCAAGAAGTACAATATTATGAAATTAAGCAAGAGTTAACAAAAGTTGCCTACATCAATTTCTTATGTTCTTTTATTTCACATTATGCACCCAAAAACTAAATTGTATCAACTGCTTTCTTGACTTGGATGAGGGGAAAAATGAAGCACTTTTTGCCTCATTTTTGACTAAAAAACATTAATTCTTCTGAATTTTCTTAAGCACAGCTATCTACTTTAAGAACCTAAACACCCCAAAAATTAATCCCCTTGCTAGCTAAACAACGGGGAAATGAAATAATCTCAGACTAAGAAACCTCAGAAAAGGTATCAGTATCTTTTTAAACAAGACTGATTAAAAAACAATTAAAGCATAACACAGGAAAGCAGAGACAAGAAAACAAGACTGTAAAGTATGGTTTTAGGACTGGCAAGTCCCTGTTGCCTAGCACAATCCTATTAGATGTACCAGCTTAGATATGAAGTAAGTTTAATAATAATAGCAAATACACATTGTTAGAGACTTGAAAAAGCTTACACAAAATTGAAAAACATCCATATCTTGAAGTACCTTTGGCTTCATAATTAACACAGAGTCAGTCATATGCACAGTGCTCAGCACATGGAGTACAATTAATCAAAAATATGGATGATGTTCTCTGAGACAACTGAAACTTGCATATCAGATTTGCAGTAAACATAGCACCATATTTAAGGATTATTGAAGAAATACCTTCTACTGTAGTAGGAATTAATTTGTGAGTTATAATGCTACTTAAGTTCTAAATCTCTGGAAAGCAGAAGCCTGCTCATGCGAACACCACACTTTGATTCACTGGAGTTTTGCAGCATAGAAATACTCCATTGATAACAGTATAATTTCCCAGAAGTAAAACAGCACATTTCAGTCAAGTTTATGTGTGTGGAAGAAACAGCTCTGACAATTTAAGTAAATTAGTTTCCACAAATGGGTTTTTCTTATTGCTCTAAGACCCCACATCCATAATGAATAAAAACTTTGCTGACTAAACTGACATCCCTGACATACTGCATATGAGCAGACTCTTGCTCCATAAGATTCACAACTAGGAAAGAACGAAATGCACAAGAGACAGTTAAAGCATCTAAATTTCAATATCTGTATTGATGCTGAACTACCCAGGCCTGGTGTCAACTGTCAACTCATCAGTTATCTCCAAACCGATTTGCAGTTACTGTTTAGTCACCATAACCAAACTATACTCAAATATAGGTCTGAGCCTAATCTGTATGCTTTGTTCATCATGCCTTTACCTGGAGTAAAAAGCAGCAAAAACCCAAAAGGATATTTCATTACAGTTTAACTCATACAATTTTCATTCCATCATATAGAACCACTTAGACTGGAAAACACCCTTAGGATCATTGTCTCCAACCATTAACATTGCCAATTCCACTTCAAAATCATGCCCCTAAACACCACAGTTACACATCTTTTAAATACCTACAGGAATGGGAGACTCAGCCCACTTCCCCAGGCAGCCTGATCCAATGCTTGACAACCCTTTCAGATACTGTGGGGCTTAGGGCTGGATTTGATGTGCTGCCTCACCAGTGCCAGGTACAGAACAACTGTCACTTCTCTGATCCTGCTGCCAGCATTCCATTGGCCTTTTTTGGCCATCTGGGCATACACTAGCTCATGTGTAGCTGCTGTCAACATACATCCCAGGTCCTTTTCTGCTGGGCAGCTTTCCAGCTACTCTGCCCCAGCCTGTGGTGCTGCACAAGACTGTTGTGACCCAAGGGCAGGACCTGGTACTTGGCCTTGTTGAACCTCACACCATTGGCTTCAGACTATCAATGCAGCCAGTCCAGATCCCTCTGCAGAGCCTTTCTGCCCTCCAGCAGATCAACAATCCCACCACGAGTGTTAGCTGAGTGTTATTTGTGTACTGACTGACGGTGCTCTCGATCCCCTCACCCCGATCACTGATAAAGATATTAATCAGGGCTGGCCCCAACACTGAGCCTTTGGGAACACCACAGCAACTGGTTGCAGGTGGATGTAACTTCATTCACCACCACCTCCTAGGCCCAGCTATCAGCCATTAATTCATTTTAACCCAGCAAAGAGTGCTTTTATCCAAGCCATGAGCAACCAATTTCTCCAGGAGAAAGTTGTGGGAGCCTATGTCAAAGGTTTTACTAAAGTCCAGGTAGACAATATCCACAATATCCACAGCCCTTCCCCCAACCATTAAGTATGTCACCTGTCACAGAAGACCAGGCTGGTCACGCAGGATCTGCCTTTCATAAACCTGTGATGGCTGGGCCTGATCACCTGGTTTTGCTGTACATTTTTTCCCCCATACAAAGCTTATTCATACCTTTTTTCTGTTTTTGCATCATGGTTTACTTGAGGACATTCTCTAAGCAGAGACTTCAGTGAGCTAAACTGCTGAGTAGTATTGTCATCAAGAACCAAGAAAACAGGCAACATGAGAGAGTCAAGTTCCACAAGAGTATTACTGTCAGGAGAGGAAAAAAAATTCTCATACTGTAGTACACATACTCTGCTTAGGGTGTGAGAAACCATTTTCAGAAGACAGAAGCATGCCAAAAGGTTTTTTGAGAACAACTGATCTTGTTGCTGTATAAACATCATTTTTAAAGTTTCTAATGTCATCTTTGCCACATGCCCAATCACACTGGCTCTTGAATGCCAGTACAAGATGGTCAAACACTGCCGAAAATATTTCAGAACAAAATGCATCCATTGAGTATTCTTCACAGACTTATTTAAAGACGCATCCTGGTTTAGCAAAGTACATTTCACAAACTGAACAATGCTGAAAAAATGGATAATGCAGTTCACTGTGTAATTCAGTAATGCATCTTTCTCTTCCATATTTTTTGAAATCCCTATCTGCCATGCACCAAGGAGGTTTTTCTGAACGGAATATAGTTCCAATGATGATTTATCTTTCTCTTCAATATCATCTTCTGCATGGATGGTATCAAACATTGACGCGAATTCTAAGCAGCCTTCATCAGCTTTACCAACAGATGAATAGATTCTTTGGTTATAGAAGCTGGAAGTGCTACTGTAAAACTGCTTTTCATTGTCTGATTCTTCTTCAAGGTCCTAAATCAGACAAGCGAAAAATCAACAGTTTAATTTAAGTTTACTGAGCACGAGAGAGCACACACAGATTGCAAAGAATCATCATTTAGTCACTCTCATAAATGAAGTTTTTATGCTTAATTACCTTGCTTAAATGCTCTTACATTTAATAAGCTGCAGTTTCATCTCAATCTCAAATTAAATGTTATTTGCAGAACAGTTGGGCAGACAAATTACCTAACAACAAAATTACACTGCCAATACAGAAGATTTTATACCAGAAAGTGAAACTCTGTCCTTCATTAAACCTAGAGTACAAGACAGAGATTTTGCCAGATACCTGTAAGATTTAAAAGTCATTCAACAAAAGCTCAAAGCTTCAAAGAACAAACCAAAACTCAAAAGCGTGAAATGAAGTTGGGAAAGGCTGTTCAGTAACTATGATCACAGGGCCACTCTTCCAAAAGACAATACGGATTTTGGAACTTATTAAAGAATCCTCTAAAACTTAGGATAAAGACATGTACTGTATTTATTAAGACTGTTATTAAAATAGTCTACAGCCCCAGTATATCTAATAGCTAATGTAACATTTTATTATAAAGTGAATCTAAATCCTAGGTTTCCAGGGAGACCTTATAGCACCTTTCATTACATAAAGGAGGCTACAGAGAGCAGGAGACTTTTGACATGTACACATAGTGATAGGACAAGGGACATTGGTTTTAAACTGAGAGAGGGCAGGCTTAGATATCAGGCAGGAATTATTTACTGGGAAAGTGCTGAGACTCTGGAATGGGCTGCCCAGAGAAACAGTGGCTGCCCTATGCATGAAATGTCCAAGACAAGGTTGGATGGGGCTTTGAGCAATCTGGTCTAATGAAAGGAGCTCCTGACTCCGGCAGGGGGTTGGAACTGGATGATCCTTAAGGTCTCGGAACACAAACCATTCTATGTATGGAAACATCACAAACTGATATATATGTATATTGTCAGATACTCTTCAGAAAGTCAATACACACTGAAAGAAATAACTTGCTTAAAAATAAAATCAAGTATCAATTTGAGAAAATAAGCATATTTCTCATGTCTATGAAGAAAATGAGGCTATTGAATGACTGTAAAAACACTAGTTAGGATAAATAAATCTATTATTATTTTTTTAAATCCCAACAGTTATTTCCATTTAAATTATGTACCTTAAACATACATAATTTCAAAGTAAGTGGAAAAATGCTATTACATACCAGGAAATCCATGGTTTTCTCGCTCATTTCTGTTGTGTCCTCCTCCAGGAATCTCGGAATGGTGGAAAAGATAGAACTTTGATTTTGAACTTGTTTTAAAAGACTGGCTTTTAAAGACAACAGTGATCGTAAGTACTGAGATCCCCTTTTACACTAAAAGAAATAACAGTAACAGAAAACATATTATCAGTTTCTTGCAAGACAGTTACTAAACAAGATAAAAAAATTGGTTACTGTTGTAAAAAGCTTCAGATCAAAAGTCCCAGCCAGACAGAGAGAACCGGGCAGCAAGCATCTGTTGCACAGAGACAAACTACCATTTGACCAAGCTTTGGGGAAGCAGAATTCTCTCACACCAGACAGCTTTAGTTTACGTCATACTGAAAGAATCTGCTTTCTTGATGCCTGAAAAAGCCCTACAAATTTGCCTGTATGTAGGGTTTTTCTACATTTTTACTAGTAATATATCTCTTTAAATCCTCAAATCCTTGCTTACTATTCTAACTTATGCAGGAATACCATGACAGCTCACTTCTCCAAAATCAGAATAGAAACTGAATTAGAAGAAAAGCTGCATTTTATCAGCAAAAGAAAATATTCTGAACTAAATATCTGTCCTATCTTATGTGGTCAGCAATAGCTGCAGGACCTCTTCCTTCAAGGGAAGTAAGGCACCTGGCTTCCCTCCTCCCAGACTTAGCTCAATTCAGAAGTGACAGAAAATGAAACAGAAATGCTTTAACTAAGCTTTAATTGCCACCCTAGATTGAACACCTAGTGGACAAATGTATGAACTACCAGAGACTAAGTTACAGAGGATTTCCAGAATTCTTTCTGCATCACTCTGAAAGTTGATGAGAATAGCATAACACCTGTCAACATCCCAAATCAACTCTACAGATACAGAAATCCCTGTTTCTTTTACAGTTCCAGAAAAATGATATAGTGACAGCTCAAACTGTCCCATTTTACATTTTCCTGAAATATCACCCAGACAACAAAGGAATAAAATTTCAGGATATCTGTATTCATTGCTTTGCAGATCAATGTGGTTACTTAAACAGCCTTATAATTCAAAGGTACTTAAATTTACACTCTTTCATGCACCTGAAAAATTTAACTTAAAAACCTACAAAATAGTTCATAACCTTACCTTGAAGTTCAGCAAATTCTGACGGATGTTTTCAAGCTGTTGGGTTGATACAAGCAAAAGGGATCTCATAAATCCTGATGGTGAAAAGTTGTTAGGAAATCTTAGCAGTGTTATCATGTATCCATCAGAGACAATGAGGTAGGGTAGTCTTGGGTGTGAAGTAACAGAGAATCTCTGTCTCAGGAGGTCACGTTCAGAATCTGAAGAACCAAGAGACTGGCTGGAATCTCGACAACAAGAGTGGTGCTGTCTAAAACAGAAATACATCAAAAATTAAGAAGCAACTATCACATTTAGTAATCATGAACAGAATAATTTCAGAACATGTAATACCATGCAATTTACTATCCAAATAAATCCCTTCCGAATCCTAGGGAAGTGTCTACCCTTTTGCAGGATGAGCACTCTGGATAAAACTATTTATGCTTGCAAGATGCCAGGATTTTACTACAACCGTAACTTCTTTCAATATAAATAAATTAAAACCAGCTTTCAGTATCCACTTATTATTTCATTAGTAATAACCATATTTTTTCATAATTAGAGTCTAAATTTCTATATCACACTTTCTTATCTAGCTTGTATTTGGTATGACAAATGCTTGAAGATGAAATTTGAAGGGCCAGACTAAGAAAGTAATATCTGAAAGAAAAGAACCCCTTGAAAATCTAAATCTTATCATTTCAGCATCAGTTCAGATATTCAATAGAAAAGTTTTATAAACACATCTTCTCTTTCAAAATGGTTTTTCTTATACAGAAATCCCTCCTTACTGTGTTCCAGAAAATTGTGTTATGCACGTATTCCAATATTAGCCACATAATACACTGTCTGGGTTTAAAAAAAATACACATAATACACTGTTTTTTTTTAAAAAGTGGCTGCATATATTGAATATATCATCATAATGTATTTTAATATAGTATTTTAATGTAGAATGTATTTTAATATAGTTTAGCATCTGATTTTTCAAGCAGATAGTGTAAGAAGGTTAATATGATGCTTTGAATATCTTCACAAGCTTTTATATTTACACACTATTTGGTTTAAGGCATGCAAAATTAATAAGATTTTAAAAAAATAAAGTTTAGACTCTATTTTGTTTTCTCTATTTAGACTGTGTTACTTGTTTATGCTAAATTGTGTTATCAAAGATCCTTCTACTCTCTCATGCACCCAGCAGCATAATCTCAGAACTTAGATCCAGAGAATCCCAAAACAACATTTTAAAAACCAATTACTTTCTGCCCATGCAAAATATGTTACTTACAATATCTTACATCAGGTTCTATATGTAAAATTAAGGAATGAGCAGAGAAATAGCAATGGATTAAAATAAACCTGCACTTTAGTACTTCAGCAAGTAAAATTTCTTCTTACATCATAAAAACATGCTAATTTTAATTACTAATAAATTCAAACACTTTTAGGGAAAAAAATCACTTTATGAATACTTACATTATCACAATGTCAATTTTCACCACGACAAATGCATTATAAGAAACAGAAGAGAACTATGAATGAGAAACAGATATTGGAAAGATACATGAAAAGCAAGAGTGAATTTGAAAGATTACATTTATGCAAACTTATAATAAATATGATAGAAAGTAAGGTAAGACCAGAACACAGAAACATATAAACCTTTTTAAACCCTTTTACCTGTATGTTATTAGTGGATGAAATGGAATAAACTGTGCTGGTCCAAATTCTACAGAGCATCCAGAGGCAATTAAGGTCAGCAATTCCCCCATACATGTCAATAAAACCAAACATCCACGTTTTAACATGCAAGCCAAGAAAAGGCTATCAGGAGTCCAGCTCATATCGCCAACCCAGTAAGATCTAAATTGGGCAGATAAAAAAAATTTTTTCTCCGTCTAACTTCAGCATCAGAGGGTTAGGATACAAAATAAACAAACAAGTTATAAAATAAACAAACCATAACACAAAACTAAAAGATCCACAACAGCCGCAGAAACAGTGTCATTTACTGACCTGATAAACCTGGATGGTGTCACACTACTCTTGCTACTACAGCCTTTCAGGCTACCTGAAACAGTTACAAAATTCAAGGTGTTCAGAAACAAAACCTGAGTTGCCTAGAAAGAAAAGATAAACACATCATAAATGTTTGTATCAAAATGCCATTATTGTAAAAAAAGTCTACTACTAACTTATGTATTAAATTTGGTGGACTGGTAACACCATTATACAAAGAAATGACATTGTAGGTCACTATTAATTACTACTTGAACGTTTAGTGAATTTTACACATTGTTCTACACTTGAAATATAACTAAGGACTATTATATACTTAATAGGTAATTCAATATTCTTTTTAATGCAACTTTTTTCTAAAACACTCAATATAAGATCACTCTACTTTAGTCTTTCTGGTAATTAACAACTGGAGCTTTGAAGGATGGTATCATCCCAATCTGCTACATCAAAAAAACAGGTCCATTTCCCCTGACAGCATTAGCATTAAAAAGTACATTAAAATCTGACCTCTGAGTTATTAATAGGAATAACATCATGAAGTCCAAAACATGTCAGGCTGAGGCTTGACTGAGAATCACCTAGAATCTTTGTAGATATGATGCAGTAATTGAAAATAATTTATTTTTTAATAGAGCTTATAAATGACAGGATTTTGTACCAACTTCTAGCTACACATAAACAACTGAGTTGTAGTAAGAGTTTTTAGCCATGGATATCAATGTAAATATAATTTCAAGTCCCTTTATGAGTGCTAAAATCATCCCAAAACTGTGTTTTTAAATCCTTGTTACTGTTTCATTCAAATGGAACTCTTAAATTATGAGTTCCATTCAAATGAAACTCTTAAATTATAAATTAGCTTAAATTATGCACTCTCATACATACCTTTGGATCAGTTTGATTTACAGCTACAGCAAGTAGAAGCCCATCTCTTGCAAATGCACATAGCAGAGCTCCTCTTGACTTTACAGACACACACTGAGGAACCAAATTAACAAGAGAACAAGTCTGCTGTACCCACTGGATCTGGTATGGCAAAGAGCTGAATACCAACAAAAAGATAACAAAACCAAGTGGTTACTTCATTTTGCAGAACGGGATTATTCCTATAAAGTAAAAAACCATGCAAGACAAAACCACATAAAGAATGAGCCAGTAAAAAAAAAAAAAAAATCTGTTTTTCTTCAAATGCCTTACAAATGAAAAAATATTTTGTACTTACACAAGTTCAAAAATTATGTCTGAGCACTAAGAGTTATTTTTATGGGATGGGATTTTATGAGATTTATAAGTCTAGAACACGCAAATATATACAGATCAATGACATATAATTGAGGCACTTTCATTCTAGCCAGAAGCAGCTTCCCCAGACCCTGTAACACCATCCACCCATCACAGGAATACTCAGAATTTGAAAATCAGCAGAATGTAGCTCTGAACAAAAAATTTGTGGATGACCCATCACTGGAAGTGTTCAATGATATGTTGGATTATGCTCCAGTAACCTGATCTAGTGGAAGAGGGTCCTACCCACAGCAGGGAGGTTGGACTTTGTGACCTTTACAGGTCCCTTTCAAGCCAAACAATTCTGTGATCCTACCAAGATTCAAAACATGACAGAAAACACAAGAGAGAATCTGTCTTGAAATATGCCATCTAACTAACAGGAAAAAAAAAAAGCGCATTAATATGCAAAAATGAATTAAATAAAATAACAGCAAGCAATGAAACTAAGCATGAGTTGACATAAGAAAATGTGAATAAGATGTCTGAGAAATGTAGTTAGAATTTCAGGCCGCAATTACTATGGTGCAGATAGCTAGCTAGCTACATACATACACAGGCATTTCTGCACTAGGTATATTATGCTCTGTTTCATTTTTTATATAGCATCAGAAAGGAATTACCATGCCACTGATAAATTGAAGATTAGGTCAAGTAGGACATCATTACTAAGTATCAAAAGAAAAACATATAAGAAAAGCAGTTGTACCATATCACATGCAGGGCAAAATTTTGTCAAGTTATTTTGATAACCTGCAGAGGGCATATCCATTTAAACTCATACACATATGTGTCAGCCAGGAAGAGGAATGGACTATACATGTGCTCCAGACTATTATTCAATAGCATTTTTAAGTGGTTGTATCGTATAACTATTTAAGTACTTGCCCCCAATCCAGATAAAGAAATACACACACGCACTTTCACATCAAGCAAAAGAAATGAAAAGAGCAACAGAAAACCAATAAAATATGCAAATCCACATAACAAAGAGGAAGAAGTAGTCAAGGCATTCATGGCTACACAGTACAAGAAATATAAGAAAATAAAAGATATATAAGCAATAAGAAGAAACAAGAAAAGTACATTCTATCATCATGCAAAAAGCAATGAAACTAAAACACATGTGTCAACAGGCATACATAGCTACCCACACAGAATGATAAATATTCTCAGTGTTATCTAGGTGTAAGATAATAATAAAATATGGAATATGTTAATAAATGCTCTCATGATAAACACGTTTCACAAGGGATGTGTAAAGGACAGGGGAGAATGGCTTTAAAATGACAGAGGGCATACTATAAACATCCATATGTAAATATAAATAGGTGCTTATAACCATAGGTTAATGGAACATCCATGTAAATGTGTTCAGTTGCATCTCTGATTCCTAGCTCTAAAACATAATTAAATATTCCCGATGCTGAACTTCAGATATCTTCAAACTTACCTAACATTTTTAAAGGTATTTTCATGCCATCGAAGAATCAAAAATGTGAGCACTAAACACTCACCAGAGTAAAATACAAATGAACACAAACAGCAATCACCTAGTACCTGTAAAAAAAGAGAACAAGATCAAAACAACCCCAAAAGGCTTGTGACATACAAATTTCTCTTTAACTATCTACATATTTAGATCAATAGCTATTAAAAATCAGATTAAATAACAATGTTGTCACTCAGAAATGTAAAGGCTGGCAAGAACACAAGTGGGCCAGAAACTCAGATCTGATCCAGTATGGCTGTTCTCTTGTTGCCAGCAAATATAACATGAACCAAAATGTTAAGCCTATGCAAAATGCCAAAGAGGCAGACATTGCTTTCAAAATTCACTGTAGCTTTTGTGGCTCTAATTTAATTAAGATTTTTTAATTAAATTATTGCCTTGGGGTTTACTTTTTACCTCATTTTGTATGAAAGCAGCATCCACTCCAATTTCTTTTTCTTCAGTAGAAGGCAATATGACTGATTCATCAGTTAAAACTTGTGTCCAACGCCCAGAAGGAGAGCTTTTACCAGAGGCTGTATTTTCATGTTCTGTACTCTCCCACAAAAAGACACATGCTGTAGAAGTAGTTAACAGTACCTTTCTGCCATCTCCAGATACATATAAGTACAACCTCATTACACACTCTGGAGGAAAAAAAAAAAACGAAAACAAACAAACAAAACAATATGCCAGGATAGTTTCTGTTCCTTTGTTAAACATAGAATTTATAAGAATAGAGAAAGTAAATTTCTCTTCTCATCTATGACTAGAAATCCAAGCTGTCATGTTTAGTATCTTCAATTCCCAGCTTCATGACTGACAGCAGACCTCGGGCAGCAGTAAAGTCAGATGGATGTTCATCCTATTAATTGTCTTTCCTACAACACTCAACTATTAGAGATGTTTCCTGAGACAGCCTAATGCTCTACTATGGATTACTTTTAGCTCTTAAGTACACTACTGATCTTCCCTGAAACGACAGAATTTCTTGTGCAACACTTAACTTTAGCAGTTGGTATCAGTGATGCTATCCAATACAAGAAAATGCTTGATACTTAAGTTTGCAAATATGTGTCTGTATTTTATTCTTTACAGCTAGCATTTGCCATAAAAGCCCACCCAGAGAATCAAATTATCCATATACTGTTTACATCAAATGTACATCTGCCCCTAACTGATAACCTAGTCAGGAACATTTTACAGTAAAAAATTAACCATTAAAAACCACACTTACAGTATCTGAAAATGAACTATGTACAAGGGATTACTAAATGAATAATCTGTATCACTCAAATGACATTTCCCAAAGTTTAGCCAGCAAACAAATTATACAAATGCAAAACAACGTAAAAATAGTTTCACTCATGTAATAACTTTTAAAGAAAGGAAAACAACTTTTCCTTTATTCCATTTTTTCACAGGATTAATTGAAAAAAACCTACCTTGTGCTCCTGCTACTACTTTTTTGGACTCTTCAATTGCTGGTACAATTTTCAAGCAGTTCTGATCTTTATTCCAAAGAAAGAGCTCTCCTGTTGTAAGTATTCCTGCCAACCAAGCAGCTGCATTCGTTGGGGGAGAGAAGTTTTGAAGGATATTACTGTGAAGTTACTTAAAATTACTTCTCTTCCATCCTAGCCACAGTTTTAAGTGAACTGGCAGATCCTTTAGATATCTGCCTTTTCACACTGTTACAAATACAAATAAAATAACCTGAGCTTATTGTACATAAGATATTATACTTAACCATTTCCTGATGTTGTTAAGACAACCACATTTTTCAACAATGACTGTAGCGAAGGGATTTTCTTCTTTGTCTTCCCTGACGACAAGTTAATTTCATTTATATGTTTACCATCTAGAAGAAAAACAGCCTCTTTTTCCTATTGAAAGAATAAAAAAGCATTTATTTTTTCAAAATGCTCTTTTCTACACAGGTGTACAGAATAATGCAGAGAAAAAATGTTAGGGAAAAAATAATTTTAAAAAGTACAATAAAGCAGCAATTGCCATACTATTTTCATTCTTTGGCATATTTACTTCACAGTACATTATATGCAGCATGGACCTACAGTGATGATGAATTTAATTCACAGGTTTCAAAACACCAAACTGATCTTACAGTCATTATTAAAAAGTTATTCAAAGTACCTCTGCTAAACGACCGGCTAAAAATGCGAAAATTGGAAGTTAGCTATCTTGTCTTGCAGTGTTTAACTTAGTGAGGTAATTGCCAGTGACGCCAACAGAAAAAAAAAATCAACATTAAATTGCTACCTACTTAAATTCAAATCATAGAACAAAAAAATTTAGTGTGATTTTATGAAAGAAGTCTAAGAAAGTGTGTCTTTCAAGAGATGCAGGATGACATGAGGAAAAAGAATCATTCACATTTCCCACAATGTATTGTAAAAAACGTTGTGAACAACTATAACCATCAAAACAACAATCTCATCTAAGCACTTCTGAGTCTTTGGAGTAGGAAGAAAAAAAAAAAGGCTCTGCAAAGTTTCCCTGAGAAACTTTAAATCTCCAGACTCAGATCAATAAGATAAAATTAATTTATAACTCTTAAGATTACTCAAAATACTTCCTGAGGTTGTTTTTAAACCCTTCTAAAGCAAATGGAAGTGCAAAGTATTATACAAAAGAGACTATTACACTTACCTGTCCAACCCATGATATGCGGGGCCATGGTTTTCTTTGCTTGATACACGTAGAGACGAGCACATCAAGCTTAATCTCCATTCTAACCAAGCCTCTAGGTAACCGTTATACAGAAAAGCAAATAATGGCTTTTCCACACATTTCTAGAGAAAATGAAGAAAGAAAAAAAAAAACCTGAAGTTTTTGTTATCTGGGGGTAGGTGCAGAGGAGAGGAATTCCCATGGAAAGTCTTGACCATCTCTAGCAGCTTTCTGCTAAACACAAAGAGAACTGATGCTTACCAGTATTTCCAAACTATCTTCCTCCGCGCAGCTCAGGGGCCATGCGCTGCTCAGAAGGAGTTGAGAGAGAGAAGCCGCGTGTACATCGTCAAGAACTCCAAAAATGCACAAGACAAGGAAAACGTCCAGCAGCCTAGTCCGGCGGGAGATCGGGAACCCTAGGACAGGGGCGCAGGCCTGGCGCGGGGCCAGCCGCTCACCCGAGCGCGGGAGCGAGGGGCGGCTCAGGCTTCCCCCGCTGCCGCGGGGCGCCACCCGCGGCAACGCGCGCTGCCTGTGCCCGGCTCAGGGTGGAGACGGACCCCGGGGCGGACTCCTTCCCCGAGGCAGAGCGGCGGGAGGAGCTGCGCGCCCAGACCGCAGCTGGCTCGCAGGGGCGCTGAGGGGGCCGGACCCCCCGCCTGCCTCGCCGGCCCGCCCTCCCCCCGCGCTGCCGCAGCTTCCGGGCCGGGCAGGCGCAGAGCGCAGCCGCAGCCCTGCCCCGCGGCTCCCGGCGAGGCGGTCCCGGCGCTTTGGGCGGGCCTTCCTGTGCGACCCGGGCGGGCTGAGCGCTCGGCCGGTGAGAGCTCCCGCGTTTCTGAACATGCCGGCTTGGCGAGGGCGGTGGGAGTGTCGCTCGCCGCCCAGAAAGCCGCCGGCATCCTGGGCTGTATTCAAAGCAGCGTGGTCAGAAGAGGATTCGGCCTCTGCTCTGATGAGACTCCACCAGAGTGGTGAGAGCTCATCAGCTCTGGGGTCCCCAGCACGGGAAGGGCATTTGGAGAGTCCAAAGGAGCCCAGCAATATCAAAAGCAGGAACACGTCCCCTATGAAGATAGGCTAAGAGAGCTGGGTTTGTTTAGCCTGGCGAAACTTCTGCAGAAACCTCATTGAGGCAAATCAGTACCTGTACTAACAGTGGCCTATAAAATAGAGGAAAATGGGACTTTTTGCAAGGGTGTGTAGGACAAAGAGGAATAGGTTTAAACTAAGAGACAAGATTTACATTAGATGTTAGACAGAAATTCTTTAAGAGTGGGGAGGGCACTGGCACAGGTCACCCAGAGGAACTGAAGATGCCCCATCCCTGGTAACACTGAAGGCCAGGTTGGATAGGGCTCTGAACTGTCTGGTCTAGTTGAAGGTGTCCCTGCATATGGCAGAGGGGCTGAACTATTTGATCTCTAACATCCCTTCAAATTCAGCTCATTTTAGGGTTCTGTGAGCTCTCATATGTCAAGAAAACTGACTACTGAGACTTGGTGATCAACACAACTCCCTCAGTGGAGAAAACCAGACACTGGATTGCCTGTGGCAATCAGCCCACAGGGAAGGGCGCACGGCTGTGGCTGTGAGGGACAATTTGCATCAGCATCAGTATTTGAGGATGAGGGGCATGAGTAACAGCAGGAGACATAGCTGTAAGAGATCAGCATTCTCTATACAATTCAGGAATTACTGGAATCAGGTTGTCCTGGTTTCAGCTGAGATAAAGGTAACTTTCTTCCAAGTAGCTGGTACAGTGCTATGTTTTTGATTTAGCAGAACAATGTTGATAACACACTGATGCTTCAGCTGTTGCACCATAGGTACTTTATATAAAGGAGTGTTCAGTGTCCTGTGCTCTGCCACTGAGCAGGTACACAAGACAGGAGGGAGCACAGCCAGGAAGGCTGACATGAACTGGCCAAGGGGATTTTCCACACCGTGGAACATCATGCTCAATACATAACCTGAGGGAGTTGGGTGGGAGGAACCCATCACTACTCAGGGACAGGCTGGGTACCAGTCAATCCATGATGAGCAATTGCATGATGTCTTACTTGTGTTTCTTGGTTTTATTCCTCTCTTTTTGTTACTTTTATCTTTTTTTCAATTGTTAAATGGTTACATCAACCTATGGATTTTACCTTTTTTCCAACTCCCCCCTATCCTATGGAAGGGAGTGAGAAGTGTGGGAGTGAGAAGTGGCTGTGTGATAATTGCTAGAAGGGGTTAAACCAGGACAAGGTGAAATACAAGTAGGGTAAGCTGTCACTATATTTTATCACCTTGAAGAAATACCCTTGATTTGCTTAAAGCAGCTATTCTTTGAAGCTCACCCTTGTTCCCACCTTCTGCCACCTTTCCCTAATCACAGTCTTGATTGAAAGCTACAGAACAACAACAAAAAATTAAGATACATTGATGTTGATGAGCAATGTTTCACATTTATGTTGGTCTGTTACTTCCCTGTGATTATCATCTTTCATTTCATCTACTGCATTAACCTCTCTTCTCCCCTCTGATCCCAGTTTTCTATATACCTCCAAATTTAAATTGTGAAACAGAACATATCTTTTCTCCATCTGAGAGTAGAGCAAGTGTTATGAAAATAAAAGGTTATGTGTATACTGGAAATACCTGCTGTCATCTGAAAAATATCAGAGGTAACTTGTGATACCCTTTGAAATACTAATACTTTGATAAATTTGCAATATTTCCAGAGGAATCCTTATTCCATTAACTGGAGAAAAAACCAGAAGAGCTGAACTTAAAGTCTGTGATTTGATCAAAACTTTTCAGTTATTTCTCCAAATCTGAAAAGAGAAATGTGTTTAGTAATCACAGATTACAGAATGTGGCTGAACACAACATTTTTTAATGCAAATACTGAAATTTAGTTAAATATATCAAGCAAGACTTTGGACATTATTTGTGTGAACTGCACTAACAAGACCAGAATAAATGCATGATATCCTTGATATAAAACATAGCTTTGCAGAAGGTAACTTCTAATACTTAAAGATGTTTTATTTTACATGGAAAGAAGCAAATATTTTTCCCAGGACACACAGGACTACTTCTACTTAAATACTTTTAAAGTTTTTAACACTGACAAAGAAGAGTTAATTCCAGTATTTAATCTCTTTTTTAAAGAGTTGTATTTTAATTTTTGTATTACATCAGTGAGTGCAGCTGCTGGCCTAAAATCACCATAATGTATTTGGTAGTTGAGAGGGAAAGAAATGTAGTTTAAGCAAAATTTTAGAGCAATCCTGTTTCATAGTAAAGGCGCTGTAAAGCACTCAGCATTGAGAAGCAGCAGGATTGATGCCCTTGTTCTCCAGCACTTTTCATTCCAGTTGTCTGGACAAAGACCCTTTGTTGGGGATCCCAAGTCCTTGAGAGGCACTGGGAGGGGCAGAGTGAAGCAATGAAACCATGCTGGGCCCATAACCTAGAGGCTGATGGATTAAAATCCTATTCTAATGGATTTTTTTGTCTTCCATGGAGTACAACACCTAGCAATCCCCAGGAGCAAGGAATTGGGCAAGGAAGGCTAGTGACAAGCATGGCAGATTAGGGAACTGCTGGTGGAACTAAAGGGAAAGTAGTAAATACACAGATAATGGAAACTTAGACAGGGAACCTGGGAAGAGTATAGAAAAAGAATGGTTACGTATGGATGAAGCGAGAAAGCCCTTCCAGAAGCTGGAATTGAACCGACAAGGGACATAAGGAATAACAAGAAGGGCTTCTACAGGTATGTGAACTAGAAAACGAAGGTCAGAGAAGGTGTAACGCCCCTGATAAACAGTGATGGAAAACTGTTAACAGATGAAGGCTGAGGTACTCAACACTTTTGCCACAGTGTTCAATGGAAACCTGTCTTCCCACACCTCTTGAGCTGATGGACAGCAGGATGGCAACTGGGGGAGCAAAGTGCTTCCCACTGCAAGGGAAGATCAGGTTCATGATGACCTAACCTGAATTTACCCAAGTCTGTAGAACCTGGGTGAGATGCATCCCAAGGTCCTGAGAGCATTGTCTGATGTAGTTCCCAAGCCACTCTCTGTGATAACTGAAAAGTCATGGCAGTCAAGTGAAGTCTCAGAAAATGTATTCATCTTTAGACAGAATAAAAAGAACAACCCTGGGAGCTACTAACCTGTTAACCTCCACTCTGTGCCTAGGAAGACCATGAAACAGGTTCTCCTAGAAATTGTGCTGGAGGACAGAGAGGTGATTTGGGACAACCAGCACGCTTCACCAAGGGTAAGTCATTCCTGATCAACCTGGTAACCTTCATGACTGAGTGACTCCGACAGTCGACAAATGATGGGATACAGATATTTGTCTGGACTTCTGTAAAGCCTTTCAGATGGTCCCCCACACATCTGTGTGAGATGTGGGTGAGAAGCTGGATATGCCCCAGCCATGGCACTCACAGCCCAGAGAGTCAAACCCGTCCTGGGCTGCATCCAGAGCCCCAGGGGCAGCAGGGGAGGGAGGGAATTCTAGGTGTGTATACAATGTGGTGTTTGTGTGCACATAATAAAAATAGACAGAAGTCATTTTTTGACTTCTTTATTTAACAGATACAACATATTAAGATGGAATAGGGGAAATAATTTGCTTTTCCCCATTATTAGAACAAAGAAAAATAAAATATTTTTGAAATATTTTTTATCCCCATGGCCAAGATCACACAATGTTTTTTATTTCAACAGTATAAAAAAAAGCTTTCTATAGTTAAAAAACCTAGTAGTAGTAAAAGTAAAAGAAACTCCATTTGTCACATTTACATTCTACAATGTGTAGATACTTTTAGGAAGAGCATGAATACAGGCCACACATTTGATAACCATGGCAGGAGAAAACTCTCAAGATTTTCTTTCTGAGGATTTGTTCGTTCATAATTCAGTGCCAACACTGGAACCTTTATTTCAGTTTGTATTACCTGCACTAATGATTCTGTTCTTGTATTAGTCAATCAGTGAAGACGTTCTAACTTGGCCTGTAGAGATTTAAAATTCCCAATAGTAGTCTGCACCATTAGTGTGGGGCTCATAGACTGAAGTTCAACCAGGTAGCAACTAACAGCATCCAAACAAACATTAGTGAATCGTCGCCTGCAAAGAAAACACAGAATAACAATGAGCTACTTTCTAATCCTGTATCTCAGAATTCATCTGAACTAGAACATGAGCATTATTTGAGTTCCAATGGAATACTGGATTGGTAAGACATCTGTCACCTACTTTTAAGTATTTAACTATTCATTAAGAGAAATTTATTTTTGAAATCTAATGCCTGTGATTAAGACATAATAGGAAAATAAATGACCCATTACTATTTATCTGATATTAAATTTACACTATAAAAGCATGGTACAGTTATAGCAATGTTAAATAATTAGATACTACTTTAGATATTATTATGGTCAATGTATAAGTTATTAATTTAGATAGCTGTTCAAATGTCTTAAATTATAATCAAATCTCAATTTACGTATTATTAAAGTAGGTATTAAAATGAGACAACATTCACTCAAGTTCTAATAGAGTATTTAAATCAACCAACCATAAAAGACCACTAAAGTGATAAAGGATAGAAATATGTGAACAGGGGATATTTTTATGTATATTCTTCAAAAGAATCAGAAACATCTATGTTTAGAAGAGTTATCAAGACTTTGCCTAGTTCTGCTTTTTGACAAGATAGCGCTGGCTGGAGTTCATATAGTCTACTCAAATAAAAATTGTCAAAGGTAGAGGTGATATGCAGGGGACTTTTTCAAGTACTTAGCTATCTTTTTCGCTAAAAACTTTTTCTATTATTACACCTAAATTTCTTCCTAATGTGAACTAAGATTGATTCATCATCAACTTCTAATAAACAGATGGGGAAGATCCATCCCAAAGTTTGGTCTTCTCTTTCCTAGAGTAACTCAGAGCTTCTAGAATTGTACATGAAACAGTTTACTGTTTCAATCACAAAATGTCCAATTTTTGTTTTCCCCCACTTTCACTAGTCCTTAAAGTATATTGCCAAAAATCAAAAAATAATACTCTCAGTTCCTCAAGAATCTTCAGTGATGTGAAAAAAATTACCTTTGTGGAAGACGTTTATAAGGCAGACTTCTACAAGTTTCTACCAAATGGTTTTTAATGACAAGTGTTAGAAATAAAATATTGAATATACCTAAAAGAAAAAAAGCTTTGGGAATTGCTGGAGTGAAGTATTTTAGAAAAATTTATGTTTCACTATTCATTAGGATATAGCTATCCTTTTACCTCATAGGCACTCTGCTTGGATCCTGTACATATCCTGACAGTAATATGTGAATACACTCCAAGAGGTGCAAAGGCTTTTTCATTCTACTCCAATATGGATCCTAAAAAAAAAAAAAAAAAAAAAAAAAACCAAAACAAAAAAAAAAACAAAACAAAACAAACAAAAAAAAAAAAAAAAACAAAACCAAAACAAAACAAAACAAAAAACCCACAAAATATTAAGGACACATTACACTTGTTAAAGAGACAAGACAGAAAAAGATGTTGTGTGTACAGGAATTGCCAGCTGTGCAATTACTTAATTATTGTATCAAGAAAGTTAGATAAATAGGAATTCTACCTTAATCTATATTTAAGCCTACATTTAAATATTATTTTAAATTACATATGTAAATATACATAAATTTAACTCAGTTTTTCATTACCACGAAGTCAAACTTCTTTGTTTATTGCATTAATGGATCAGACAAGATAAGTAGTACAACAAACTTTAATCATTATTAGGAAACAAATAAAATTAATATTCTCCATATATGCTGTTCCTTCTGCAACATAATCCTATTTCATCCTAAACTAGCTCCAGGTGAACTAAAAAAATTATCAGATTTCCTGATCGTGCTCTGGGGTACTGAAATGAATAAAATTTACAGATTTTATTCACAGGGAAAAAATGTAGGTTTTTAAAAGTCTTTGAGTAAAGAAAGCAAAGTTTGAATGTATATTTTGTTAAATCCTTCCTTATATTATTTCACGTTTCCCATTAAAGAGAGACCTTGATAATAGCTGAACACAGAATTTTTATTTTGTGCAATTTTCCTTACCCGTGCTTTGAACAGCTGGTCATACACTTCAAGCAGTCTTGGCAATGGCACTCCAATTTCTTGCATGGTGTATGTTACAAAACCTACATCCCAGTTCAAAGTGCAGACTTGTTGCTCTAGAAACTGCACTAGAAAATCTGGAGGATATAAATGAGGAACATTTAGATTCCAACTTGTTACTGGAAGTCAAAGAATCAAAGGCATTTAAGAGTCGTTTACTATCAGCAGTGCATGGCAGGGATTACTCACACTTAGTACTTTGTTACCATTTTGCCTTGCAACTATGCTGTTAAGAAAAATTCATTAACTTTTGTTTCTACACAAAACATATACTATGACTACATTTGCTAGAATGGCCAGAAAAACTACTGAAGCTTGTTTAAGTGCCAGTAACAATTAACAGTGTACTGGTCAGCTCTAAATGCTCATATTTAACATCAGTTGCACATTATTTTAGTATTATAAAATAAATGAAGATTTACTACTGAAACATATCTTTAATATATTAATATATTAAACTATTAATATATTAATTATTAATAATATTAATAATTATTATAATTTATAATTAAAAGTAATCAATGGTTATATTCTAATTATTAATATTACTATATTATATATTAATATATTTAATAAATATATAATTAATATATTAATATGTTTGCCAGGTTTTTATATAATAGCACACTGTCAAAACATATGAGCATCGGAAAAGCAGAAATTCTAAAAACTATCCAGAAATCTCCCGAATAATTTTCAGAATCTACTCCTTCAGATGGCAGATGGTTCCTATAGAATTTCAAGAGACAGCAGATAAATGTGCTTGCTTAAAATCTTAAATGTATAAATACACATTTTTTACTTTATGCTTTGATGCAAACACACTTTACTACTTTCTAAAATGGGATCTGCACAGCCATCCAAAAGTAACTGCTGCTGCCACCTAAACTTCATTTATTTACCATTTCTTTTAAGAAACGTAAAACATTTCTTAGTTTAAAAGTTTTCTAAGAGTCTAAAAAGAAAGCTGAAACCCATCCATCAAACCCATCCATCAAACACATATGCTTATTTACTATGCAGGCTAACAACTTGCCTAAAGGAAAGTAGCGAGGTGTGCCAGCATAGATCTTTCCAAGCAATGCCAGCTTCAGACAAAGTGCTTGCATTCTGTCAGCGGGGCTCAGAGATACACTGTCGCTCAACTCTGGAAATTAAAAGAAAACACTTAGAGAGACCTTCAGGAAAAGTCCCACATTTACACAAAATGGTGTGACACTGAGGCACCTAAATTTATAAATAACACATGAAAATCTTACACTCTTGTCAACAAAAAAATCATCAAATGGAAGTAAAAATACAACCTTTTCTGGTGTGTTTGCATGTACATTTTTCAGTTTTTATGCTTCTGTGAAAACCACATTCCAGAACCCCACAACAAACCCACTACCACACAGCTTTTCCCTTAGATCTCTGCCTAATGTTGTTAGTACAATGGTAAATTTGAGCCCAAAGACCAAGAGGGAAAAACCCCCAAACAATCAAAACCAACAGGAACAGAGAGTGAATTACTAACTGATGGTAAAATATGGAGAGATCATCACAACTTCTCCTCCATTAAGACCTACCTTTTTCAATGACTTCTTGCCAGAGAGTTTGCACCAAGATAGGATCAGAATGACCTGCACAATGTATAATTGCAAGCTTACACTCTGAGAGCTTAAAAGGATCAGCAAATTCTCCATACAGCTGAAAGAAAAATTACCAAGCTTTACTTTTCATGTAAGATCAAATTAAATCTTAAAAATCAGTTGTTTCTTATTTTGTCTGACAGACTAGTAAATATGCAACATAACTGTTGTCAAGCACTAACATTTTTTTTGCTACATTTAGTTTCATTTCATTTCTTACTAAATTTTATATGACTTTGAAACGAAAACTTAATTTTCCAATATTTTTTTCTATGAGTGAAGAAATTTAAGAGACGTCATAATGAAGATGAACATGTGAAAGAAATTAAAATACTAAAGATTGAAAGTATTATCTGTACTAATAAAATACAGGAAATTACAGTCTAGGGTAACAGACATTCTGAGACCAGGAGTGATAAACTGGCTATTACTCTTCCTAGTCAATATAGAATCATTCTTTGCAAAACATTTTTCCTCCCCAAAATATGATAAACTGGACTTTAGCACAAGGAAATTTCTACCACCTTGGTTATATCCATCAGCTCAGCATCAAGCTGGGAGATTGCATCTTGTACTGAAGAATGATGGGAATACTGCCGCTGTAATGTTTCTTGTATTTGAAGCTGGATCCTTGCAACCTTGTTTAAGAGGAAAATACAGTATTTCAAAATTGAATTAATTTATTCATAGTTTAAAAATACACCCAGAATTAACTTTAGCTTATTTAAATGCAGAAATATTGCTGCCTTACATAATGAAGTCTGTTTTCATCTGCATAGCTTTGCATGATGAAAGCAAAGAAATCCATTTATAAAGAACTGGTAGTAAAACTGTTACGTGCCAATGAGACAAAATGAAATAATGCATTTACAGTGTAGCTTAGATTAATATTTTTTCTTACTTCCATTTTCTCTTCTAGTTCATGTAGGAATTCACCATCTGCAGCTAAAGAGGATATGGCAGTGGAACTTTTGGCACTCAAAATGGCACGTGCAATGTATTCAAGTCGCTGCTGAAGAGAAATTTCTGTGCTGCAAAATAAATATTCATAATAAAATGAATACTTAATATAATTATTTGAGGGTTAGTTATATTGTAGCTAGATTCTGGAAAGTAATATGTGCCTTTTACAGATTTTACTAACTCATGCATGACACAATCCAACCATGTAACCACATCATTGCTGCAAGCTCAGTTGTAGTGTACTTCTCAATAAGAACTATCCACTTAATAAACTATAATTACAGAAAATGCATTGCAAAGTAATGTATAATACAAAAATAAACATTATCATTGACTTCCAATAGTTGCCTAGATTTTAAGCTAACACATCCTATTTTTAAAAGTACTTACACAAAAGTTTTTGATTTTGGTTTTTTTCAGTTTTTTCCAAGTTACCTCAATGTATATATAATAGATCAGACGTAATTC
This sequence comes from Serinus canaria, assembly GCF_022539315.1. NCBI lineage: Eukaryota > Metazoa > Chordata > Aves > Passeriformes > Fringillidae > Serinus > Serinus canaria. The sequence goes on along the minus strand of NC_066343.1, from coordinate 63,908,964 downwards.
ATACCTATGGAGGTCAGCCAGCTTAGCCAAGACTCTGGCAGCATTACTAAAATTTCTGTTTTTTTCAAAGTATCTCCAGAGTAAATCCATATAGCGGACTTTGTTTTGGTCAATCTTGGTCATGCGCACCAGGTAGGGCTCCAAAAAGGGGGCAGTAACCTGCAGACATCAGAAAGATAACAGTTACACTCTTGCTCTTCCCTGCCTTTTAAAGCATTATTACAGTTACCTCTCCCAGTTCACTGTGTATAGACAAGCTCACCTGTAATAGCTTGTCCGCCAAGTCAGCCTGTATCAACCAATTGTAAAGCGCAATACTGAAGAGCTCATCTGTTGAACGCTGAGCCAACTTTAGCATTTGTTCAAACTAAGGAAAGAAAAGGTCAGAACCGCTATTAGAGAAGTGGCTACATTACTTTAAGTCCTGAATTACCATGCAACAATCCTTAGATTCACATTATTTGCATGTCATAATTTCCATGGGTGCTTTAGATATTGAGGCCAATTCATGACAAACCTTCACTTCATTAAACTACTCCATAATTTTATTAATAAATTCTAGACCCCTTCAAATCACACTGTGTTCTGGAGCGTAGTCATGACTTTTTTGTGAGTTCTTACATGATGTCCAGCTTCTTCATTGCTTAACATGTTGGGGTCAGATGACAGCAGCGGAGGACCTGGCTTTTTGGGTACGCTGGGAGACTGAGGAGCAGCTTTACTTTGATTCACTAACTCTTGAAGGGTGTCAGTGATACACTTGTAGCTGTTCAATCTGTAAACAGAGCAAAAGAAAATAAAAGCCTCATAATTTTTATTGCAACTGTCCATAAAATAGTTTTCTCAAGTCTGTTATTGTATGCCTCTGTAGACCGTTACCAAGATTTAAAGATTATTGTCAGCTTATTGAGCTTATGGTTAGCTGGATGTCACAATCTAGTTTGTTCTCATTCATCTTTTTAATAAGTATTTCTGTAGTGTTCTGATCACAATATTTCTGCATCTCTTAATCCGTTTCAGATTAAGTTGCTGTGATATTAGTCATAATCAAGGGGAGCATGATGGGCAAAAATATTTATATTGTGTCCCTTATCATAAAATGCTTGCTTATTATTACCCTGTATTCCTTCCCTAAAAGAGCTACTTTCCCAGTCACTTGAAATAAAGCATCACATTTAATCGTCATAAATTATCCTGAAAACTTGCCTTTCTTGAAAAGCTTGGAGTCCAACAACATCTTCTTCTGGTTCTCCATTTTTATAGAAATGAAGGCCAAGACCTTGGGGATCTTTCTTTTCAGCTGCTGTAAGAGAGAGCTCTACTACTCCCTCATAGAAACGCACTAGGAAAAATCAAAACAAATATCACTGTTCATTATTGTATTAAATTCACAACAAAATGGTAACTGACATCAAACATTTCTCATGTAAATGCTACACTATTTACTCTGGTCTATATAATTTAAAATCTACACCTGTTCCTACCCTGTGGCATTTATATGCAAATTTGAAGTTAAGATACTAAGTTACATAGAAATTACAAAGAATTTCCTGCACAATATATAATACTGTACAGAGCCCCATTTCTTAACCTTTATATAACGAAAATGTATTTGTAACTGATATACTGCACTAATTAGGATTCAGAACCATCTTTCAAAAAGCTTATTTTGTATAAAAGGTACCTGTAACCCTCTCCTTACATAGAACCTAGTGAAATATTTGAACCACATATATGAAACAAATGACTCTGCAAAATGAAGTACATACATGGGACTATTTTAATATAGAAATGGTTGGCTTGTTTAATCTAGCAAGGCTTTAAAAAAGAAAAGGCTGGCACATTTTAATTTTAAGATTTATTAAGCAATTGTTTATGGTAAAAAACTACAAAACTGAGTTGAGTCAGCTAACAAAGCAAGCAGAAAACATGGCATGAAAGCATATCATGAAATTATTCAGCATGATCAGTGACTGGCTCTTACCCTGCCTGTATTGTGCACAAACATTAGCAAGGTCTACTTGATTGCTGATCTTCTGGTACTCTTTCAGTGACTCCCTCAGCATCTTCTCTTTTTCCATTTTGCTTTGAGCTTGTCGAGATCGCTGAAGAAGTTCATTTGCCTAAAAACAAATGAAAAATTGAAATTATTAATATGAGCACATCATGAACAGATCATGGATACTGTTAATGAGCTGTTATTCTAAATTTCAAAGCTGAAACAGAAGAAAGACCATCCTCTCAAAACACTCTCTGGTCCCTAAGTTTCCAGCAAAAAGGCTACAATAGCATTAGAAGAGCTGAAGACTTAACCAACTGGTTTCCTATTCTCTCCTCACCAGTTACTTGTTTGAAATTTATTTGAAAAGCTTCAATGACCTAAGTTCTTAGACACAATTGTATGTCACAAATTCAGTAAACTGTGGAATGGACAAAACCCAAGATACTATGCTGAGAAAGACTGAAATAATACAACATTTTATCAACATAAAGAAGACAGAGTTAAGATTAGAGACCAGTTTACAGTTAAGAGACTACAAAAATAACTGCAAATGCATCAAATAATTTTTGTGTAATATTCAAAATTAATCAATTAAAATATGAAAATATGCACACAACGTGACTTCATCTTCTTCTGCCTCTGATCTGAAACTACTTGATCATAATCATCATCATCATCATCATCATCATCACCACCACCTACAAGCTGTCCAATGTATCTCATTTGTGCATGTTCTCAAGTTGTGTTTGGGTGCTGTAAAATCTGGAAGTGCACTTACCTTTGAACACACAGCATCATCAGTGCTATAAAGAAGAGGGCAGATATCTTGCAAATGGGCAATGATTCCATCCACAGACGCATTATCTCTGATGTAACAGTTTATAAGAGAGGCAATGAGTGCTCCAGTCAACTCTCTATCTCTAATCACCAAATCTTTAAAAGCAGTAACCTTTAGCTGTTCTTGAAGTTCCTGAAAATAAGACAGAATTTTATTAGTTTTTCAAATCTTCTACTTGACCCTGTTTAGAAGTTTCTGTATGTTCCAGCAGCAAAATTAACTGTTTCTAATAATTAAAAACATATAAAACTCCAATGACTACAATGAACAGCATAGAAATACGTTATTTAAAATACACATTTTATAGTAAAATAAAAATAATAAAGCAAGGGCTACTACTAAAGGCCTTGCTGGATGCCTGGGGACAGTGAAAACTTCTCTTAACAGACTTTCTCTGCCATCTTCACTAGGTGTCCCTCTGTTTCAGATCTCTGACAGTAAGAATGGAATTAGAAGTTCCTTTTAATTCACAGGGCACTGTCAGAATGCATACCCTATGAGACTGTCAAAGTTTTTAATATTCAGAACAGTAAAAATGACAGATTCAATAAAAGAAGGAGTTTGGAAAGTTCGAGGTCTGAACTCATTATGCTTTTTAAGATTAAATTATACTGAAGTTTTCTAATTTTTAAAAACTTATCATGAATATTTGCGCACATAGCTGCCAATAGGGTCTAGGTAGTGTCTATGTAGTATCTATAGACAATACTAACAGCATGATAATATAGCTCCAAAACTCTAAATCTATTGAAGACAAAGGAAAACATTTTACTTGTTAAAACAGTTAGTTAGCTCCTTGTCCAACACAACTAAAAGTGGCACAAAGCTCCCTAATGCAACACTGTGAAGAGCAACAGCTTCTGTGCCTCTGTAAGGCTTTAAAATTATTCTTTTTGTGAATAAAAACTACTACTTCTCAAATAATCTTATCAAGTTTTAGGACAAAATGCCCAGTATTGATGTTCATAGCTTTTTTAATGGTTGGCTGCGAATTCGACATTAGCAAAGGGTATACAGCAGTAGCACCCTTTGTTCTACAAGTTTCCTTCTTTACAAACCAGGGGCCTGAAAGAACTGGGATCATATAGCCTGGGGGCTTAGAGCATGATATGTAGGACCTTACTAATATTTTTGAGAAAGTGTAAGCAATGCAGAGTCAGATTTTTTCCAGGAGTAACCAGTAATAGGACACTGCACAATGGTAAAAAATTGAAGTAAAGGAAATTACACCTAAATAGAAGAGAAATCTTTCTTGCTCTAGAGGTGGTTCAACACTGAAACTGGGTTGGTCAGAGACACTGTGGAGTTTTCACCTTTATAGATATTAAAATCCTTACTGGACACAGTCCTGGGCAATCTGCTCTAGCTGCCCCTGCTTTGAGAGTCAATTAGATTATTACCCCCACTGCGAAGGGGACAGATCATCTCCAGTGGTTCCTTCCAACCTCAGCTGTTCTGTGGTACATTCTGGTACCCCCTTGACACAGAAGAGCAAGGACTCTAATACCCTATTGTTTTCCATCTTTCACCAAGACTAAGGCAAAGAATGAATTCCACATGGCTGGAATATGCTGGTCTGTTATTTTCAGAACATTTTGCAGAACGTGCTTAAGGTATAAAACCCGTAATTTATAAATGACACTTAGTATTAACTATCAATAAAAGTAGAAAAAATTATTGTTAATGGCACTTCCAATTGCATAAATTGAGTGATTATGTCAATGCTACATGTCAGTCTCTTAAACATTTGTGACCACATATTTAAAAATGTGTGTGTGGTTTAAAAGTCATAGGTTTCTCAATTAATTTAAGTAATTGTCCTTTGGGAATACTTAGGTAGCAAAAGAAATTTCAGGTGATTAGTACAAACAAATTAAAATTTAATATCCAGGTCTTACCTTCTGAAGCTCACCTACAGCAACACTGAATTGGTGCTCACATAGCAACTTCCATAAAGCCAGTGCCTGGCAGGTTTTGCGAACAAGCTGCTGGATGCCTTGAAGTGAGGTCTTCTCAGTCAGCTGTGCCTCAGCTGAAAAACCAGAGACTGTCAGCAGGCAACTGTTCCATATATTTCAAATAAGCATGTAAGTTTTTGAGGTTTTTTTGTAACCATCTCCTTAATTTTCTATCTTTTTTCCTCTTCCATTGTTGATTAATGCTGCCTAGCTCTCTTGGGAGATAAATGCTATGTTAACACTGTCCCAAAACAAATGACCCTCTGTTAACATTTATTTCCAACCATGCAACAAAGGAATCATGCTCTCTGAAAAACAAGTATGGTTTCCTGTGCAGTAGATTTACACATCAGTCTTAAATTTCTACTTTTGTTTCAAAAATAGGTATTATAAATGTGTTTTTGCTGAACATAAAAAGAAATCATATTAAAACTATACATATTCCCTTTTTGTTTGATTACCTGTATTTACTTGTAGAGAAAACAATTACAATTACAGCTGTGGTCAATATCGTCTACACTATCTTTAAAGCAACAGCTACTCCAAAAACTATTTCTGTGTTCTTAAAGACAGCACTTTAAGAACACAGAACATTTAAATCTGGTAAGATGTATCACATAAACTGAAAGGATAATGTTTTCATACTTATAACATAGGCAGAACATAATTGCAACAATTTATGTGTTTACTTTTGAGTGTTTACAGTTCACAAACGAGGTTAAAATTAATTAAATTGTGTTATTCAGCTATCTGAAAGGACTGATGAACTCAGTAAAGAATAAAATTTAAAAAATAAAACTATTAAAGGTCTATCAAATCCTACATAGTGACTTACAGAAAATGTTTATGTTTACACTAATTAAAGCCCAGGATTACACACATGGGAACCACGAAGATTCTCAATTCCATATATGCAGTAACAATATTTCCCAACTTGCCTGCAAATTGCTGGGCAAAAGCTGCACTATAAGAAGACAAGAAATCAAATGGGCTGTGTAACAGACCTCATATTTCTAAACAAAGTTTTGCAGACGTTTCAATGACTGCACCTTTGGAAACCTGCACTACAGTAGGTTTTTAACATGACATCATGCTCACTTGTCTCATAAAATAACTGCTTAGTAAATGCCATCTTGTAAATATAAATGGTTGTGCAGCTACTATGTACTGTAGTGAGGAGATTAACCAAATTTTCCATAATGGAGAAGGATTAACCAAATTTTCCATTAGGAAGGAAAAAAAGGAGACAGGTAAGAGTGCAAAATGATGCCATGATATTTAACATAAATTTTGTGCATAAAAAAGGCCTTTTTATTCAGATGATTTCATAAGATAAGTGAGAAAGGCGCCATCCAAATGCACCATTCCTTGATACTTCCTGCTCAAAAACAATTACATACCATGGTATTTCCTTTGGAGTTCTTGTTGGACTTGCTGAGAACTTCCACCATCAGGCCGCATAAAACCCAGGAGTCTCTGTTGTAGATTGGCTGGTGTGCTGAAACTGCAATTTAAAAAGCCCCAAAAAATGGTATTATGATTACAAATACCAAATCCCTTAAAAATGACTGTAACAAACTCATTTTTAGCATCTGAATGTTGCAGCTGGAGACTATACAAACACTTCAACTCAGCAAAACACCTGTGGTAGTTTTTCAAAAGCTGGACATTAAACACCACATGTAAATTTACCACAATTAATAATACCTTGGGTTTCCAAGTGCTCCTACTGTAGCAAACTGTGAATTTCTATCCAAAAATTCTTGTAAACCTTTTAGTTCTTGTAGCACACATTCCAGCATACGGGATGGAACACTGCTTTCTATCTGCAAAAGAAAGCAAACTTCTTTACAAAAGCTGGGTTTTCACACTTCTTTTTCCAAAAAATATCAATTTTAAGCTAATATCACTGAAAAGACAAAAAAGAGGGTACAACAAATAAATTATGTGCTAGTAACAGATCACTAGAACACAAGATAATTATATAACATTCATTGAGGCAGCACACATGCGAAGAGGCAGGAGTCCTCTGCAGATAACACAGTATTTAAGATGCTACTTTCTTTGCCCCCCTGATAACTAAATTAGCTACGCTTTACTACTTCCAACTCTAAGCTAGAACAAGGATTGAGCACTGGAGTCTGCTAACAACCACAGCAAGAAAAGATTTTATTTTCATCATGGACAAAAAATGAAACAGCTATCTGTAAGTTAGGCAAATGACGAATTTTTTTTTTTTTTTTTGTCCTTCCACAACTGCAGTGACTATCCCAAATCAGTAAATCATTTTATTCTTGGGGTTTGTCTGGAGGGAGCATGCAGAAATCCTAAGTAGGTATCAAGGAAGTGACATCAGTAAACATGGAGAAAACTGCCCATTGCCAATTAAGAACAGAGATTAAATTAGTTTGGTTTCTTAGAAAGTACTATTTAAAATAATAGCTTTAAAAGACAACTAATTATCAGTTAAGAGCTCAGCATTTAAGAAAACAATGACATGGCAAATGATGGGTTTTGTACTTAATAGTTTATAACTAAGAACGGAAGTTTAAAAGGACTTACATACTAAAAGAAAATTTTAAGAACACAGAATAGTTTTTTACTTACTGCAACAATTTCTCGATTGCCACTTTTGAAAACTCTTTCCACGACTATACTGCCATCCCAAATATTTCTGCAAAACAAAACAAAAACTAAGTCATTTAACCAAGTATTTTTGTAAGTCTTCTATGTATAATTTCTTGAAAGAGAAATGGTAAAACTTTGAAGCTAAAAGTCTAAAATAAGGATTATTTTTAGATGAAAAATAAATATTTTTAGATGAAATAAATATTTTTAGATGAAAATAAATATTCTAAAAACTAGCTATTATATAATAATGAATAGGTCAGATATAAATAATTAGCAAAATTCCAGATCTAAAAACTTTAATTAAATCAAATTTGACGCTTTCAACTACTATAGATGAATATGATTCCCTGGAATACAGTGTAAATAAACAAGTCTCATAACAGAAATTTCTTTCCCAGTCAGTATAGAGAGAGATCACCAACATATGCAGAACTCTGTTCTTGCTTGGGTTGTTTAGGGCTCAGCTTCCAAGGTAACTGAATCTTTAGTTATGTTTCATTGCTTTGACTTCTGATTCTGACTAAACATTCTTCATAGAAATTACTTAAAGATAGCACTTTGATCTTTTAAGTCCTTCTACATTTCTGTTTCATCCTTCAGTAGGAAAACACACAACTCATAGGTTTGAAAAATAAACCTGGAGATTTCAGAGTTCTGTTAATGCACTTGATTGCAGGCTCAGTATCTAAGCAACTTTCATGCCCTAGGCATTCACTGAATGTACTATTATTAAAAGAGATGCAAAACCAACATATTATACAGACAGGTATTTCATAAATAAACATTAAAATTTACTAATTTCCAAATTAAAGGCTATTAATATAGAATGCACCACCTACATGCACCTGTTAGTGCAAAGAAAAACTATGAAACAAATTGAGTAATGGAATCTCTTTTTCCAAAGATCTCACCCTATAATCCGGGCAAAGTATATGCAGATGCCATTGTGTCTTCCAGAAAACACTATCTCGGGACCCATCATTCCGCTGATGGATGTGCCAGGGTGAGACATGGAATTTCCAGGAGGAAAAATGGGAGTTGACATTGCAGGTGGTTGTAAACCTAGGGTAAAAACAGATAAATATTACTCATTTCAATGCCAATGAAAAAGCCTTAAAAACTTAAAAATTAATAAATAAAATGGAAAAGAAGGTGTTACCTTGCCCAGATGTCAAAATGCTAGGATTAGAATATGGACTATCAACAGTCAAAGGGGTGCCTAAGAAGGGAAAAGAAATAAAGGTAAGGTGTGAAACGCAATCCAAAACTGCCCCCTCCCAAAGCTACGCCATAAAGTATCTCCACAAAAGCAACAAAGTTGTCAAATCAAACACTTTCAATGTTTATAGTAAAGTATCAAACTGCATTCACTTCTTATCAACCAACACTCCACAAGTCAAATAAATGGATACACTTCCTTCAAGAGCAGTTGAAGCAGTATTTTCTTCCCAGCATTCATGTGTTAATTTTTTGCTCACCATCTGTTATCTGCATTGGATGTAATATTGCCCACATACTTTTTGCTGTTCCTCACCTTCTGAATGCTGAACACTGATAATATTACTTTTCATTTTTATGTGGGGCAGATGTAGAAACACTACAGCAACCCTGCTAACTCAAAACAGTAAGTCCTGAGACTGTCCACAGCCTCAAGCTCAGCCATGAATACTCCATCTCTTCCTGCAAATTAAGTCTGAATAGCTAACTTAAGACCTCAAAATATCAGGAGCACATGTGGTCTACAAAAATGTCTACACACCATTAACAAACAAGGTGATGTATCACAGAAAAGATAAGAAAAACTGGCACTCTGAAAATTTGGCTTTTACCAAAGGATACAGTTTTGCCTTATTTGCAACAGTTCTGTCAACTTGGCAACTCACAACAGCACAGAGGATAATACAGTGCCAATACGTTCTCTGAGCACATTGTCATATGTGCTAAAGCAAAACAAAAATCGCAGAAAAGCAGCACACAAATGCATGACTAGACTTTCAACAGTGGGAAAAAAGATGGAAATGGCACCTGGCCTTCTAATGCTAACATTATTGTTATGTTAGTTTCATATGCAAAATTATGAGGTGGTTGAATGAATTTCTGTCAGCAGTGTCTGACCCACCACATGGGACATCCACAATATCAGAATCTTAATTTCACATGACAGTTCTCTACCCTTTGAGCAAACCAAGAAAGTGGTAGAAGACTGGTGCCATCTTCCACCTGGACCTGTTACTGAAGCAAAATGGAAACATCTGCTTTGATACTAGGTTTGAAACAGGCATTTATGACACAACAAAAATAAGCAAACATTTAGACTTGGGAAAAATACACTTAGTCCTAAAATGTGTCTCCTTCTTGACTACAGAGCCTCCTGCCATTTCCCCCACAACCTAATTTCACTCTTAGTCTGCTCCTAGCACCTGTTCTTCCCATAGCTACTGTTCTCTCCAACTCAGATTTCATTTTACATTCTTATGCCTTGCCTCAGCTCTTGACAACACTGTTACTGTTTCACAACAAAAAGGTTGGAAACTGATGCCACTAATTCATTGAAGCAGAATTTTAATAGTAGTTAAGAATTCTGAAAAAAGAGTCAAATGTTTTTTCTAAATTTCATCCTAGTTCACCACATTTTTCTCCAATACTTAGGAATTTGGATACATGTCAAAATATGGTAATGAAATGGAATTTCCTTGAATTCCAGGCAAACAAGTTTATTTCCCAAGTCTGTTGTGTAAAACTGAATGCCACATGTCAGATGAAGGAAGAAGATTTTATACATTAATGAGTTCTGTGTAAAAATCAATAATTAATTTAATTCAGTAATTCAATCAGAATTTAAAACTCATAATCATAAATTTCTTTTTTAAAAACCCTTCCAATCTGAAATTGAGTAATGCATGTTAAGAGACAGCAATTGTAGAAACTTAAGGGAATCTCAAAGTACAAAAAGGCCTTCACTCCAAGAAGCATTAAGTTCTGAGGAGAAAAAATAAGCACTTTTTTCCTTTTTAGGTGGCACTGAAGACTGAAGCAAAACCAAATGCTGAAGACAGTGCTTTTTTAGACAGAAATCACTCCAAATGACTAGCTCATTTCTTGATTAAATTTCTTCTTCCTTCTCATATATCTGTAGAAGCATGACAATGCCAATGTAGAAGATAGTGTTATATCTACACAGCAACCAGCTAAGCTTCATGTCGTCTGAAATACATCATCGATAAGTTGTTCTCTGGCTGCTAAAATGACTCTGGAAGTAACAAATGTATACCCTCTTTAGTGTCTTAACAGAGTATGTGCAATACGGATACATCATTTGAGATAACAACCCCCTCACTAAATCCAAAAATCACTCAAGAGAAATGGAAAAAACTCTTCTCATTAACTAGCTAGTAAGTGAAAAATACAGTCTATTTCAGACAAAAAGAACACAAGTACTTGTGAGAAGACAAACCACAACATATTTAAGGGAAAAAAACCTGTCCAAAATGATGAAATGCTTGCTACATACCTGCAGAAACAGGAGAACCCAAAATAGGTCCAACATTGCTGGGAGGAGGCAGAGCTGATGGAAATCTCATTTGTGCTTCTCCACCATACCTAAAGTTTGCAAAACCAAAAATTTTCAACCTGTCATACACAGCCCATTCAATTTTCATGCCTTTGAGAATTAACAGCAATTCTGGGGTTCTTTTAAAATGGGAAATAAAAATCCCAGAATAGTTTTTAAGAGAAATTTACCAATTCCTAAGTCAGAACTCTGCTTTAGCATCTTTTCAAGGTTTGCTTCTACAGGGAAGTGGAAAGAAGAGCACAGTTGAGATGACCCATGGTTGTCTGTCTATCCACATGTAATTTCTATTCATCTCTATCCTACAGTGTTACATTAACACTTTGCTATGTCTTCCCTGGCTAACTCTAGAGTTATAATCCACATTTTGTCTCAGATTTTGTGATAAAATTTAATTTGATGAAGAGCAACTATTCACAACCTACTGAAAACAGCTTACTGACTTTAACACCTGCACAAGTTTTGGCAAGGAACTACTAAGTTTTTTGGAACACAACTTTCCAAGACGCACATTTTATCATCACTTTTAACAGCCGTATCTTACCAAAAACTCTTTTCTCTTCCTGTAGGACAGCCAAGACACCCACAATATAGGGTGGGTCACAAGAACCTCATTAGGTTCAACAAGACCAAGTGCAAGGTGCTGCACCTACAGAGCACAGACTGGGAAAAAATAACTCATTGAGGGCAGTCTTATGGAGAAACACTTAGGGAACATGGATGAAGAGCTGGAAATAAACCAACAGTCTGCACTAAAAGCCAACACTATTCTAGGCTGCATCAATAGAGGAGCGAGCGGTCAGGTGATTCTCCCCTTCCACCCTGTCCTTGTGATAACTCACATGTACACACACCCTCACTGCATCCAGCTCTGGGGTCCTCATTTCTAGAAAGACTTTGGACCCACTGGAGCAGGTCCACATGAGGCCATGAAAACCATGAGGGTGCTGGAGCAGCTCTGCTGTAAAGACAGATTGAGAATTGGGGTCGTTCAGATGGGGAGACCTTATAGCACCTTCCAGGACTTAAAGGGCACCTTACAAAAATCAAGGAAGAACAACTTCTTACAAGAGCAGACAGTAACAGGACAAGAGAGAATGGTTTTAAACTAAAAGATCAAAGAGATTTAGGTTAGGTATTAGGAAAAATTTCTTTACTGTGAGGGAGGTGATACACTGGAAGAGGGTGGCCAAAGATACTCCATTCATAGAAGTATTCAAGGCCAGGTCAGATGGCGCCTTAAGCAACATTATCTAGTGGGTAGTATCCCTGCCCAAGGCAGAAGATCTGAAACAAGGTGATCTTTAAGGTCCCTTCCACCCAAACAATTTGCGACTCTCTGTATACACCAACTTCTTTAAGGCAGCTAATGAGAATACACGTATTTGCATCATACCAAGGAAATGCAGCACTTAAAATACATGGAGAAGCTCATAATTCATCACTCAGATTGTAATGGAAAAAACATACCAAACTTAACAGCAACATAGCCAAAGCAACCAACCAACAAAAAATAAGAGCCACAAAACCCAAACCCAACACCACATCACCAAAACTTCACACCTGTAACCAAAAGTCACCAGGCCCTGAACTGGCAGCAGGTTAAAAAGCCTGTACACGTGATTAGTGATCCTGTGCATAACATTCAGAATGACAGACAGAATTGAAACTTACCTGAAGAATGCTCGAGTAGCCCAGGCAGATACTTCTCTATCACATGCAGCATTAGAACAGGCCAAAATAAGGCAAGTGGCACAGGCCTGATCCTCCTAGAGCATATTACAATGTTAGTGTGGTGTCTTATATCAACTTGGTAAGAAATCTATAGAAGTTATATTCCTCAATAACTAAAATGGTAAATACTTTCTGCATAATTTTATTTAGAAGCCATGGAAATCAGCTCTTCTAATATACAGTCAAGAAGTGAATTCTAGCAAATTATTCCACTGTATTATTATTACTGTATTAAGTAAGATTTTGCTATACAGTTTTTGCAAACTCAGTGATACTACTGGTAGGGAACAATCTTCATGCCTGACATTTAAATGAGACTAAGATTCATGCAATTTTTACAAACACAAAAACATGAATTACAATTGTGTTTGAAGAAAAAAAACTTGTAAAAATCAATGTTTGCATATTCTAAGGCTGTTACAATACAAACTAGGTCCTTTCCAAGCACAAGAGAATAGATTACAATGAACACTCACTATAGATACTACACAATACTAGTCATATTAAAATTGTAATCGACAATAACCAAGCTTCTGCTTGTTTCTTGTTTATCTTAAGCTGCTAATCAAAAGAATACCCCAACTACACACATTTCTACTGGCCTTCAAAACATAAAAATCCCTTGTAGTGGTAGGAATTCAACTTTTTTAGAAACTCTTCCTCTCCTGCTCTCAGATGAACTTCTTTCTAAACTAAGAAGTGCACAACACTTCTACATACAAGACCTACGAATTTCAAGGAAAGTGCACTGGACATTTGTTTTTAGATATCATAAAATGAGAAATTATTTCTCTATATGATATAGCTTTATGTAGACAAAAGAAAAATTTACCAATCACTTTAACTGGTAAATGAAACATGGACCAAAACGTTGCAGCAACAATGAAAAGGCAACAAGCCTTCCTTGCTACTCCACATCAAAAGTTCTTACCTGATGCAACTTGAAAAATCTCTCAATCTCCTCTCCATCTCCACCTGTATTGCTCACAAGCAGATGCCGCAGTTGATCAACAGGTCTGAGTTTATGAAACATAACACTTCCCTAAAAGTAAGGCAAGGCAAGTTAGGCTAAAGCTGTCTTTACTCTGTTTCATCACAACACACCCATCTCCATGAAATTTATCTTTGACATTCTGAGTCTTGCCCCACTGCACCACTGGATAAAAATGTACCTGGTGTCCAAAGCCAAGTTCTCAATCATTAGCAAATTAAGGAATGGCAGGCAAGTACTGCAATGGTTACAAACTCTCCCTAAACTGAGTTAATTTTTCTATTCTTAGCCTAACACAAAGCACAGAATTACATTCTGCATATGTAAGTAATGCAGAAAAGAAAGGCTTTGTGTACCTTGCAAATCCCAAAAACTGCCTGAAGGAAAAATGCTTTAAGAATTCAAGGCATGAATTCAGACTTCACATTAATCACCTTCCCTGCATTCAAACTAACAACTGGAAAGGGGCCAAATAATCCCCTTAACAAAACGGCTGCTATTAAACAAATGCAGCTTGCAGTTCTAGAGTTTGCAAGATGTTAATATTTAAACACTATTTAAAACAGCCTATTGGTCAAGATATTGAGTGCCAAAAATATTGCTAAATATAACCAGAAAAGTAGGCAAGTTCACTTCCTTTTTTTTTTTCTTCTTTCTTCTCTTTCTTATTGCTTCCTAAAAACCTCTCAAAAAACTTTTTCTGGGACTTTTCTATGACTAATAAGAAATTACTAATTCAAATCTCAATTGCCAACAATATTTACTTGAACTACTTTTCTGGGCAGAAAGTGATTGTTTCAATTTCACATAATCAAGAGCACAACCAAGGCTAAAGGAACTTCCCTGATTTGTATCTGCAAGGATTTCTGGAGAGCAACAAAAATTATTAATATACTGTATGAAAGAAGTTGATTTAAAACCTTTGAGTAAATTTAAAGTAGGTACAGATTAATTCCAGCAATCTTCTTCCTGATTCCTTTTCATGTTCAAAATATATTCCTTAAAACATGTCTGAAATGAATCATGTACAGGTTTAGATGAAGCATCTAACTTCATACTTAATTCTTCTGGTAACCTATGTCAAGAAAAGTAATACTCACTTGGGCTGAAAGCAGAACAAACTTCTTAGGTGGCAGCATGTGTTGCTGCACAACAACAGGTGAATCAGTTATGGGAATAATGTCTTTATTTAGTGGTGTTACAATCTTCTGAACTTTAAATTCATCGATAGCAGAAAGAGCCCAGGAATGTCCATCAACACGGGTCGTCATCTGAAAAACAGATGGATATTGTCCACAGTTTGGTAGCAGAAATGGGTTTTGCACATCCATGGTAATGTTTTACTATTTACCATTTAAAATTACACAGAACAGAATCTGCTCCTCACACAAGAAAACCCAACAAAAATAAGTTCTTGTACTGTCTAACAAAGTTACCACCAAATTTACAGCTATATATACACTGCTGCTTTTAGGAGAAATGCAATAATATATTGCTTCTTTTGGAGGACGGGGATATTGTTTTACATTTAAATGTAAAACAACTTGCAAAGTGAAGCTGCTACAGTATAAACAGCAACCATCTACTAACCACATCAGAACTAAGCACTGTAGGCATCATGAATTTAAAAGATTTCTTTAAAAAATCAAAAAAGCTGCAACTGAACTAAAAAGGTTTACAAGACCTTTGCAGTTGGCAGTACTTCAAATATAACTCAGGAAGAGAAATACACTAGTGAAGACATTTCAGAAAATTATGTATGCTAACCAGAAGGAACTGCTGCTCAAGAACAGGCTGCAGGTTTTTTTGAGAAACCTGGCTGTTGCTGTCAGATGCCTTGGGAAAAAAAGAGGTTGGCACTTGGGATATTCATGTCTAAGTTTTTGCTGGAAGGGATCTGAAACAACTATAAAGATCCTTTGTAAGAATTAAATAGCAGATTAATCAAAAACTGACTTTGAAGCTTTTAACTTACATAGTCCCTTCATTCACTTCAACTCTGCTCTTCAGTAACACTATTTTTGACATGTCACTCCTCCACCTCAGCAGAAGACTTGAAATGTCTTTCAGAGATGAAATACATGTTTTCCCTGAACTGACACATAAGGCAACTAACCCCCTCCAAACTTCTCTTACAAGCCCACTTACATAACAATCAGGAAAACGAAAGTCAGAAACTATCCACCATGAAATAATGAAGACATTTAACATGTGTGGATTTTAATGAAGATATGGCATGTAACTTTAAATAACGAATCACAAAGTTTCTAGCTTGTGCACAATATGCAGCATTGCAACAGAAGTATTCTCAGAACATATTAATATGTATGAGAAAAGTATTCTCAAACATATTAATTAGAAGCCAGGTCTTAGAAGTTAAGGCAATTGCTTTTGACATAAAGGTTGCATCAAGCTAGAAAAGTATGTTGGAACTTGGGATCCCTACTAAGAGAGGCTCATTCAGCTTTGTAGAGTTTCCAAACGCCTCGTGAAATTTTCTTTCACCTACTGATTTCTTGCAGACAGTATGATTCAGGCATCTGTTATCAGGAAAGAAAACATAATACCTAGATTTCATCAAAATCATGAAGAAGTCTGCTTTACCTGTGTTTCCATCATTGGCTTTTGAAAAGGGAAAGAATCATGATTGACACACCACAGGATGTCATTATCTTCATTTTCTGAAGCTGCCATCAGCAGGACCCCTAGCAAGAATAGCAATAGTAAGTCCAAATTAAAAGCAATCATCATGCATTAAATGCAAACTCATTAATTCATTCCTAAGTTAGCAAAACTCAATCTTTAAGTCATTATCATACAATCTGAACAGCAACTAATATCTCCTAGATTTGTATGTCATATGGTACTTCAAAAGGTCACTTTTAACACCATTTACCATCTGAAAAGTAAAACAGATTTTTATAGGGATCAAAGTAATAGTGACTGTCACTCACAAAAAATAATCTCATTTGAGCCATGTTCCATTGCCTACCTTTGCTATAAAGAGCTCTGTGAACTTTTGCAGGCTTCTCTACATTTGAAGAGGCTGAAAATCCAGGTGGCAAACGGACATGGACCAAGGTTAACATAGAAGGACGAGCTGTTGGATGTTTAAATTGTGATGTACTAAAATACAGTCGGACACCTGAACAAAAGATAAGAAAGGTCACAAACTGTGAAGATACCATTTATCAGTTTAAGTAGAGTGGAATTAGCATTGCTTTTTTACCTGCATGTGTGATTGCTAGTAGTTGACAGTCTATGGATTCAGAATTTTCAATCACTGCTATTTGAATAATAGGCTTAAATACAGAACGATCAATTGTTCTGAAAAAAATAAACCAAAAAACCCAATACACTTTTAATTCAAAAAATATGCAAATTCTTCAAAATTGTATTGTGAAACTATGGGTCTTAAAGGAAGCCTCTTACATTGTAACTGTCAAGAACATACCTGGCAATGCTCCCTGCAGCAGAAACGATAGCATTTTGTGAAAGAGAAGTAACTCTGGTCATTCCTTGACCATCTTGCCCCAAATCATAAACCTGCAATTCAATAACACAGCTTAGTATTTATGAATGAATTAATAAATCCAGCCTCACTAAACAAGAAGTCACTCAAGCTGTATTTTTATGTTGTACTCATGCTTTCATAGAATTGAGGCTAGTCTTTCCTCAGAAAAGAAGTTTTTCAAATCTTCAGCACGCACATTGCTACAAAAAGATAAACATGAGTAAGGGCCTGACATAGCTACAGAGAATTCTCAGGCATTGAAGTAAACTTACAGAGGCATCTGTACATTATTACACACATGATTAACAGACCAAAGAGTCATAAGAAGTCACATACTTGCAGGACTCCTTTTTCTGAGCGGGTGTACAAGATATTTCGAGAGTTGTCAATGGCAATTTGAACTACAGGATCTGGAGGAAGAGGAAAAAAAGGGAGAAGCAGCAAATCAACACTGGACTTAAGAAAGCAAGTTTAAGACAGAATGTCTATAAAATAATGAATTCTAAGTTCACAAAAACTGCACTTTCATACAGGACTGCTACTGTAAGTGATTCAAAACAGCAATCAACACAATTGCTAGTAAACAAACAACCAAAAAAATCCCAGAGAAAAAAACTGTAATTTCAAAATAATTTTTCACTAAACAGTGAAAGAAGGTAAGATTATTCACACTTTTTCCATGTTCTTGGTGATGCCACTAAGCACTTATTAATTTTGGGCTGCATATCACTCACTTTAGTTAGAAATGTCAAAGAAATGTCAATTTTTACAGGCTTTGCTGTTTACATCCTGAACTAAACACACAGTCTGTCTCAATTTTACAGAATCACTGGATTGGAAGAGACCTTTAAGATCATAGAGTCCAACCCGTGCCCTTGAACACCTCAACTAAACCATGGCACCCAGTGCCACATCCAGTCTTTTTTAACACACATTCAGGGGTGGTAACTCCACCACCTCCCTGGGCATTCCAGTACTTTATCATTCTTTCCATAAAAAACTTTTTCCTAATATGCAACCTATATTTTCCTTGGTGCAGTTTAAGACTGTGTCCTCTTGTTCTGTCAGTTGCTGCCTGGAGAAAGAGACCAACCCCCACCTGACTACAGCCATCTTTCAGGAAGTTGTAGATGGTGATAAGGTCACCCCTGAGTCTTCTTTTCTCCAGGCTAAACACCCTCAGCTCCCTCAATTGTTCCTCACAGGGTTTGTGCTCCAAGCCCCTCACCAGCCTCATTGCCTCCTTTGGACACGCTCGAGCGTCTCAACATCCTTCCCAAACTGAGGGGCCAGAACTGGACACAGCACTCAGGGTTTGGTCTCACCAGTGCCAAGTACAGGGGGAGAATGACCTACCTGCTCCTGCTGGCCACATTGCTCCTGATACAGGCCAGGATGCAATTGGCCTTCTTGGCCACCAGGGCACATTGCTAGCTCATGTAGTTGGCTGTTGACTAGTACCCTCAGGTCCCTTTCTGCCTGCCCACTGCCCAGCCACAGCAACCCCAGCCTGTAACATTGCCGGGGGTTATTGTGGCCACAATGCAGGACTCAGGACTTTGACTTATTAAACTTCAACCAATTGGACTCTGCCCATCCATTCAACCATACCAGGTCTCTACACAGAGTCCTCCTACCTTCCAACAGATTGATACACATTCCCAGCTTAGAGTCATCTGCAAATTTACTGATACAAGGCTCAATCCCCTCATCCATGTCAACAAGAAAAATATTGAACAGGACCAGCCCCAGCACAGACCCCTGAGGGACACCACTGGTGACTGGCCCCCAGCTGGATGCAGCACTGCTCACCACCACTCTCTGGGCCCGGCCATCCAGCCAGTTCCTAACCCAGCAAAGAGTGCTCCTGTCCAAGCCAAGGGCTGCCAGCTTTCCCAGGAGGGTGCTGTGGGAGACAGTGTGAAAGGCCTTGCTGAAGTGCAAATAGACAACATCCACAGCCTTTCCTGCATCCACCAGGTGGGTCACCTAGTCAGAGAAGGAGTCCAAGTTGGTCAAACACCACCTACCCCTCCTAAACTCATGCTGGCTGGGTCTGATACCCTAGCCATCCCATAAGTGTTGCATGATCACAATATAAACTGCTCTATTACCTTACCAGGTACTGAGGTCAGGCTAACTGGCCTATAATTACCAAGATTCTCCTTCCCACCCTTTTAGTGAATAGGCATCACACTGGCCAGCTTCCAGTCATCTAGAACCTTTGTGCAAATCTTCTGTAATAAGAACGCAAGTATCATTGACAATAACTAAGTACTCCAAGTAAGCAAAATATTCAGACTGACTTCTTGGTAGCATTATTTAAAAGGTTACATTAAGTTATTGGCTAATAAGAACTTTGATATCAGTACTTACCATCCTCTGAGAATGTGAACTGTAGCAACGAAGGAATAAGAAAAGATAGCGCACTCTTTGAATGATTAATTTTTCTACAGCGCTGGCTAAACCAGCCTGCTTCAGCCTACAATTGAAAAAAAAAAATACAGCATTGAAAGAAAAAACAAAACAAAAACCAAACTAGGAGCGAATTAAAAGTCATTCAGAGGATGAGTATGAAAACAAGTAAAGATCTAACTGCAAACTTTGATTTAATTGGACAAGTATGTGTTATTCAATGGAAAGAAAACAGTGATCACTAAAACAAAAATTTAGCATAAAATAAAGTGTGCAGATAATGCAATTTGAATTTTTAAGGTTGACAAAACTGCACTGCTATTCCCCACATAAACACTACTTCTTCAAAGAAAATGCATCTACCCTAAGCTGTTGTGCAACCAAGACATGCAACACAATTACAGAAGAAAAGCAACTGCAAACTTGACATGTTTTAGAACTATTACTGCTGAAATCCCACAACAGTGAAACAATGAAAAAAGCCTGTGTGCAAAAGCAACAGTCACCTGGTATGCTACTTCATATAAGCAGCCATCTTTTCCTGCCAGGAAGATCCTCCCGTTATCAGTGGATGTGATTGCCAGGATGTAGGTGTTGTCAGTAGGGAGTGAATACAGAGGATCTGGTAGCAGCTGCATTCCTCCAGACATGCTGTCATTGAGTGATCCAGTACCTTCAGTAAACAAAAAAACATAAATCCTCTTTAGTTTTTAAGCTGTTTTAATAAATACTACAGGTCTGTGATAAGAAACATTTCAGAAACCAGGAAAAAACTACAGAAAATTTCATTTATGAAAATGTTCTCAAACAGAGTTTGTCCAATGTGAACTGCAGAGTAATAAATCCATTCTATGTAGGTTTCCAAGGAAGGAAACACAATGTTTTTCATTTCTATTGACTGTTCTCTCCTCTAAATCCCACCAAGTCCAAAACACAGATTTCTACTTATTTTCTCTTTCACATTGACAGATTATTAAAAAAAAAAGTAGTAAGGTTCTCTCACTTTCACCAAACAATTTTTTCTCTCTGTATATATGGCATAAAAGCATGCTATCGGTTCTCAATTTTTGTGGTTGAAATACAAATTCCAACAAAGTCAATGAACTCTATTCACAGTTTCATGATTCATGCACCTGTCTTCTCTCCATCTCCAACATGCTCTTTAACAGGAGCATCTGTTTCAAGTTTTTTTAACTTTAAACAGGTGAGTAATAAAACTCAATGCTTCTCATGGAGTCCATGATCCAGCAAGTGCACACACCATAAAAATTATCTTCCCTGCCTGTAACATGACTTAAAGATTTATAACGAGCAAGGCACTTGGCACATGGGGTTTTTCAATTTTTTTGAATGACTACTAATAAAACTGCCATGTGTTTGGTCATTAACACACTGAGAATAGGAGAGAAGAGAGTATTACCTGATTGTATATTAGAACAATGAAGACCTAAAATCACAATATCCACAGGAGTAGCCAGGACAAGTAAGTGTCGTACATGAGGCTGGAAGATACCTAAATGAAAAAAAAAAAAAAAAAGAAAATTTTAGTTTGCACCCTGCTTCTCTGATTACCACGATGTAAGCAAATAAATCCATTGGAAAGCCACATCAACTGATTAGACTGAACAGTCACATGTTAAGTCTAATGATCTCTGGAATTCTAGAATTAGAAAGGAGTATCAGCCAACAGCTCGACTTTCACTTCATGAAATACAGGACCTTTAAAAACATTTCTCTTACCAACATACTTCTTTTAAACTCAACTCATTTGCCAATTCAACTTTGATATTAATGATATCTTAGGAGTAGATACTGAAATAACTGGGAGGGCTAGAAACCAGAATCTAATGGAAATTATTACTTGAATATGTAAATTTATGAACAGTACAGATGTTAAAGCTTGATGTGGAGACAAAAATGCAAGCTTATCAGTGAAAATAGTTGTTTCACTATACATTATTTTTGGCTCATAATTAATTTTTTCATGTTTGTAAAATCAAAACAAACCCACATAGTCTGTGTGTACATATATACACACAAACCACAGATTTACACATAACATAGAATCATTGAGGCTGGAAAAGACCTCCAGGACCACTGAATCCAACCTTGAGACTGAATATCACCATGTCAACTAAACCATGACCACCAAGTGCCACATCCATGCATTAAATACATATGCATGTTAATATCTACGCCTATATAAAACCCAAAAACATATTTTGGGTTTTGTATTACATTACACTGCGTGATTTGTATAAAATACAAATGCATATATACATAAAGACTGAAAAAAATACACAGAAGGCTCAGTACTGTCCAATTCTAAACTCTGTCATAATATTCCTTACCTGCCTTTGGCTTTACTAGGCCCACTGCAAGAATAGTTTCACTGAGGCCATCAAAATAAGCCAGATCTCCTCTGTCAATAAATACACAAAGAACTGCATGAAATTTGTCATATAACATCACATAAAAACAAGGCAAATAAAATCAATTTATATTTAAAAATTATTGATGCTTTGGCAACACTCTGAAGCCATCCACATCCTTCAGTGAAAGCAGGTCACTTGAGTTGCTAGAAGCTCCTATAGTTGATTTTCAAAGCAAATCCAACTGCAGCATTTTTTCTTTTCAGATTTTGTTAACTCATACAGCCTACTTTGAATTACACAATGCAGCATCTGTAATACTGATTAACCTCAAGGAAAAGAAATCACATGGGATTTTTTTTTTCCCCGTGAAAATTATCTGATGCAAAAATTCCCAACTTCCTCCCCACTATCTACCACTAACACCATTCAGTGCTGTTTTCTTTGGGGAATGTATTTCATATGCTCTGACACAATGTAAATGTATAAACAGTAGCTATTCTGAACTTTAGGGGTTTCTTTTAGAAAAAGCAACAATATGTAAAAAGCAATTCTTACTACACAAATGCCTACTATGTCGGCAAATTAAGACGCAAACATGAAAACTATAAACTGATAAATGCCATTTCAAGAAGTACTGAATTTCTTTTCAGTTTTACACATCTATAAAATAAGCAAGAATGGAGAGTTTCAACTACAATACTTCAAAATATTAATGCCCTATTACTTACCATTGTGGGAATGACTTGTACTAAGATGCATGTGCATCTTTTTATCTACTTTTTCAGCAAAGCCCTTGCAAAAGAAGAGCAGTAACTTTAGGATATTAGATATGTCAGACGCAAAGCAAATTCATTTTCTTTTCTCTCACCTGTGGATGATTTGGCAGCAATGTTACTAACTCTTACAGATCATTATACACTTACTACTCAAAAGTTTCGGTAAAACCTAAAAGGAATTAAGCTAAATTAAACTGACCAGCACACCTCCATGCTTCCAGTAAACAATATCCCATGCTCCAGTTGCTTGCTTACTTCAGGTACAATACCAATAGAACAACATTGGGAATGCATCCTCTACGTACCCATCCTCATAGTTCCACATAAAGATGTCACTGTCAATGGTCAGCCAAGCTCTGCTTATCTCTGGAAATACTCCCATCATACAATTGCACTGCATATCTGAAGCACTGCTGATGTAAGGATTAAATGCATTTTGGGTAGCAACGGCAAAATCCTCTTCAAAGCACTTTAAAAATATCATTAAAATATAGTATTACACAAACTGCATACTTCTATTCTTCATTTAGAAACCAATTTCACCAACAACTCTATGCAAATGCGCCTTGTTACCACTTTAAGTGCTATTAAGAGAACCCAAACAACATTGAAGTTTTTTGCTGGGAGTCTGACAAAAAGACTGGGGAAGAAGAATATGGAGAAAAGCTGTTTCTAATATTACTCCTTACACAATCTAGGACATTTGTTTACATAAGGATACGTCCAAACTGCTCCACTAGCTCCGGTGGAAGTGGGACTCGGCGGACTGAGCTGATTTCTGGAAGATTGGGTATTGACAGCAAACCTGGTCCTTGTAGAGGATAATCCATATCTGACATACCAGATACAGTAGGGCTACCTGCAAGTAAGAAACAACAAAAACAAAACAAAACAAAACAAAACAAAAACAAAAAAAAAAAAAAAAAAAAAAAAAAAAAACACAAAAATATCACTACTCACAAGATACATGTGGACAGAGGTTTCTGTAGGAGCAAAACCACAAACAATAAATCAATAAATCTAAGTCTCAAATGAGCTAAGAGCAAACAGATCTGCCAACAAACTCTTATAACAACTCACCTGGACTCCAGCCTACTCTCTACCCCCTTTTTTCTGTGATACCCTGCACTGCTTTTTTCATTGTACAGCCAGGCATTCACATGAACAAGCCAGAAGCATATTCCTTCACCTAGAAAGGCTGCTTGTACTCTCAGGACCGACTTAAAATACCTATACATATTCACTGTTTTATGTGCTGTGTAGCCAGAGCAGCTACACTGTGGCCATGCCATCACTGCACAACAGAACGCAGATGCCGTTTGTTTACATCCTGCCTCTTCGTAGCCCCCTTTGCCAGTCTGCACTATGAAGAAGGAAATGCTGCCTCCACGTGTTAAGGAGAACAAAACTAATTTTTGGTGGAAAAAAGTACATCTTATACCACAAGCGCGACATAAAGGTGCAGACAAAAAAGAAAGTCAAGCTTAAGAGAGCTTTCCAGACTGCGTGCAACTTAGGCATGGTGGTGGGCACGTGGCTACCATAAAAGCATTCTGCAGGGGACTTCCCAATACGAAGAATGGAAAATTAGAGCCGTTTCCGACACCTTTCAGAGGGACAGAAGGCACTTGAAGCCCAGTCCTCCTGACCTCCTACAGTGCTCACGTCCACAACTCTCACCCGCGCACTGAAGCGGACAACGCACGGCCCCACCCCACCCCGCGGCCGAGACGCCTTCTCACATCCGGCCCCAGTCCCCAAGCAGGGACCACAGACCTCACGGGTGTCCAGCCGGGCCGTAGGCCGAGGCCGGCCAGCGGCGGGCCCCGGGGCCCCAGGGGCCCCGAGCGGGCGCTCCTCACTCACCTGGCGCCGGCACCGCCAGCAGCTCCGACAAGTCCGGGTAGCAGCGGTCGTCCTGGATCTGCCGGTCAATGATGCGGCCGGCGATCTCCAGCGCCTCCTGCGCAGCGGGCGCGGCCATGCTCGTGGCGGCTGGCATCGCGACGGAGGCGACAGCAGCGACAGAAGGACGGCGGCGACACGGCGATGGCGGGGCCGCGCTCTCGCGCCGCTCCACCGCCCGCCCAATCCCGGCAGGCCCCGCGCGGCAGGCCGCTTCCGGCGGCGGGAAACGGGGGAGCGGAAGGGAAGGGCCGGGAAGGAACGGCCCCGCGCAGGTGGTGGGCTGCGCCTCACGGGAGGGGAGGGGACGGGATCGGAGGGGAGGTGGTCGCTGCCAGAGAAGATCAGTGAAAGAGCCGACCAAGAGGGGACCTCAAGAGGATGAACCAGCCTCTGCTCGGTTGAGCAGAGGGGAAGAAGCAGAAACTATTGCCCAGGAAGCTCCACCTAAGCATGAGGAGGAACTTCTTTATTGTGCAGTGCCCGAGCCCTGGAACAGATTGCCCAGAGAGGCTGTGGCGTCTCCCTCACTGGAGATACCCCATTTTTTTGTACACAGTCGTGTGCCATGTGCTCTGGGATGGCCCTGCTTAAGTAGGGAGGCCGGACCAGATGACCCACAGTGGTCTATCCAACCTGACCCATCGCAGCTGTTATATGCTCCACAGCTGTGATATGCTCCACACCAGGGACAGGCGTGGTCTGCTCTGCAGCCCCTCAAAGGCACAGGGTGGCCCCGAGAAGAGCAGTGGGAAGCTGCTCTTGTCCTCTAAGGTGGCCCTGGGCAGCTCCCTACCTGCTCTGCAGCCACAATACCTCTGGCTGGGCCCCGGCGATAGCCCAGTCAAAGACAGGGTCTAGGATCACACAGGTATCATATATATGCAATATATACGCTGGATCAGTCAAAGGTTGGACCCATTGGTCTCAGAGATCTTTTCCAACATAAATAATTTGATGGGTATTTGATGCCAGCCTGGGGTACTGTGGAATGGCAGTATAGCTCAGATTGATGCAGACATGCAGATTTGGAAAGAAAATCCAAGAGAGACAAGCAGCTATTGGAGAGGGCTCGGCAAAGGCAGTAGTAGTAGTAGTAGTAATTGTTCTCATACAAGAAAATATAAAAGTATATCATGCATATAATTTAGATATGTAAGATATATATATGTAATAATTATATATACTAATAGAATATAAGATTTATTATTCTAGTAGGTAGTAATTAATAATATGAATAAATAATACAATGAAATAAGGGTATATTATAATGATAAGGTATCTGGAACATCTTGCTTACAAGGAAGCCTGTGAGAATGGGGCCTGTCTCAGTCTGGAGCAGACTGAGAGGGGATTTTATTCATGTATATAAATATATCAAAAGCAGGTGCCAAGAGGACAGTGCCAGATTATTTTCAGTGGTGCCCAGTGATAGGACTGAGGTGCAATGGCCATAAACTAAAACACAAGAAGGTCCAGCTCAACATGAATGAACTTCTTTGCATTGAGGGTGGCAGAGCATGGGAACAGAATGTCAGGGAGGTTGTACAGTCTCCCTCTCTGGAGACACTCGAACCATATCTGAATATGTTCCCATGTAACCTGCTTCAGGTGACCCTGCCTTGGCATGGGGCTTAGACTAGATGATCTCTAGAGGTCTCTCCCAGCCCTAACAATCCTGTGATTCTATGATTTTGTGTGCATTGCTACAAGCCAAAACCAAGCTTACACCAGGCTCCTCCAGAGTGGAGCCCTTTAAGATCTGAATACATGTTTGAGTCAAACTTTGCAATTTTTTTTTTGATTGTTCATCTGTAACTGGCTGGACAGTAATGATTGTGCCGTTGCCATGTGAACATTGTACACTTGGCTAATCTTTTGTTTTGAGGAAAAGAGAAGACAATCCCAAAGTGAATGGGCTGGCTGAACAAAAACCACCAGAATTGAAATCAGCAGGACTGAGCAGTAACTGAGGGAAACTTAATTCCAGGAGTTAGTGATCATGTCCCATTAGCCACCTACTCAAAAGAGATGCCAGACTCAACTGGAAGAGCAGCACCTGTACTAATAACCACGAGAAACCAGATACACAACCAGCAAATGGAGGTTTGAGTAGTAGTCAATAAAGTTAAGTAATTTGTAACTGATCAATGTTGATACCTTTGTAAAAATGTATAAATAGTGTAAAGCTCTGATTATCAGGAGGCCAGCCTTTTGTGAGTTAACACCCACCTCCCTTCTCTGCACAAGCAAGAATAAAGAAATAGAAATACAGGAATAGAAATGCCTCACTTCAGTGTGCAAACTGCATACTGGGTAGCAGGCCCATGTTCAGGACAACATGGGGACTTCCAAGGCATGCACAGTGCCTCTGTTCAGAGCTGAGGTGTAAAAGCAGAGTAAATAGCCTTTGCATGGCACTGGCCTCATGTGGCTGCTGTTTTTCCAGAATCTGGGGTGACACATCAGTGTGACTGTATCAAGTTTTTAACTTAACAAGGCTGAGTTTTTGTTAAGTGATGTGTCTGCTCTGAACAGCACTGGCATTCGCAAAATGTCACAGGATATTTTTGGACTAGGAGAAAATTGGGTTTCCAGAGGGGTTTGGTTTGTAAGTGAAGTTTGCTGCCTAGACTGCACTGACTTACTGCTCCTCAACTGGTCCAGCATCCATTCTGGAAAGCTTCACTTGTGGCAGAGGCACATGGCACAAGAAAGGAAATCCACCCTCAGCCTCTGCTTTCCAAATTAAGATTATAAAGTCAAACCTCAAACCCTTCAGGGTTTACATCACTGTTAAGCTTTAACCCCAGCCAGCAACCAAGCCCCAAGCAGCTGCTCATTCACTACCCCACTCCCAAGATCAGGAAAACTTGTGGGTAGAGGTAAAGAGAGTATAATAGGGAAAGTAAAAGCCACACACAAAAGGAAAGCAAAACAAGGAATTAAGTCACCGCTTCCCATGGGCAGAGAGGTGTTTGGTGATCTCTGGCAGAGCAGGATCCCATCATGCATAATGGTTACTTGGGAAGACAAACACCATCACTCCAAATGCTACCCCTTTCTTCTTCCCCTCAATTTATATATTGAGCATGATGTCACATGGTCTGGAATATCTCTTTGGCCACCTATCCTGGCTTTGAGTCACCTATGCTGGCGGTGTCTCTTCCCAACCTCCTATGCACCCAAATTTCCCTTCCAGTGTGGCAGTTTAAGAAGCAGAAAAGGCCTTGGCTCTGTACAAGCACCACCCAGCAACAACAAAAATATCTCTATATTATCATCACTGTGTTCAGCACATAGCCTTGTACTACCCACTGTGAAGATCAACTGTACCCCAGCTGAGACCAGCACAATGGCAAATGAGGACATTCTCTGTCTTCTCAAGATTAAGAAGCTAGTGCCTAGTCAATGGCAGAGTTCCCAAGGGCTCAATTTTAGGGACAGTGCCCTTTAATGTTTTTATAAATTATCTAGTTGCAGGAATTAAGTCTGATTATACTAAAATGGGAGGAGCTGGTGACTCCCTTGATGGTAGAGGAGCCTAACAGAGATTTGGACAGAGAGACGATCAATCACCACTCATCTAAAATCTAACAAGTGCCAGACTCTCCAAACAGGACAGGGAAATCATGGTTGCACAGAGAAATTGGGGGATGAGAGGCTGGATTGCAGCTCCATTAAAAGCAATCTGAGTTTTTGAGTTGATGTCAAGTTGAGTATGAGTCAAGAGTGTGCCACAAGTGACAGCCAAAAGGGCCAACTGTGTCACAGAGTGCATCAGGCACAGCACTGCTGGCCAGTCTGGGGATGTGACTATCCCATTCTGCATTATGCTGTGGGGTTGCACACCTCCTATTGAGTCCTATGTGCAGTTTTAGGCACCTCAATTTAAGGACATCACACTGTTAGAGGGGGGCCAAGATGATGAAGAGTATTGAGGTCAAGATTTAAGATGCTGAGGTCACTTGGCTTGTTCATTTTGGGGAAGGTGCAGGGGAAGCCTCAGGCTGTGGACACCTTCCTCATGGGGAGCAGCAGTCGGGGACGTGCTGACCTCTCCCTGTTGACCAGCGGCAGGACAGAGGAGATGAAATTGTTAAAAATAGGTTAGAAACTGTTGTAAAATAGTTGATAGTTGTTAAGCATGTACTGTTCGTTTGGTTATTATATTGTAAAAGGGGTTAAAAGGGTTAAAATAAGAAATACGGTACTCAACGTACCTTATTACACCTAAGTAAAGTGTACCACCCCCCGCCAGCAAAACGAGCCAGCTTGGACAGAACTGTAATGGGCCAATCAAGTGCCTTAAACCTTCATGCAAATGAAAGGATCCAAACAGAAACCAATCCAGAGGGACAAAACCCCACAGGATAAAAAGGAGCATGTGACCCAGGGAAGCTGTGCCGCTCCACCTAGTACATCGGGGACATCGCTGCTCAAGAAGCCCCAGCGTCGGCGCTGCAGCATCCTCGACGGGAACGCTCCTGCTCGGCCCACGGGCCCCCTTGCTACGACCTCGTCCAGCCGAAGGGACGGCCGCATGTCCTCCACGGAGGAACCTTGCGTTGTTATCCGGGGCAAAAGGCCTGAGGTACATGTGAGGCACAGCGGAGCCGGTAAGTATCACCCATCCACGGCCGGGGGAGGGCCCGAGGGGACGCGGGGCGAGTGTGTGTGTGCATGAGCGTGTTTGAGACGGGACCACCACCTCAAGCGGCTCAGAGCCCCGAAGTACATGAGGATCTCCTACTACCAAGGTTCTGGCTCTCTGCCAGGAGACCATCTGGGAATGGAGGGAAGTCAAAGAGGGAAGATCGAGTGAGGCGCCCCCCCCAACTCTCCTTGTTCCGGCACCCGGGCAGGCCCCATTAAAGCCTGACAATCCGCTGTTCCCCGGGCGGGTTGGGGGCTGTCGAAAAAGGATTTAGTGACCCGCAAACAAGCTATTGTTTCCCGAGCGGGTGGGGAGCCGTGGTGAAAGGGAGTGAGTCGCACGCAAATCAGCTTCAGCTTCCCGGGCGTGTGGAGAGCTGTGGCGAAGGTTTGAATAACAGCGTCACAGGTGAACTGACACCAGAGGCGACCAGATTAAGGGCCCTTCCACACCAACTCCTCCAAACTCTCAAGCCACCCCCCCACTTAACACCAGCCTTCTGCTTCTCAAAACTTATCTTTATCCCCTCCAATGATCCCTGCCTCTCCTTTATCTCCTCAGCGAATCTCCATGTCATTCTAACGCCCTCCAACAACCCCACTCCCGTTTATATATCCACCCTTTGATGCTTCTTCCCCGCAGCCTCCTACCCCCACTAATCTGCAGTTGTCTCCACCTGTAAGTCAGAATACAACACCCTTCCCTGAGAAAAAACCTCTGGATATGTCTTCCAACCTAACAATTGATCCCTCCCAAAATAATAACAAATAATTAGTGAGCCAGTCAAATGACTTCAGATGCTGGCCCTTACTGTAATACCAGATCAAAAAGTGGTGTAAGGCCAGAGATAAATCCGGACAGGCTGTTTCCTCTGAGGGAAGTTCCACAAGGTGGGGGGGTGGGAGGAATAGGTTTTGTAAATGCACCCCTGACAGCTTCTGAAGGAAGGACATTTAAGAAAGAGCTAGTTAGTTTAATAGAAGACCCAGCTGGCACAGCACAGCAAATAGATCAGTTCCCAATATATATACCTGGGGGGAGCTGCATTCTATTATGAACATCCTCTTCTCCCTGGAGGAGATAGCTTTATAAGGTCAGCAGGGATAAGGATCTGGGAGAAGAAAGATCGTACGGGACCACCCAGGTGAGCAAAAAGTCCCTGTAGTAGACCCCTCTTCCTGTCTTCCCTTAAGCAGGAAAAGGGACGGAGAAATATACGAGACTACAGGACCTTAATTGTAAGAGGCATAGAAGAATCTACTCAAAAGCAGCGATACCAAATTGGCATTTGATGGGAGTCAAGAAAAGGATGAGTCCCCAGGGGCATGACTAAATCAAATAAAATGAAATTTTTAGCTACCTTCCAACATTGATCCTGCTGGACCAGAGAGCAAAGTATTATTAAAAGTACGGTTTGATACCAAAGCTTGACCTGACATTAGATGGATATTGTAAAAACTGGAAGACTGGCAAGAAAGGGGAAATAGCAATCTGTTAAAGGAAGCTCTGAAAATTTATTTAAGGAGAAATGAGGAGAAGAACAGAACCAAAGCAAAAATTATGGTGGTGGTAGCAAGAGAAAGTGTAGGAATGGGAAAAGGGGAGCCAAGGTGGGGGGGGGGGCAGAAAATAAAGAGAAACTGGGTAAATGGAAATTACCACCATTAGATGATGTGTATTGCTGTTACTGTGGTGGAAAAGGGCTTATTAAGTGGTCCTATAAAAATTACAAATGGATGAAGCAATTGAAAGAGAACAGGATACCCTGGAGGAGATTCTGAGAGGAGATGATGATTAAGGGTGTCAGGGGCTCTACACTCTGGGTGATGAGATCGGACACCAGATAGAGCCCCTGGTAAACTTAGAAATTGGCCCTCAGAGTGAAGAATATGAGTTTTTAGTGGACACAGGTGCTGATCGATCCTGTGTGATGAAGCTCCTCAGAGGAGCTCAGCTAAGCAAAAAGATCTGCCAAATGTGGGGAGCAAAAGGGGACCAGTTGGGAGCCCAGGTTACAGAGAGTATAATTATAAAAGGCAACTCGAGTGCAGGGCTGATTTTCTTTATATCTTGAAACTAGGTTGTAACTTATTGGAGCGGGACCTGCAGGTAAAGATGGGGATTGGAGTAGTGCTAAAGGAGGGGAGGATGGTACCCCAAATAATGTTATTAACTGAACAGGATATGGGAGAAATTAATCCAATAGGCCGGGCAGAAGGAAGAGGGTGAGGGTTGCTAAATATCCCCAAGATAGAAATGCAGTCAGAAATTCCCCCTGTTTGGGTGAAACAATATCCCATCTCCCCTGCAGGCCAGAGTGGATTAACACCTGTGATACCTGTGGAGGAAGGCATACTAGAACCATGCATGTCACCACATAATACACCAATTCTAGCTGTCAAAAAGGCTGATGGAACCTATCGATTGGTGCAGGATTTGAGGGAAATTAACAAACAATTTCCAGATATCCAAAAGTTTTAAATCCACATACCCTTTTCAGTGAAATTCCATGAGAGCATGCATGGTTCTCAGTAATAGATTTGAAGGATGCTTTCTGGGCCTGTCTGATAGAGGTGGGGAGCAGGAATTGGTTTGCCTTCAAATGGGAAGACCAGACTGCAAATGTAAACAACATCTTAGGTGGACCTGCCTCCGACAGGGATTCACAGAGTCCCCTAACCTATTTGGATGAGCCTTAGAGGATATTTTAAGGTCCTTTGTACCCAGGGAAAAAATACAAATTCTACAATATATGGATGACCTACTAAAATCAGGCAAAGATCAAGAACAGGTCCAACAGGACTGTCTGTTGTTTTGAAAAAGTTTACTAAATTTTTGGAGATGAAAAGGATTAAAAGTATCCAAGAAAAAACTGCAATTTGTAGAAGAGGTAATGTACCTGGGGCATCTAATTGGGAAAGGTACAAAAAGCTCAGTCCTGAAAGAGTTGTGGGGATCCCGTCAATTCCACCACCCAAAACTAAAAGAAAGCTATTAGGTTTAGTGGGCTATTGTAAATTATAGATTGATCAATATACTCAAACTGTAAATTTTTTGTATGAAAAATTAATAAGCACAGAACCTGTAGCCTGAATTCTGGAGGATATTGAGCAGTTCCAAGACTTAAAGCCTCGATTAATGGAAGTCCCAGTTTTGAGTCTGCCTAATTTGAGAAAACCATTTGATCTGTTTGTTCATGTTAATGAAGGGATAGCATATGGAGTAATAACCCAAGACTGGGGAGGAAGCAGGAAGCTTAAGGTGGCTTATCTGTCAGAATTATTGGATCTGGTTGCAAGAGGGTGGCCAGCCTGTATTCAAGCTGCAGCAGCCACAGCTACGTTATTAGAAGACACTCTAAAGCTTACATTCAGTGGGAGGATTCGAGTACACACACCCCACGACTTGAGGACAGTGTTAAGCCAAAAAGCTCCTCGGTGGCTAACAGATAGCTGAATCCTGAGGTATGAAATAACCGTGATGGATATTGAGAATCTAGAGATTGTCACCTCAAAATGTTTAAATTCTGCTCAATTCTTAACCAGGGAACCAACGCAAAATTTAGAGCATAATTGTATAGAACTAATTGAGATAGAAACAAAAGTAAGAGAAGACCTAGAGGAAGACCACTTACAATACGGTAGGGTCCTGTATATAGATGGATCCTCTCGAATTGTAGTGGGAAAAAGGGCGTCAGGATATGCCATTATTGAAGCAGGGGAAATCAAAGAAAAAGGGAAATTACCTTCAAATTAGTCTGCACAAAGTTGAGAAATATATGCCCTAAAGAGAGGTTTAGATTTATTAGTAGATGATATTGGGACAATCTACATGGATTCTCGATAAGCCTTTGGGATAGCTCATACTTTGAAATAATCTGGCAAGAGAGGGGATACCGTAACTCAAAGGGGAAAAATCTGACACATGAAAGTCTGATCAGGGACATACTCGAATCCCTCAGAGGACCAAAAGAAATTACCATAGTCCATATTAAAGGCCACCAAAAAGGGGATACCCCTGAAATCCAAGGAAACAAATTAGCAGACCTGGTGCCTAAAGAAGCAGCCGTAGAGATCGGGAACTCAGTCATAGTCCTAAGTGTAAAAGGATATGAAGGAAAAATAAATAAAGAGAGGGCACCAATTTTCAATGACAAGGAGCCAAAAGAAATAGAGGAAATGGGAGGGATAAAAACAGAGGATGGAAAGTGGTGGATCACTTTCCTGAAGTAATCACATATGTGATCATTTGCTGAAATATTACATGGAGATGGGAATATGTTGAATAGCCAGATCCATCACAGGAGAATGTTTAACTTGCCAAAAAATCAACAAAAAGGTGATGTGAAAGACCACTCTAGAGGGAAGAAAATTAGCCATAAGACCTTTCCAGAGTATTCAGGTTGATTTTACTGAATTAACTCCAACCCAAGAGTATAAAAACCTATTGGTCGTAGTTAACCATCTAACACACTAGGTTGAAGCGTTCCCCATGAGAAGGGAAACAGCCCAAACTGTGACAAAAGTTCTCTTGGAAGAAATTATTCCGAGGTATGGGCTAGTAAATATTATTGATTCAGACTGTGGCCCCAACTTTACATCCAGTGTTCTGCAAGAAATCATCAGAGCCCTGGGAATAAAGTGGGAGTTACACACCCCTTAGCACACTCAGAGTTCTGGGAGGGTTGAGAGGGTGAATCAAACCTTGAAGAATATCTTAATAAAATTGGTGTTAGAAATCCAATGGAATTGAGTCAAATGTTTATCATAGTCCTATTACAAATGAGAACAAGACCCAGAACAGATCTAGGGGTGTCTCCTTATGAAATGATTGGGATTTCTTGCTTACCCCATACAGTATTGGGGAACATCTAGAGGAAGGAAAGACAATGAAAAATACATAAAAACAGTAACAACAACCCTACAAGAACTAAGGAAAAAGGGCTACCTCCCCCAAATTTCCCCATCAAACTGTAAAATACATGCACTCCCTTGTTTGGACAATCCGGTTGGTGGGACAGCTTGCTCACCTGGAATGCTAAATGGTGGAAAAAATTGGCCTTTTTTGTAGTGTGTGCACTAGCAAGTGTAATATTACTACCATGTGCAATTCCATGGCTAGTCCAGATAGTAGCCAGCATTGTCCAAAGCAGATCGTGCTACAGGTAACGTAGCAGGGTAAAATGGCAAAAAAGTAATGTTAATAAGAGAGTGATCAGAATGTCAGAGATATGCTTGAAAAGTATGAGAAACTGAGAAAAGTAGAAGTTGAGTTTAAAATAGGTTAGAAACTGTTGTAAAATAGTTGATAGTTGTTAAGCATGTACTGTTCGTTTGGTTATTATATTGTAAAAGGGGTTAAAAGGGTTAAAATAAGAAATACGGTACTCAACGTACCATATTACACCTAAGTAAAGTGTACCACCCCCCGCCAGCAAAACGAGCCAGCTTGGACAGAACTGTAATGGGCCAATCAAGTGCCTTAAA
Organism: Serinus canaria; assembly: GCF_022539315.1. Classification (NCBI taxonomy): domain Eukaryota; kingdom Metazoa; phylum Chordata; class Aves; order Passeriformes; family Fringillidae; genus Serinus; species Serinus canaria. The sequence goes on along the minus strand of NC_066343.1, from coordinate 63,874,111 downwards.
CCTTCATGCAAATGAAAGGATCCAAACAGAACCAATCCAGAGGGACAAACCCCACCGGATAAAAAGGAGCATGTGACCCAGGGAAGCTGTGCCGCTCCACCTAGTACATCGGGGACATCGCTGCTCAAGAAGCCCCAGCGTCGGCCCTGCAGCATCCTCGACGGGAACGCTCCTGCTCGGCCCACGGGCCCTGTTGCTTTAGGCCTTTTTATTATAATAAATGCTGAAATCACTTTTAGTACCGGGAGTCTGGTCCCGTTTTTAACAGAATGAAGCTCTACCAAGAGAAATTTAGATTGGACATCAGGAAAAGGCTCACCCACAAGAGGGTGGTCGGTCCCTGGAGGAGGCTTTACAGGGAATAATTTGTCAGGGCACCAAGCCTGGCAGAGCTTAAGGAGCATCTGTACAACACGTGCAGAAACGTGGTTTAGTTTTACGTGGCGCTGCGAGGAGCAAGAATTCCGATTCCCTGACGCTGTTGCATCCGTTCGTTTAGGAAGGAAGCTCAGCTGTCCCCGCCCGGCCGCTTCCTGCTGGCGCCTGTTGTGGTTCCGGGGCAGGCGTAGCATGGAGCCGGCGGCCGAGGGCGGTGAGGGACGGGGACGCCGGGGCTGAGGCGGGCTCAGCTCGCCCGCTGACCCCGCTCACCCCCGTGGTTTCTTCTCCCCTCTCGTTGCAGATGCAGAGATGCTGGGGACACCCGACCCGGAGCTGGCGTCCACCATGGGCTTCTCCGGCTTCGGTAGGTGGCGATGCAGCCGGAGGGGCCGGGGGCTGGCTGGCGGAGCGGGGGCGAAGCTGTGGGCCTGTCAGCCCCAGGTGGGTTTGTGTTCCAATCTCCGTTTGCTTCATTTGCAGGGAAGAAGGCTCGGACTTTCGACCTCGAAGCCATGTTTGAGCAGACGAGAAGAACTGCAGTGGAGAGGAGCAGGAAAGTCTTGGGTGAGAAGTGCGAGCGTAGTTGGCTCTTGCATTTTAAAACATGTTTTGATTTGCTCTCTCAGGGCGGTGTTTGAAGTGTCTCGTACTGGCTGTGTAGAAAAAAAAAACAGAAATGCGGTTTTATTCGAGGAAGGCAGCCCTGAACAGCTTGGGCCTCGATGAAATTAGAGATATTAATTTGCTGGTGTTGTCTGAGGGTGTTAGATCAGTGTGCATGTGCCAAGTGCCTGTTGTGGGTCATAGCTTGCAGATACAGGAAAAACACACAAACTCTTTTCATTTTTTCTTTTACTTAGCTGTGTATTTATTTTGGAAGAAAAAATGGTATAGACAGCTTTAATCTAGAGACTGCAGAGTAGTGTGAAAAAGAAATGTGTGTCTTAGACCAAGGAGCAGGTTTTGTAGCAGACCCCAAGTGTGTTGCTGCCTTCTGGTATGCTGGGAGTGGGCACTTTTTGACGGTGCTGTTTCGAGAGTGGGAAATGGAGAAAATTGTATCATTTGCTGCCTGTAATCAGTTCAAACAAGGTCCCTGAGAACAGTCACGTATGTTCTGCAAATCCCTTTGCCAACCTAGTTATTCATGCTTTCTCCTTCCCCTTGGCCAATTTTTGGAGCATGTATGCCTTTTGTTTTATTATGATGCCATGTTTTTTATTGCTCTGATTGTATACAGATTCAGATCAGACCTCTTTGGGGGCTCATTGACTTCTTGGACTTTGGGACACTGTGAAATTCAGCTATATAAGGGATTCCAAAATACATTTCAGACTGGGTTTTTTGGGTTTTTTGTGTTGGCTGAAACTAAACACAGCAATGCATGTCCATATTGGGAACCTTTTTATGTTTGTTACTTGTTCAGTTTGAGCTGTCTTTCCTTATGAAGAACTGTTTATTTACATAATGTATTTGTTTAATTGGGAAAGTCAGTAAGATTGCAAAAATACAATGTTTTTAAGTCAAGATATCTTGACCTGTATCTTGAGTTTGTCGTCTCCCTTACCCTGCAGCAGACCACATCCCAGCCCGCCCCCAGGTTTCTAGGCTTATACCCGTAAAAGAAACACACAGCATTTTGTTATTTATAAAGTTGATAATTTTGCCAAAAATTATAAAGCTTATATGTAATTCAGTTGTTTAACTTAGAAACAAATTTTAGTATTGAGACTATAGCAATCAAGAATGTGTTTATGTTGTGGGGGTGGCTTAATGTGAGCACCTATTTTCTGATTTTTTAAGGTACGCTTCTGCTTTTCAGCTTTTTGGAATGATAGTGATAAAATTTGGATATGTCTACCCCACTATCTGATTTGTGGAGCTGAGATCAAAATATGTTTTGTGGTTCTGTATCTTGCAGCTGTTTGTCTTTCTCCTCAGTGGAAAGCGTTTCCTAGCTTTGCTGCAAAAATGTTTTTCTTTTTTGTTTATTTAACAGAGATGAAACAATGTTTCTTACATAATATGAGATGGAAGTTTTCATTTGCTTTAATTTTACTGCAGTGTTTCATAGGGATCCCTATTCAATGAGTGCAGTTTGAAAGAACTATTAATGTAAGCAACACTTAGTGTGCTTAAATTATTTAAAATTCACCTATTTACATGTCTTTATACTTTAACTGCGCTAATTTAGTTCTCTGTGCTATGAAAACATCAACATTTCTCTCAAGTGATCATACTGTTTTAGTATAATGTTGAAAATAATTGAAATACCAGCATCTTTATATAATCATCTTATGTTTGATAATATGTACAAGTGAACAACAGGGAGGTGTTTACATTGTCCTTTTGATGTTTTGTTGAGTGATCATTGCAGTAGCAATGGAAACTTAATATATATGAAAAAGTGTCTTAAATCCTTAATTGTTGTTACCTTTTCAAGTATTTCATCTAGGTCTAGAAAAAAACTGTCTTACTGTCATTAACAAGCCAGTGATTTTATTATTTTTAAAGGGCTTGATTATTTGTTATTTTTGTGGTCTCCCTATTCAGAGGCCCGTGAAAGAGAAAGAGAAGAGCAGACTGAAAAGGAGTTCAGAATTCAATACGCTGCTTCAGCATCCAGTGCAACAGGACCTGGGTCCACATTAACTGAAAGGTACTCGGATATGGTGGGAGATTCCATGCAGCAGCTTTCTTATCTGGGGAGAGTGTTGGCTTGTTTTGCTAGCATGAATATCATTTAGCTTCTGTGAATACGTCTTGTTGTCTTAAGTATTTCAGTGGGAATACCGATTTTAAACTTTTTAAAAAATTTCTTTCCTAAAGATATGTCAATACGTCAATATTTGCAGATACTGACATTATGTATATTTAAGAGGCAATTTCGCTGCTTCCTCCTTGATTGTGTTCTGCATACTTTTTTAAAAATAGAACAGCACTGTTATCCATGTATTTTTTGGAAATATTAGGGCAAATACAATGGCAACATGTGATGACTTTATTAGCAGCTATTGTGCCCACCTGTAGATAGAATATTCTTGTTCACACTGACGAAGAAGAAGGCAAAGTAAGTGGACAGACTCTGTGTGCAGATTTTATGGAGTAATGATGATGTAGAGAAAGCTTTTTTTTTTTTACTTCAGTCTGAAGTTTATTCTTGAACTTTTGTCTGTTACTGACAAGCAATATATGCTATGGATTTTGCAGTTTAAATTCTGAAATTCTCGGAAATCAGAAGTAGCGGTGGGCAGTGGAGACCATATAACTCCATTATCTGGCAGGGCTGGCAGACATGAATGCGTTGTACATTTTTAGGTTCCTGTAGCTATGGAAGTTTAACAACCCATCCAAGACTCTAGTAGACCTTTGTATATGCATATTATCGGCTGATATGTGGTAGGTTATTATGAGCCTATATGTGGTAGCTTATTATAGACGAACTTGTAGAGTTTCACACTGAACAAATTTTTATTAGAAAATTTTGGTTTTGCCTGTTCGTCTTTGGAAAACCTGGGCACGCTCACTAAAATACTTCATTGCACAATATACTACTACTTTGTGTATTCTATGTATGTCTTGTGCACAAGGAAGAATATTCTGTACTTCCATTTGCTTCTGATCTTATATACCCATTTGATGACATAATGGAGGATGACAAGAGCTTAAATGTAACATGATTGTGTATTGTAAATGGGTGACTCCAATATACATAAGCAATTTAAGCAAGTTATAAGGTGGAAAGTGGTCAGGCAATACAGAGGCATTCCATAATTATCTCATTCTTCTTACTGACTTGACAAGAGAGACATCCAGGGACTTAATATAAAGGAAGATAACAAGTATGTTTCAGTACGCTAAGTTATTAGGTAGGCTCTGATAACTTGTCACAGTTCTGCTCATAGTAAATTTTCTTTGTTACTGTTTTTTATTAAGCATTAAGACGGAAGGGCTTCGCCTGAAAAGCTCTCTTGGTAGTTTTATATTTCCATGTAAAAAAAGGATATGTAGCTTAGTTCTTAAAAGTTAAAACATGAAACTAAAGGGATGTGCCGTTATGACTGAGTTTTAAGTCAGAGGAACAATCCTGCAACTGACAATTTTAGTCTGAAATACAGGATTTTCTAGTTCTTTTTATAACAAAGATTTTTGTTTCTATGTCTTGATCTAATATGCATAGCATCTGTTATTCTCTGATAATGGCACCACTTTAGTGAATTTTAAACTTTTAAAATTATTGGAGTTTTTTTAGAGTAGCCCTTTTACTAATTTTTCAATTGTTAAAAGTCACTTGAAATGATGTGAAATACACCTAATGATTATTTTTTCTCCTGAGCTATTTTGCTGTAGAGAAATGTTTACAATAGCTATGGTACATAATTTATGCTTAAGTATAATTACACCTTGAGAAGTGAAATAATCTGTTAGTATATGAAAAGAAAAAACCTGAGAAAAGTGAGTGATATGCAGAGAATGAACACATGGGGGGGATATGCCCACATATTTGCACAACTCAGGATTTTTTTTGTTATTGCTCTTCTCAGTGTACCATCCATGCTCCATTACAGGTTTCTTTTTTTTTTACCTCTTACAGCTTGTTTCACTTACTGAGGAGGTAATGAGGGAAAGCAAACAAACAAACAAACAAACAAACAAAAAAAAAAAAAAAAGTCCTTACACTTTTCTGAATCCTGGGAAAGGGGCTGGGAAATAGTTCTTTCTTCACAGCCCAAGGCAGACTAAGATTGTAAGATTAGAAGTTGAGGAAAACATCACTTGCTTTGTCCTTTCTGTCAGCGCCACTCCAAGCTGATGTCAAAAAGGTAGATGGGCATTTGGTCTGGCTGCATCGGTGTGTTTTATGTTTGTATCCCAGTCAAGACAGAGGATACCTGTAGCTATTGCTGGAGTTTTTGGCTCTCCTTGCTGTGCTTGGAGTGTGGTGAAAAATTGCACTGCAGCTCTGACCAAGTCACATGCAGAATGGCTGTGCTCTCCCTCAGAATACTGAAATGTTTGATTTGATCAATTTCCTTCACAGCAAATGAGAGAATTATCGAGGTAATTAGGAAGAAAGGCAGATACTGATCTTGGGTGTCTGAAAATTTCGGTCTCAGGGATTGGAATGGCTTCCTTGAATCATTATGTTGTATACATGGTTGTCACTGGCACAGTTCCTATTTAGTTTCATTCCAAAACTAATTAAATGCTTTGGCTTTTGTGGAAAAGGTGTGTTGTTTGCTAGTGTAGGAATGTGTATCAGCTTTCAAAATACAGCTCTTTTGCATGTAGTATTATGGAGTTAGTTTTGAGGATCCCAATCTGTGCCTCACATGCTGGAAAACCTTCCCTTTGATAAACGGATAACAATTGTCCTATTATTGTAGAGTAAGAGATGTTCTTTATATTTGTGTTGGATTTGTTAGGTGGTCATATTCTGATCTTGGTCTTTATTAGACAAGCTATCAGGCATACAAACCCGGCTCTTCCCTGTAACATCTGTGGGATGGACCTAAGTCATGTTGGTTTTAGTTTATTCTCTTTTCTTCTTGAAACACAGTTTAAATTGCTTGCCCAACAAAATTTTTTCCCGTGCAACTTAGTACCTGCTTGTACAGCTGTATAGGTCAGAACCAATTTTCTTAGTCTTTCTTTATGTTCCTAAACTTTTGTGATTTTTATTATAGTCTTAAAGTGATAACCTACACCTTAAAATAAACCCAAACAAAACAATACCGCTGTAGTTTAACAAAGAAACGGGAAAGGAAGACTATTTTTTTCAGCCTGCTCACTTAAAAATTCTGAAAATATAAGCTCCCAAAGGAAGCCTTAGAAGTTGAGCTTCTCTCAATAGTCCTTCTGCCCGTTTGAGTGCGTGGCTTGGGAACTGCCAGCAGAGGGAGCACGGCTGTTTTGAATAAACTGCACGAACATAGACACAACTCAGCTTTTCAGAAATTTCCACATGTCAAAATAATGTGTTTGCAGAACCGATTTGGGCAACAGCAGAATGGTAATTTAATGTAACTTTTGAAACGCTTGAGAGTGTTTCAAAAGATGATGGTGGGCCCACACTGTTAATGAAAGTTGGTGTGCATTTTGCTGCTAGTTTTGGTGTCTACTGATTTACAAGAGTGCTCAACATCTTTTATCTGAAAACTGCAGTGGAAGTGACAGTATTCTTCAAATAATAATGTTTTAAATTTTTCTTGCAGAGAGGCAGTGTGTAGTGAAAGTGAGGACAACTCAAACGAGGTGTTAAGTGGTCCTTCTATGCAATCCCAGAGTTCTGCTAAAGGTCCAGCTGAGGATACTGATGATGATGATGATGACGACGACGATGATGATGAATTCATCGGGCCACCACTTCCCCCTGGGTTCAAGGATAGTGATGATGACAATGACAATGATGATACAGAGGAGGAAGATAATGTAAGTAGCTTGCTTCTCCTTAATGTTTTAATCCTTTGAGTGGGCTCTGATTTGTATGAGGGCCATTCCTTTTGATGGAATTCCCAGGTGATGTATGACTTGTTCAAAATGCAGGTTTTCTGTTTTTCTTGCACTTTTTCTGTTTTTCTAATGCTAATTCATCAAATGCAAATAACTAGTTTTATTTCAAAATACCAGGATTTAAAACAAAAATACACATGTGAGTCTCAAGGGTAATTCAACATCAATTAGTGTATATTGTTTACTTTTTGTTTTTGTGTTATGAAAGAACTAGATGAATAAATATTTAATACAGCTATTTTAAATTATTTATTTCCCAAAGCATATGTTGAATTTTATAGGAGAAAGAGGAGGCAGAGGTAGGCTTTAATCTAGGGAGAACTGTTGTGCCAAAACTGGTTTTAGAAAATTAGGTCTGGTAGCTGGGAGCTTGTTGTTTGTTTGTTTGTTTTTGTTTACTTGTGTTTATTTTGGTTTGCTTTTTTTTCTAAATTAGTGCCAGACTTGTTTGTTGTTAAGAATACAGATTTTTCTATCTATGTTGAAATCAAGAGAGCTCCTAATAGCCTAACTTTGGTATTACAGATATTCAGTTAAACAGCATTCCTCTATTTAATGAAAAGGCATCTGGATCTAGCACTAACTATCACTGTGGTTTGGTGATTTAAGGGTTATAGTGGTAGTGCTGGGTTGGACCAAATGATTTTAAAGGACTCTTCCAACCTTGATTATTTGATGATTCTGTGAAAAGATTATTGGTTTAGTGTTTGTTCTTCAAAACTGCCTGGATAGAATATTTTGTGGCATTGGGTTTTGTGTGATAGTTTCCATGTGTAACAACAATGATAGAAGTCATGTGAAAACAGTCTTACTTACTGCTGTATTGAACTGTCTGCTTACAGAAAAAGACCTGGATGTCCTGTTACACAAATGTAAACCAAACTAAAAACCCCTGAATTTCCAGGGGTCCCAAGACTTTCCTTTTGATTTTTTTTTTGTTTTGTTTTTTGTTTTTACTCATGATTCAGTTTGTTTGTTCTTTTTCTGTAACATCTCTTACCTTGCATGTTTTGAACTTATATTTTAAAGTTTAGAGAACTCTTTTTAAATGCTTGAGAGGAGCTTCTTAAGCCATGACAAAACTCATTTTTAGAGTAAGCCTAAACTTACATGGTGACAAAGTTTTCTTTTTTTGTTTTTTGTTTACCTATAGGGGATAAGTGGTGCGAAATTTTGGTGTCTTTAGGTGTTTATATCTCTCTGTCTGATTCACTTGATTCACTGTAGCATATGGATTTCTATAATTATTAAACTGTACATTTTGGTCCCATATCTCCTGTCATTGTACCTGTACCCCACAGATGACTTGTTCTGACTCAGGGAACCACGAAAAGATAAATCTGGAATTTTCTTTGAGAATGACATAAATCTAAGTTTGCTCACTGTTGATCTATGTCCAGAGTTCTCTTAACTTCTAGCTGTTAGGGCACTGTGAAGTTGGTCTCTGTTCCCGAGGGCATTAGACTCAGTGGGTTTCAGTTGCTACGGGTACTATTATATTAAAATCACTGTTTCTTTGCTGCCAGCTTCTCCAAAAACAATTTGCAAAAGCAGCTGACTTTACTTTACCCTGTCTTTCTCAGTAGTCACTGTCCTGATTGTCTGTTTTAATTTCTAACAAGATTCTGGTATTTACTTTTTATTCGTACGTATTTGAATAATGCTACAACTGGCTTGATGAAGTGAAGTTACTGGCGAGCAGAGTTAAAAGACCCTAATGAAAGGTTTCAGACAGAAAGGTAACTTGCAGTCTGGTGTGATTTAAGTTTGTCTGAACTTAGGACAATAGTTACAAAACAGTCTAGAATAGATTTGGTTGAGAATAAGCAGAGCAGCAGAAATATGAGACTTGTGGGTTTTCAGTCTAAACAGTTAATTTATAACTGGGGAGATTTTGTGTCAGTGTAAATGCCAGAGGCCTTTGGGGTCTAGAGCCTTCCCTTACTGCTACTCATAAACTCAGTTATTTTCTTTCCTGTGAAGTGAATCAGGAAGCAGCTGTGCTTTCCTGGTTTCCTGTTGATCGATTGGTGATCACCGTATGATCTGGCGAGCCCCAAGGAAGGCAGGTGTTGCAGTTATGAGAACTCTGTGATTCCTTTCTCTTGCTTGTACGTAGCCGATGGATGGTATGCATGGGTGCAGAACTCAGACAGAAGAAACTGAAAGCTGAATATTTTTTTCCCAGATGTAGTGTGAGACTCTCTCTTTTATTATCACATTTTGCTGCTGAGATAATTTCTTGAAAACACAAGAATCTGTGGCTTCGATCCTTAAGGAATAAAATTTTTCTTCAGTAGTTCTAGGTGTTGTGGTATATAATTTGTAATCTGAAGTCTTGTGAATTTTGTATGACGGATAAAATACACCAAAATACTGGCTTCACCCTGACATTTTCCCACTTTCTCTCAAGCATGACTTTTAGATGTGGGGTTTTTTTCACTATTACTTGTTCAGTTGTTTTTGCTTTCTTATGACAGACTGTAAGTAGAGACACTTGTCAAATTTGGCTTGCTATGAGGCAGACAACTTTTGAGTCCAGGGTTGACCCAGGACTGCCCAGCTTACATGAGTTATTTTACTAAAGAAACATTAAAGTGGAAGGAGTAGCTGGTGGTTATTTTCTTTGATAGGAATTTTTCATTCCTTCATGGTGTTTTTATGGGAAAATTTCTAACAGCAGTTAATTGCTCAATGTTTTGAATTGGTGCTGGTATTTTTTGATTATTATGCATTTTTCTAGTTTGCATAAATCATCTGTGATACAAACCAAACACAACTTTTTAACAGAGCCTTAGATATTGCATTGAATGTGTGAATTCTGACTTGCGGTACTTTTCCCCCAAATTGATATAAGTTCATTTGATATCTGCAAGTCTTTGTGGTCCTGTTTTAAAGGATTTTTCTGTGTTTCATTAATCTGTGTTGATACTGATGATTAGTTGCATTTAACAAATAAATATTTAGATTAAATGACTTGCTAATTTGTTATCATTCTCTTCCATTTGTGTCAAAAGTGGCGATACTAAACAAACCACAATATGCTCGTGAGTATTTATCTAAATGCATTACAATGCTTGTTTTGTAGTAGCCTAAGGAATAGTGGTCTGTCAAGTACATTTTAAGGATAATAGGTAGATTTGGTATTATTTCCCTCTGATATTTTCCTCTTGGTGTAGTATCCTGTTCTATATAAAAGGTGTGCATTAATTTGGGGAGTGAGGAAAATTAAATCTATTTGAATTGGCTGTTTGGCTATTTGAGTTGTGATCATCAAATTGGCTATTTGAGCTGCGATCAGCACTTTTCTGTGGTGCCTTTTCTTCTGAGGGTGTAAAAACCTGATGGGATTGTTGGTGTCCATTTTTCGCATGGTTGTAAGGCGAGAGGGGGAGAGTGGAAGCAGAGCATCTTTTGTAGTGTGAAGTTTCTCAGTACTGATCTATCTTGATCTAAATCTTTCTAGAAAATTTCAGGAGAATCTTTAAAAGAGAAAACAGCTCATTTTGCAGGAGGGCAAATGGATAATGAAGACACTATTGCATGTGTTAAATTTTGGATTGGGAAATAGAGTAGAGGCTTGGCCAGCTTTTATTTGCCTGTCAAAATGCACTGGGAGTCTGTCTGATATCTGTGCACTCAAAACCTGTCTGAGGAGGGACAAAGACTAGCAAGAGCAGTTGTGTCAGGATTGGTAGTTAGATTTAAATCTAGGACATAAACATTTTTCAAGGGAACGGATGACTCATGTTAGAAGACATTAGTGACAGAGTGTGTATCTGCCAATGCTCTGTTCTACCTGTCATTAGAAGATGTGCTGAGATCTTTAACAAAACATAATATAGTGTTAACATCTTGTGACATTTTTTCTGGCTTTAGGCAACAGGTAAAGGTGATTGTTAAAGAATTTGCCAGATGGCTTTGCAAGGATTTACCTCCTATTTGGAGCTGAAGTTACAATTCATTCTCCTTTGGAACAGAGAACTGTTTCTCCCTGCAGCACCAAAGGGATACTAATCATGTTGTAATTATGTCCCTGAAACAAGTACAGCCTTGGGCCTTTTCACAGCCCAAGGCTGTACTCTGATTTGGCCTGTTTCCAAAATGATAGCATAGCTGTATTTCAGGTTTTAGAATAATTTGGAGATATTTAAAAATTTTTTTTAGAAGTTTAACAGGACATACCAGTAATACTTGTTCAGAATTGAAGGAAGCCATTTCCTGCTGATTTAGATGGAGAATTTAAGTAGACTGTAATTGCTCCAATTAGAATTTGGCTGTGGTACCAGACTAAAAATTATAGTGTTGTAAAAATAAATAAATGTTGTGGGAATTTTTAGTCTTCCTAAGGATTTTTAAGATTTAGACTGAGAATTGTCTGTCCTATAACTGCTGAATCTTATTTACCCAGTCATTTTCCTGTCCAAAGAGGAAAAAGTATAGTAAGCTGAACAAAGTTAGAAGTTAACCATTACATCAAATTTTCTTGTGTGTTACTTTCCTATATAAAAATGAAGCAAATGGTTTTTTCATATATATGCATGATATGTTCTGAAGTCTTAACAATGGAAATTACGTAAATGTATTTTATTTATATTAAACTTGGTACAAGTTGTGACATTTTTCTAAGGATCACTGATGTGCTGCAAAGACTGAGAAAGATCATATGCAAAGGGAGTTGAAACAGATTTGCAAACTTTGCAAAAATTAGAAGAAAACAATATAATTGGTCTCTGTCTTCCAATGTGAGGGAATCAAGCAGAAGCTGTAAAGAAAGGAATACTCAACTTAAGAAACAGATCATCATTTGGAGAGGAAGCTAACAAGATAATTCCCTTAAGGAATGTTGGTCTTCAATAAAAAGGCGTGGAGTATTTGCTCATCTCCTCTTTAGCTGAGTGCCCCAGAGTTCATGACTGCCAGTTGTTCCTAGAGTGTACTACTTGCAAGATCTCTATTGCTTGATTCTGCAGAACTTAGTAAGACCAAGCCTTCTTTGCTGTATATCACACCATGCTTTTTGGTGGATGATACAGATTTTAAATTATTTGTAATATGACAGAATACGAAAAATATTAGAACGTTTTCCCTGCAGATAGGTACTTAGGGTCCTGTGAGTTTGTTTCCAGAAATACTTTGTGAGAGCATTAAGAGGCATATGTTTGTTGACTGCGAGGTGCTCTAAAGACAGAGGTGATTTTACCATTCTTAAAATGTGAAACAGAACATAATTATAGTTTTTACTGCCCTTTTTAATGAAGTTCAAAAATCTTCTTATGTCCTGTTTTTACATTTTATCAGCTCTTTTAGAGACCCTTTAGCAGGTCAGCTTTAGCTGGTGTAGCCTGAAGAAAGCCTTTTTTAGGAGCTGCTGGTACCATTTCTGTGTTTGAAGAGGGAGCTGTTAAGACTGATGCAAAGTGTTCTTCATCTCAAGGCCAGTTACACCGTGGCAATAAACCTTCCACAGTTAAAACCTGGGATCCTTGTGCTCATCCCTCCGAGACCCTTGATTTCTTTATAGCACAAGATTTTGTGGAAGCTAATGTCCTCTACTGTGCTTGGAGGGATAGTAGACATCTAGGTTTTTTTCCTGCAAGTATATTTAAGGCATGTATAACCTTGAGACTGTACAATTCTGTGACCTACCCCTTAAGAAAAAAAAAAAAAAGTCTTTCTAAGCACATACCCTGCATATTTATCTCAGTCACAAGACTGTACTTTTGATACAGTATTATTTAACAAGATTGGGTTGTAACGGTACATGCAATGATAAATGCAGCGCAATGCTGAACATTGGTACATGCAATGGTATATGAATGGTTCTGTCCTGAATATTGCTTTCTTTACTTTCAGTTAAAGTTAGGATATTTGGAAGTGAAGATACTGAAATTAAGTTATTCTTTGAGAACCGAATACAGAGTCAAAACAAAATGGTGACTGCCTCTTTACGTGATGCTTGATGCATTTTTTTGGCCATTGCAAGAAATTTCCTATATACTTTTAAAAAGAAGCACTAATAGCATATTGTTTCTATCAGTGTTAAAATAAAATCTTTTTAAATTTGGCCAGGGAACAGCAATGGTCACACTATATTCAAAGTTGTTGGCATCACTGTGGAAAGCACAAATTGAAGATAACCAATTTTGTTCTTTATTTGGCATGTGAGTGTTGTCTTTTTGAAAAATTGTTGGTTCTGTAAACAGAATAATGAGAAATACAGGTACAGAGGAATCAAGAGGAGAATGAAGTGGATGATAACAACTATTTGAAATATTTATGGTGGGGACAAATAAATAATTTAAAAGGATTGGATTTGAAGGAAGAGTGTAAGTGACATGCAGTTACACTTCCTCTCCTGTGAACAAGTCTTCACGAATGATTTATGTTAAACTGTTGGAACTGCAGACCACTCCAATAGAATCCTTGGAGAGCAGTTTTGTTGACTCTAGGAATGTCTGCTGTTTGTTTAAAAGATGGCTTTGGATTTTTATGAATGTGAGTCTACCACACGTATTGTTTTACAACTCCTGCAGTGGCATCTCTTATTTGCAGGTGAGCACTTAGCAGTATACAGGGACTACATATACTTGATGCTAACAGTATCCAGATCACCCAACTATCGCACTGAACTTTCTTCCTTTACTCCTGCTTATCCTTTTTTTTTGTATTTAAAGCCTAATAAAATTATCTTCAAATTCTTAGGATCATGGATAGTATTTTATTGCGTTACCTTGTGTACTATTCATGAATGTTTACTTGACATACCATTTTAACTAAAGATTAATAAATATTCAAATAGCCAAATACAGAAAGAAGAAAGACATTTGATTTGGATTATTTGGATGTGTGGGATTAATTCCAGTGAGCATTCTCATGTGGTGAAACAAAGGGCTTAAATAAGGGTTGAACTCAGTCAGTCATAGTGACCTTTCGCAGTACAGAGGCCCCCTAGGTCATCTTTCATATAATAATGAGTATGAACCATGTCACAGTTTGGGAATGGTATTCCCCAATTTAGTACTTCCATTAAAAAGAAGAACACGAGCTGCTCCCCTCCCTCCTTCTGGTGGGAGACACAAAAGGCAGAGATCACGAGTTGAGATAAGAACAATTTACTAGATTCAGCAATTGATATGAAAGTAAAGAGTAACAGTATTAATAAAGAATATTAATAGTCAAAGTATGCAAAGAGGGAGATTCACATGGAAAATGGTCTCCATGCCTGGGACAGTTAAGCAAAGGTGAATGGCTTCTGGTGACTGGAAAAGGAATGTCATTCTTCTTTGAAGAATCCGTTTTCCCTGCCCCTGGCACTCACATGAGGTGTAACTGAGTAGTATAATGTCTTGTCCACGCCCGGTCATGCCAATCTGGGCTGGAGCCAGGGCAATGCAGGAAAGAAATTCTGCAAGAGGTGTAGAAATCAGGAATAGAACTTATTTTTCTACATGTGACCAAAACTTCTGTTGTGGAAAGAAATGGCTTTGAAGAATTATTTAATTAATTCAAGTGTCTAGAATGAAAGCAGAAGCTAGAGTTCTAATTGATATTAGTTATTTTCATGGAAATGTTAGAAAATCTGGCTTGTTTTTTTTCAGGCAAGTATTTCAGATATCACAAAGGTAGTGGTATTTCCCCATTTGACTTACTGTAGAGTGTATATTTCTAGAGCAATTCAGGTGTCAGAAAGAGCTGATAACCTTCATTATAGTTGCAATGTCCTATGAATGAGGATAAATTTTATATTAATCTTTGCCTCTACTATTTTGTGTATTAGCTGTTCTTTTGCTTTTATGCACTACACTCCCATTAAACAATGGGATTTAATACTTTAATTTAAAGAGGGAAGCAAAAAAATAAATAAATCATGTTATATATATAGCCTTTTCCTTTATTCTCTCATGTTAAAAATGCAGTTGTCAACTTAGGAAGATTAGTTGGAGGATGGAAAAGTTACTTAGGATTGATGCAGCAGTGGAAGTGTTTTTTTCTTAGCTCAGTAATCTTAAAAGTTTCATGGATTGTCTGGATTTATGAAGGTATCTTTATCTAACCAGTCTGTTACTTGGGGTGTTTTAGAACATGCTGGTCTCATCAAAGAAGGCAAATGTGCATGTCAGGCTATGTGTGGCATCTGTGGGCATCAGTTGGCTTTCAATGCCACCAGATTTGCAACTTTTTGCAGTTCAAATAGTCAGGGTATGTCCCTTGCAAAACTGATGCCACAAAGTAACTGATCTTGTCTTAAATGTATGAATTAAGATATTTCTCAGTGTCATTCCTTCTTGGAGTTAATTTGCTGCCTTTTCTACTGAGTACCAAAAATGTCAGAAATGGAAATTTAGAAGAAAAATTTCAGTAGCTTAATCATCCTCAGTGTCTTCAAACAGAACATGTCTGTTTTATCAGATCACTGTGACACAGAGTGCTGAATCATTTTAATGACAACTTCTGCTTGGTCTACAATGTCAAGTCTTGGTCTTTATGAACATTCTATGCCATTTTAGATGCCTTAAGACCACCTGAAAATAATTTGGTGTTCATCTCCATAATTTTTTTCTGTAGAAAATATTAAAATTCTGGAGAAGCTGTAAACCCCCATGTACTGTTTTTTTTTTTCCCTTTTCTATCACTTCTGCGTTTTTTTCATACATTTACTTTTCCTTGTGTTTAAAAAATGCTGTCTCATTTGGATGACATACATGGGGTGTGCAGGCACACAAGGTTAAGTGTTGGGTCACACATAAGAGTGATAATTTTTGACTCATTAGAAGAGTGACATCCAAATTTAAATTCTAGAAATAACAATGTGAGAGTAATTTCACAGTACATCTCAATAGAAAATAGTTTAGGAATTCTGACATGTGTTTCTCTCAATAAGTACTTGTTTTAAAAACTTCATTTGTTTTAACTTGGCATTTATTACATTTCTTTTCTCAGAGTCCTTCAGAGTTGTTTCTCTGTTTCATGATTAAATGCTGCCTTATCTAGCATTTTCTTTGGTGAGGACAGCCAGTTAGTTTTGGGATTTTTTTAAATTTCTTTTTTGTTTTTTTTTTTTCTTTTTTTCAGACCAGTACTCTGACATAATTAATTGCTCTTCCTAAAGTGCCTTTTAGGAATCAGGCATTTTGTTGATCCTCTCTTTCCCATTCCTGCTTGCATCCCTATCTCTTGTGACTCTCATATTTTTCTCCTTTCTGTAAAAGAACTAATGAAAGAGATTTTTAAAACAACAAATGTTTATATTTGTGACAGTGCAAGCCTGTAAGTAGTAAAGTTTTTGCGTTGGACAACTGCAATTTTAAAGGCAGATTCTTTCAATGATCTCTAAGTTAATGGTGTAAGGTTTAGTCCAGTTGATGTCCGTAAATTTTTTTTCTTAGGGAAGACAATTATGATTTATTGAGTAGACAGTGAATTTATGAGAAAGCCTAATGGTAGTTTCCTGTGATTTCTCAAAGTCTTGTTTTCCAAATAAGAAACTGCATTCTGTTTTTCAATGAATGAGTAGTAGTAAAATAACTCAATGCATTTTCAGCAGAAATATTAATTCCTCTGAGTAAAATGAATGTCACTAGATCTAAATCAGTTTCAGCTATGCTATTTATAAGTCTATTTTAAATAAGCATCTGCCCAATTCACATGATAGTTATGAAAACTGGTCCTATCCTGTTAAAAATATAATAGTTGTCAGCTGTAGTTTAACTCTGTATACAGTTTAATGCAATTTGCATTAGTTTACCTCTTGAGAATCATCTCATAGTGTAGTAATTAATGGAAGCTGCAACTCTGTCTAGTACTTCTAGGGAGTATCCTCATGAGGGACTCTGCAACCAGGTTTGAGTGGGTGGGAAAACACCACAGAAGCTACCCAAAATTTTATAGATAAAATTTTGTATCTGGCTGCATCTTGTGGGTGGGTGTCTGAAGAAGAGTTCATGTTACTCTCAGTAATGCTTTAAAGTGTTGAAAATTTTCAAAGTATTGTGAGAAAAAGAAATTAAAAATTTGGGATTGCAGATTCATGTTTCCTTCTGACTGGTGTGTATTTATCAAACTTACTTACTTTCCAAGTATAGTAAGGATTTTTATTTTTTCTGGAGTCAGCCTTGCCACTTCTTGTGTGTTCACTTTTTTGGAATATTAGTTAGTGATTTTTTTTTTTTGAGCATTTTAAACCAAATTTATATGAAAATTAAAAAGTATTTTATGCTGTGTTTTCTCATATGATTACATAGCTACTAAGGTAATTGGCTCATTTTCAGAACTAAATTGGTCAGGAAAATTTCCCAGTAACTGAAATTTCCTAGAACTTGCTTTGTTTCTGGTTCAAAGCTCCTTGTAAGTATTGAAGTTTTTGTAGATAAAGGAAATTAAATCAGGAGTGATTGAGCCTAGATCATCTTAGAGAAAGATCATTGGTAGGCTTAGGCTTTCTGTGTTAGGACGTTTGTCTTGCAGGCCAGGAGCTGATGAGAATCCAAACATTCAGAATGTTTCTATTTGAAATAAGTTGAATAAATAATATTTAATTTATCTTTAATCTGTAACAGCTCATCTTTTATCAAAGATAACAAACCAGCTTTAGGTTTGTAGATGCTTTGAAAATACTGTGTGGCAGCCCCTGACAATACACTGCTTGACCTTGCTGTGTGCCATTCTTCTAGCTAAAAAGGCATGCAGGAGGCACACTGACAGTAATCTCTCAGCTTGGCACTTTTACAGTGAGCAGGGCTTACTGTGTAAGCATGAGGCTTAACATGCCATACCTTGTTGTAATTACAAGTTCTAAGAAGGTCATGTCAGGTCTTTCATCCTTTCGGGGTGGATGGGTTAAATTGTGTGCAGTTCATATTATAGCTTCTTGGTTATTTGAGTTCTTTAAGTGCAAATTTGTGGACACTAGAACAGTAAATATCATTTGGGGCAAATACATAACCTTATGAAAAATTCCAGTGTCTTAGCCAGAACTCTTCCCCTCCCTTTATTGTGCAAAATTTTAATAGTGCAATTTCTATCTGCTCAGTCCCTGTCAGTATTAATAGATACTTGTAAGTCTTTGATATCCACAACCAGCTGCAAAAATCTATTTATATGTATTTGCTCACTCTTTCTAGCTTGTTCCCTCGCCTGTGGTCCATGCTACTGGAATTGTTCGGTATCATAGTGACTGTGACAATTTCAGAATACATGAGTAACTTGGTAGTGGTTTTAATAGTTTTTGTACCTGCTTGTCTCAAATTGATGATTTTGTTTTAAAAGCAGGATTCTTTTGCTTTCTCCATTTCCTTAATTCTGTATTACACTGAAATTCTAAGGGTAGGTGGTTCACAGGTAGGAAGAATTTACCCAGTGTCAGGGTTTCTGCATTTTAAAAGGTTTCCCATTTTAATAGTGCTACACAGTCATTTCTAAAAGAATTGATTTATGTAGTGAATACTAAACTCCGTAATTTTACTCACTAAATAAAATGAAGGCAGTTGCTTCCTTTCTGTAGTGGTTTATCAGATCTCATGACAAGAATCTAAAGACAAGGGGTTGCCATCATTCTCTACACAGATATCTATTTTTGCTGTCTCAGACTGCATGTTACTTGTGGTAGCTAAATGAAATGAGGATCTAGAGTATCTGAAATGTATGATAGGGAAGGCCAGGTAAATTCTGAAAGCAAGCATGTAAAGAAAAGTGCCCTCAAATGGCCTTTACTTTGCAATTTTTCTGTAAATAGAATAATGGCATTGAAAAACTCACTGTGAAACAGTTTGTTTCAGAAGCGTATCTACTGTCCATTTTGTGTGGCTCCCAAGAGGTAAGGTCTTAACAGGCCTAACAATCAAGTTTGGGACAGCAGGAGGTGTTATATGAGATGGCATTAGTTTCAGAACTAAACCATGTCATTTAGTGGATCACACGTTCAAGGGGGATGTCAAACATGAGGTTAATGTGAAGAATTTGGTCTTACAGAATGAATTCCAGAAACAGGAGTTAACTTCTGCCCAATTGCAGCAACTGTGCAAAATTGGGAATCCTTGTTTTGGCTTCCTTATTAGTTGTCTGGAATATGTCCATAACAGGGAATTTGAACAAATATGAGCAAAAAATCTTGGACTGCATTTGATTCAGATTATTTTATGGGTCATATGTTCCCGCCCACCACTTCAGATTTTCCTGTGAAAAGCCAGTAAGTGTTTATAAACTCTGTGCTTCTCTCACGCACGTTTTTTGGCATAATTTGTACTTTTGTTTCTTTTTTAATAGAATAGAATGTTGGACTTGCTTATTACAGGGGAAGATCTGCTAGAGGATTTTTATAGACAGAGCTTGCTTTTTTAATGGAAACAGTAGTTATGGAATCATGAATTCGCTAGGAACCTCACCAATCAGTCAGCCAGGATGTATGAAATACCATGGATCTGTTTTCTTAACAGCATCAAGACTGCACTTGTAACATAAGCATTATACACAAAGCTTGTTATTTTTTCCCCCCTTTTTGGAGGGTTTTTAATTTGTTTTTACATCCCTGGAGGACAAAGGCATGGAGAGCAACCCTGCCAAGAAGAACTTGGGAATGAAAAGCTGGAAATGACTTGGCAATGTGTGCTTGCAGTCCCAAAAGCCTGGGCTGCATCCAGAATCCTGTGGGCAGCAGGGGAGGTAGGGGATTCTGCCCCTCTGCTCTGCTCTGGTGAGA
Organism: Serinus canaria; assembly: GCF_022539315.1. Taxonomy (NCBI): domain Eukaryota; kingdom Metazoa; phylum Chordata; class Aves; order Passeriformes; family Fringillidae; genus Serinus; species Serinus canaria. The sequence continues at coordinate 63,854,520 of NC_066343.1, read as the reverse complement.
TCTACCTGGAGCACTGAATCCAGCTCTGGGCCCCCAGCACAGAAAATAAGGACAGGGACCTTTTCAGAGTGAGTCTAGGGAAGGGCCGCAAAGATGCTTAGGTGCTGCAGCACCTCTCATGTGATGAAAAGGCTGAGAGAATTGGAACCTGAAGAGAAGACACTTCCTGCAGCCTTTCAGTACCCAAAGGAGCTCCACAAGAAAGATGGGGACAAACATTTTAGCAGGGCCTATAAGGGGTCATGGCATTGAGCTAAAAGAGGGTTGATTTAGCTTAGATACAAGGTTTTTTTATGCTGAGGCCTGTAAAATACTGGAACAGGTTACCCAAAGAGAGATGGTACATGCCCCAACCCTGGAAACAAAATTCAAGTCCAAGTTGAACATAGGTCTGTGCAATGTGACCTAGTTGAATATATCCCTGTTGATTGAAGGGGCATTGCACTAGGTGACCTTTACAGGTCCCTATCAACATAAACTATTCAATGATTGTTTGTTAGTAATTGGCATTAATAATGATTTCTGTCTTAGTGGAATCTGAGTGGCTCAATGAACAAACATACTATACTTACTGGAGTATCAGCATAGCACACCTGCAAGGTGGGGCATTATATCCTATTTAAAACATACAAGCACAAAAGCAATTTTCATATTGAAAATTTTACAGCAGATATGTAGTAGATACCTGGTCTGGAATATGGAGTTCTTTATATCTATGGACTGTGCTTTTCTTTTCTGACTCTTGAAAAAAAGTAATTGTAGAGTTTCATCTGAATATCTGAAACTGCCATCTTTGTACTAGATTGGTATGAACTAAAAATGGTAACTGTCTGTTACGACCAAGTTGAAGATGCATATTGTTGTTAATCCATTTCAGATAGATTTTTTAAAAGTTTATTATGTATACGAGTAATAGCAATTTCATTTGAATCATATAATCCAAACTTAAGCTTTAGATTGTAAAAGGAAGATTTTTCCTGTAACTCAAGTAATCTTTGTATAGTATGGAGTATTGTATGCAACTCCTTCTAAAGATCAAGAAACCTATTGAATAAGGAGAGATATCACAGGTTGTATGTAATCTATGTTTTTTATCTGTTAGGAAGGAAGAAAGAAAGATGTATGAGATCTTAAATAATGTCTGTAAAAATCTAAAATGAGGTATTTCAGGTAGTTATGATGTTGACTTTTTGTGTTCTTTTTCTGTGCACGACAGTTCATGTTGTCAAGACAATGGATCTTTATGTTAGTCTGGGTTAAAAAGTGAAAGCATTACTTCTGTGTACTCGTATGCTTCAGGCTCCTTAAAGAGTGTCTATAATAAATGTTGGATTTAACATGGGTGACATTCCACTGGAAGCTGTGTTGAGGTCTTTGTTCCTTTCCTGTATGACCCAGAGCTGAGCCATACTGAACAGTTAAGTGTGATTGCTTTGTGGAAATCAGTGTCTTTCTGTCTAGTTGTGTGTCCTGTCAGGTTTAATTGTAATAATTTGGAATTTTCACTGCATTACCTATGTGGAAATCAGTATTTTTGATACAATGTGCTGGAGGGTTTTCAACATATATTGGTACTGTAGTAAAATACACCAATAAAAGTGCTCAGAAGACAAGCATGTTTCATAATTGTTAGGCACAACATTTTATAATTATTTGCTTTATATGATTCCGGATAAAGCTAGGATATTCACACTGGTTACCATTTACAACCTAGTGCTTAGTAGTTCACTTGAACATCTTAAAAATTATTGCAGTGTTGTTGGGTATTGCAACCATCTTAGCAATAAGAGATAGATAATCTGGTCCTAATGCACTGCATTCTTCTGTCATAAGCTTTAGATAAAAGAGTATACCTGAGTGAAGCATGAAGGAAGGTGTGTTTCTACCAAGCATGGACCTGAAGTCCATGCAATATAAATGTATCTTTTCCTCTTTCCAGATGCATAAAGTCACTTAGCAATTTATCCTCATGTCACATTACATAAAATTGTGCTGCTATAAGAGAGCTTAAATGTTAATGTTTTGAAGGTAATTTATGGGTGGCATGGGAGAATTAGTAATCGAAACAGTAATGGAATTGGAACCAGCTGTGGAAGCTACATAGGAAATTGTTCTTCCTTCCTGCAGTAACAGAGACATGCTGTAATTTTTAACCCTTGTCCCCCTACCTTCACCCTGTGTTGCAGATCTTCTTTACATGACTAGCTGACAATAAACACACATACATATACTTTTAATTCATTACTCCAGTTATTTGGTAACTTTGTGGACAACTGCAGTCATTGTCATTAGGTAGGTTGTTACACATGCGTTTCTGTCTCTCAAGATCCTGAAGTAAACTTTTGAATGAACATGTTTCACAATAACAGCTGTAGAACTGTTGAAAAATGGAGTCTATGGACATCTCTCTCTCGAGCTGCAGTGGTTTAGTTTGCTGAAGGCAGTGTGTTTGCTAAAACCAACAGGGCCCCTAGGGAATGTGAAAAACTTCACCATTATTGCTGAAAACCTTATAGCAGATTCCTTGAAAAAGGTGTTATTTATTCCCATTTTTTCAGATAAGGAAACTGAGGTATGTAAAAGTCAAATAAATAGCACAGTTAAAGGTCAAGGATTGGTCTACACCAATGGTGTATTGTTTTAATTTTGGTCATTAAAACACAATTTAAAAGAGGTGGCTTGCTAATGAGGTTGCCATTATACTGGTATAGAGGTTGTATTATCCTGATTATGAAATTCTATGCTAACATGTTCACCAAAAGTCTTAAAATGAGCTTTTAAAATAAGGTTCTTTTTTGATAAGAGGAAAAATGGATTTTATTTCAGTTGTAGTAATAGCATTCCTGTTTTAGATAGAAATTCCAGATATTGATTATATATTGGTAGCATTGTTTTTTCAAGTTTTGATGAGCCCAGGATTGTATTGCTGTTGATGGACTTAATTTCAGTGATTACACAATTTTCAAAAGAAGCTTTAATACTTATTGTACTGCATATGTAATTTTAATATACTTCCATAGAAGTGCATGTAACTAAAATTGGGTTTTGCTGCATGAACTACAAAGGCTTAGTAGTATTTTTGACTTTTAAAGTATATAGAGGGGAGGAATATTTTTTTTAAAAACATGTTTAACTTTGTACATATTTCCGAATTGTAGGATATTTCATAAGTACTTCTATTTTGACAATAGTTAAATCTAGAGAACAGTAAAGCTATTTTAAAGAGTGAAAAACACCTAAGTGTTCATGGTTTATCTTGTGAGTCAGGTGAAAGAACTTCATGCTCTTTATTCCCCAAAGTTTGCCAAATGGTGGTAATGATAAAGTGTCTGTGTAGTTTAGATAAAAGATGTTTTGGAGCAGGTTTAATGTAAATAATTAAGTGAACTGGCTAGCAGGCTGAAAAATGTTATGCATTAACAAATGTTAAGTTCAGTCTGGTTGTGCATCCTGTGTTTTGGTTTTGGATTTTTTCATGGGTATCTTTTATGGCATGTTCCTTGTGGTAGAAATCCCACATAGACTCTGTGGTACAAAATTATAAACAAGCTGAATATAGAATAGGTGAATGCTTGTACCCATCTGAGCTAAACATTTGGCACTTTTACTCCAAAGACTTAGAAGTTCACAATTATTTGTTCTTTCTGATTTCGTAATTAAGCTATGGTTTGGAAACCTACCAGCCTGAACAGAGCTTTCAGAGTTTGTTTTATTTCCCCTCATTGTCAGCTGATCTATGGTTGTGTGAGTTGTTTCACTGTTGCAGAGTAAATGGAAGTATTCCATTATGTTAAAACAAAGTGCTCTATTCAGCTCTAAAGAATGACCTTAATAAAGGATATGCCTGACTGAAAATGCTAGAGATTTTTTTAATTCCTAACATGGCAGGTAGCAGTAATGTTTTGTATTTTTTTATTGTAGTAAGACAGTGGCTTGACTGAACATGGGGGTGCTTTTTGGTGGTATGTGGCAGTTGTACATATAATTTCAGCAAATTTGAAGTATTTATACCCATTTGAAGCTGAGAAGATAAAGATGAAACAGGGAGGTGGTTATATGAGTGGAATGTAACTGGAATACTCAGCTTAAGTAAACCTGTCTCTCAGAAACTGCAGAGGAAACTTGAATGACTCCTGGCAATTTTAGATTTAAATCAGTTTTATTGATGATTTTAACTTGTTTTAAAAAAGGCTCAAGAGAATTTCTTTGGTATACATTGTGACAACAGGCAGGTCATACTTATTAATTTAATGTAAACCATGACTTCATAAATCAAAGGCTTGTTACAAATTTAGAAATTTATCTGAATGAGATTTTGGAATCTAGATGAAAAATAGCAGCCTCCTGAAATGTGTCTAAAAGTAGCCCCCAGAAGACAGATCAAGCAAACTTTTTGCTGTACTTCAGAAGTATAATGTTTATCTCTTAAAAATGGTGCTTGCAAACATGCTGAGATTCTATTTGTTATACTTTTTCTAAATTGCTAAGTCATTGGAGTCTTTTCAGAAAGGGATATGCAGGTAATGGCATGAAAGGGAAGGGGAGAGCTAATTCATGCTACCTGTTGTGTCATGGCACAGTCTCTGAGTTACCATTTGACTCAATATCTAATAAAATATGTTGTGTCTGTTCTATAATAACAATAGAAATTTATTACTTTTAGGCAGTCTTGTTGAAGTAAAGATTTAATCTAAGGTCTTTTTCCTTGCTGGTCACACCTGACAAAACACTTAGGTTCAGATCATAAGAGAAAAATTATACGAATCTGTGATTAGATGATGTTGGGAGAAACTAGCCACAGTACTATTTCCATGTTGAATAATGACATTTACTTCCTGTTGGTATTTGAAAGGAAGTTCATCTATTTAAAGCACCTTTTAACTCTTGAGTGCGCACTGAAGCAGTATCTTTTAGTTCACTAAAGGAAAGAATAACATCTTGATCTTCCTATACTTAAAATTCAAGATGTAAATATTCTATGCTGTTTTGACTTACCTAAATTAAAGGCTGGAAACTGGGAACAAAATCATTTTGTAGGGCCATTCGGATATTTCTGTTAATTTTGAAGGTTTTCTGCATTCTTCATGCAGTTATAATTATCTGTGTTTTTCCATGAGTAATGGATATTTTGGGTGTTTTGTAGGAATGCAGTCAAGATAATACATACCAATGTTTGCATGCATCCTCCTGTTTTCTAGAATGTTTTCCTTTGTCTTCAGACCAGAAATTTAGATAATACAGACACATGTGCCCAATTAATCCAATTTATTCAAGGAACCTATGCTAGGAATTGAGATGCTTTGCACTTTCCTGAATAATTTATGAAGAGGAGAGGTTCAAAATAATTCTGTTTTTTTAGTACACTGATTCTTCTTCTTTATATATTTACTTTTTTTTGAAGGCTGTATAGGAAATCTTAAGAAAGTTGTTTCCATATTTAGATTTATCATATTTAGAAACTCAGATTATATGAATCTGGGCCAAGCTGAGTTTAATAACATGCAAGTTTGTATGAGAATACATCTGTCAGTTCTAACCTAAGAGAGAGGAAATTAAAAGTTGTTGAAATGTTCTTTCAAATCTGTATGCTTCCTTCTGCATGGAAGTTTGTGGGCAGTTTGTGCAACAGCAGCTTGCCCATCTCTCATATTGTAGTTTTTCATACTTCGTCTTTCTCTTGAGTGTTTACTTGTGCAACCTTAGTGTATATCTTGCACGTTTATTTTCAGTTTAATTTACAGAGGAAAAGAGTGAAAAATTGTGACTTGGTAAACCTGCCCTTTTTACAAGTAGTGTGGTTTTAATCAGTGCATGATTGTGGAACAAAACATGACATCACTGTGTGTTTGTTTGAAAAAGGGGTTTTAAAAAGAACAGAAAAAATAAATTAGAACACTTACTACTGCCTTCACCTTTCACTGCTGTCATGGAAAATTCATCTGGGTGCCTAACAGCTGAAAACATTTATCTAGTTTGGAAAGAGGAATGAGGGATGTTTTCTTCCAGATTTGTGAAATACTCCCCTTAACCTCCTTTTATCTTTCTTCAAATAATGTTTCAGACTTAATATTGAAGAACAGAACTGGGTTCTGATCTCTCTGTTCATCATCACTAAAATAGTCTCTTAATTTCCTTCACTTGCATATTGAAGTTGGATGTGAGATAGAAGGGAAAAAATTGCTTTTTTGTGGGCCTGAGGTTAATTCCAGTGCAAGAAGGTTATGCAAGTGTCCCCCTCTGAAGTTTTATGGAGTTCTAGAACTTCTTTACACTGAAAAAAAGAATTTAGGTTGTATTTTAAGTGATGTGTGAGAGAGAATACTTGACCTGTAAACCAAACACATTTTGATACAGACAAGCATGAGTTGAAGCCTTCTGCTATTCATATTAACATATGGTTGTGCCTAGATACTGCGGCACTTGGACCAGATTTCTTTGGTGGTCACAATAAACAGGGGCTTTTCTCTGGTTTTCTGTGGTATTTTATCTGTCCAAACATTACAGGCTGTCCACGGAGTCTCCCTTTCTGGAAATATTCAAAATCTGGCTGAATTCCTGTGTCACCTGCTCCAGGTAACCCTGCCTTGGCAGGAGGGTTGGACTGGATGATCTCCAGAGGTCCCTTCCAACACTGACCATTCCATGGTTTTGTGAAGAGCTTGTGCTCTTGTACCTGTCTGGTTTGGGAATTACTGTGTCAGATATCCCATCCTTTCTGTTGTGATTGTTGATGAGTTGTCTGCCCATATTTTTTGTCCTAAAAATGTTTTAAGAGCTTTCTCTTTCAATATGTAACATAATTTACAGTATGAACATTTTTATAAGAAGATATTACATTTCTCTTTTTAACTCTTTCCTGTCATCTTAATTAACTTTATTAATTGCACTTACAGTTTTGAATGCTATGCTGAAGAAAATAGCAGAGGGATAAATTTGCTAGTATCCGATCACAAGGCAGATTTCAGCACTGTCAATCTGTATGCTGGTGTACAAAATAAAAGTCTTTCAAAGGGTCTCAAATTTTCCTGCACTCCTCACCTTGCCCCTCAGCAGTATGACATACTTTTCCAAACATGCTGTTCCATACAAATCAGTAATTTTTGGATAGAAAGAGAATAAGCTTTTAAAAAACTTGCAAGAAAACATGAACATTACGTATTTAAACAAAAGGCACAAAAATAGGAAGTCCTTTTTTCTTAATTGCCAGAAGGCCTGAGATTTGAATGATTAAAACATGGCCTACTGTATGGGGACTTTTTTGTGGGGACTTAAGTTCTTATGTAGATGGTGGTATTTGCATTACCATTTGTTGCTAGGGTTTGTTGTTCCCTTTCCACTTGAACCAGCTATTCCAGTTGTCCATTTAGTATTCCAGTCATTTCCATCTGTCTTCAAATAAGGCAGTAATCATCTGTGTCAGACCACTTCTGTGATACTTGTGCAAAACCTGTATTTTCACCAGAAATGGAGAAATATCTGTAAAGTGTAGCTCTTGCCTCCTTCTCATCATTCCTGCCCATCAGGAACAGACAACATCTTCCCTGTGGAGTATGTCAAATCAGAGACCCAAAAGAGCAGGGTGAGTGTACACTTGGAGCAGAAGGGTGTTTTTAGTATAGTAGAATCACTTAGAATTATTGAATGGTTTGGATTGAAAGGGACCTTAAAGACCAATGTCCCTGCAACTAAACCAGGTTGCTTAGTGCCCCATCCAGGCATGGTCTTGAAAACTTCAGGGACGGGGCATCCACAGCTTCTCCCAGCAACCTGTGCTAGTACCTCACCACCCTCACAGTAAATAATTTCTTTGTAATATCTAACCTAAAGCTAAACCTAAACTTTCTCAGTTTAAACCTATTCCCCTTTATCGTAATGCTAAGTCTCTCCAGCTTTTTTGAGGCCCCATTCAGATACAGGAATAATATTCCCCCAAGGCATTCTCTTCTCCAGGCTGAGCAATGCTCCCAGCCTGTCCTCACAAGAGAAGTGCTTCAGCTCCCTTATCAATTTAAAGACTCTCTTAAAGATATTTAAAGTAGGTAGTAGGCAAACCAGCTTTAACCTTTTATCTTGCTCAAGATGGAAAGTGTTCACCTTTTTGTTCAACCAGCTGTAGTTTTGCATTTTTTTTCTTCATGCTGTGCCATTGGTCTGCTCTCACAAATGATAGTCTTTTCAAGTTTTCAGGAAGCCAGTGTTTCAGGAGAGAAATGAGAACAAAGGAGCTATCCAGATTTTTTTCCAAGGCAGCATATGATCTTGAGGTTCTCAAAGAAGGCAATTGCAAACACAGAGAAAAAAGAAGTGTTTTTTCTCTGTAAATTATAGTATTGTAGGTACCCAGAAATGTTCCTATTTAAGAGCCTGATGTGTGAAAGATTACCTATAGTTTGCAAGTCTCTCTCAAACAATATAATTTCCATTTATATATAAACCTCTGGAAACAGAACAGTAGATCTTCTTTTAGGTGTAAATGTGTCATTTTCCCCTTCTCTGGTTAGGCCATGAAAAAGTGAGTAATTTTGGTTTATTTGATTTTTTGGTTTTGTCTTCGATTTTTCTCAAGACATTCTGGGGAGACTAATCGAGTTTCAGCCTCTGGTTGCTAGTGGCATATTTTCTGAGTATTGTTTGAGAATAAGAAGGCTCCCAAAAGGAGCAAGGGAAAAAATACACAATATTTATTGACAGTGGTGCAGTTGTTAGGCACAGGAGTATAACACTCAACTAGGGCTGGAATTCCCTGAAAAAATTGAAACTCCATACTGCAGATGTGATGCTGATTTGCAGTGTCCCCTTTGCAGAAATTGCTTTAAGGCAAGACTGTTCATTTTGACAAAAAACTGTGAACTTGTAGAATACTCTATTTCACAGATTTAATATGTATTAATCTTATGTCAGACAGGGAATTGAGAATTTTTGTGAAAGTAGTAGGAGATATGTCAATGCCATAACTATTTTCCTCCATTTCTGCTGAAGCAGAAATTTAAAATACTATCTTTTCCTCATGGGCTTTATAAGAAAATAAAAACAGCAACAACAAAAACACCCTGGAAATCCTGTAAAGATTTTATCTCCTGTAGTTTTAATTGCTATACAAATTTTGCAGAACAATATTTTTGAAATCATGTCATCAGTTTGTGTAAATTAACATCTGAAATCCAAGCAACAGCTGAAGTCCTGGAAGTGCAGGTACACTTCAGGCAAACTCTATCTTGTCAATTTTTTCACACTTCCAGTAATATTCCAGTATACATGATATCCAGATGTTCAAATCGGCATAAATGTATTAGATATATTTAACTTTTGAAGTGTGAAAAAAAAAGGATTTTATGGCATTCATTATTCTTTGGAGTGTAATAACTGGAAAAGTGCAGTAGTGCTGGTAGTTGTGTGCATATAAGCATGTGCTGTAGCACATTAGAGATACAGCATTCTAAGTTATTTAGGAAGTTCATGGTTAACTAAAATAGAATAAGCCACCTTGGTTTTCTGTAAATATTTAGCTAATTTGAAGATGTTATGCCAAGATACGTTCCTGGATGTTGTTATCTTAATTTTTTGTTTTGAATAGTCTAAACAGTTACTTTAACTGTCAGGCATCCCTTGGACCCTGCAGAGCTTAGCACCAGTAGCAGTCGCCAAGTGTCTGACTTTTAGGCTCAGAATGTTTGATTTATCAGGTGGCAGAATATATTCCTGTCTGTTTTTCTTCCCTAAAATGAGTAGCCAGAATACTGTTCAACGTGAGTGTGTTGTAAATGTTTTCATGTTAGTGCTTCACTCTTGTCATAAAAGGGGGAATTTAATTATTGTCGCCTGAGGGAGCTAGCAATTAAAATAAAGTAAATTTGTCCAGATAATTTTGTTTATTAATAAATTATTTTTTTCTTTGACTTACTGAAAGACCTCTCAAAGTAGTTAAGATACCCTCTGAAAATTAAAATCAGTGCTGGCACAATATATCTATACCATACCTGCCTTTGTGGTAAGTTACATGAAATGGAGAACTCTATAATAATCCAATAACAAAAGCAACCTGGCAGTGATTAAGGTAAGAATGCAGCAATGGTTTCTGTGAAAGCCTTTGATTCACAAATATAATGCATCTTTTATTGTGTGTGATGGCTGTTGTGAGTGAATCTTGGAAACTGTTTGCTTTTCTCACTTTGGTTTTTATGGAATGTGCTTGGATAATAAGTGCAGGCAATGGCTGTTGAGCAGTTTTTTGCATCTCAAGAACAGCAAATATCAGTTTATAGTGTAGGGAATGATGGAGCATTGAAAACTTAATTTGTATTATAATTATACCTTTGTCTGTGTGCTTTATAGGGTCAGTTGAACAATATATTAATTTTCATAATCACAGCTTTGCTTGGGAATTTTAAGCTGCAACTGCTTCTCAGCTTCTAAACCATAGAATCTGTGAAAGTGTCTCTTGGTTCTATGTGGGCTGTACCTTTTAGGATGTCATGTATAGTTATTGGTAAACCTTTACTGTTATTTTGTGATGGGCTGACCTTGGCTGGATGCCAGGTGCCCACCAGGCTGCTTTATCACTCCCATCCTCAGCAGGATGGAGTGGGAGAAGAGAGGAAGATGAAAAAAAAATCACGTGGATCAAGATCAGCTAAATGAAATAAAAGTGAAGTCTTCACATGGAAACAAGGGAAAGCAGAGGATTTATTCTCTACTTCCCGTTAGCAGGGGATGTCTTGCTGCTTCCCAATTTGGCTTCAGTGAACAAAGTGGTTGCTCTGGAAGACAAATTATGAAAACACATGCACAGCCTTCATGCCCTCCCCCCTTAAAGACCATCTCATTTCAACCCCGCTGCCATGGACAGAAGCACATTCCACTAGACCAAGTTGCTTAGAGCATCATCCAACATGGCCTGGAACATTTCCAGAAATGAAATATCCACAGCTTCTCTGGGCAACCTGTGCCAGTGCCTAGCAATCCTGAAAGTAAAGAATAATGTCTAATCTAAGTGTACTCCCTTGTAGTTTAAATAAAGTTAGAAGAAATGTAGGTGTGGCTAAACCAAAGATAATGAAAGTTTCGGTTTTATCTGAGAAATAAAAGATTGAACTGATAAAGAAGATTTAAAAAGTATGGAGGTAATCAGCCTGATGCTATAGAGACATTTCTGTGAAGCCTGAAAAATAGTGAAGGGATTGGCAGAGATGGATAAGACAGGAGATTTAATGTGTAGTATAGAGTGGGCCTAAAATTATTTTAAAATTATACTCAGCAACAGATAATTGTAGGAAAGATGTCAGGCATCAAGAGGATAGATAGTGTCTGTTTTAGGAAACTGGAGTGGTGCCAGATAAAGAAGCATTTTCAGGGTAATGATTCACATGACCTTTGTAGGAAGTTGCTCAAAAGTACTTGAGTACTTCCATTACATTTCTTTCTGTGTGAACTAATATCTTCCAAAGAGAAAAAAAAAGAAATATTTTAGTTTTTTAGTCTTAAGATGGTGTAATATTTTAAAAACAATTATTTATCATATTTTTGGGAGTCTATTCATGCAAATAAAAATATTAAATCAGTCTCTGGTTTATGATTTTCCCATTTCATCTCCTTATGTTACAACTGGGGTGATAGAAGCCTTCTTACTTTAACATATATATTGCATTGGTGTCTTTTTGGGGATAACACTGTTTTCACAGATGTGAATTTTCTTTTTTTCCAGAACCCTGTCAAGAAAATCCCAGATTCTCATGAAATTACTCTCCAGCATGGAACAAAGACAGTAAGTGATAACATGTTTTCAACCCTTCGTGCTTTTCTAGAACTGTGCTAGTCTGTGAAATAGGTTAACAAATACTTATCAGCTAAAGTTCAAAAAGCAAATTTTTTCCTTGATGTGTTATTTTAGTTGGTCTCTTTTCTTAGTGCCATTGAAAGTGTGTTTCATGACTACCTCTTCAATTTCTTGTAATAGCCTAAATATGGCTCCATTTGACTCAACTCTAGTCTCATTTTCATCAAGTATGTTTTCTATAAGTGTCAGAGTTTTTCTTCTAGGATAGACCTTCCAAATATGTAGACATGGGTCTAATATAGACTTTTTTTTGGTCATGGGTTTCAAGGAGAATATTATTGCAAACAACTTCTTTGCAGCTAAGTACTTAGTTTTACTTCAATCTTTTAGTGCCTTTTATACACCATTCTCAATTTCTTGAGATCTTGTCTTCCTTGTTTTGACTGCATCTTTTCTAGTTTTTATCTCCACTACTGCTCCTTTGCTTTCTTTTAAAGATCCACAGTCAAACTTGGAAGTAGCCTTTTTTGCTCTATATATTTCTATCTCTGTATAATCACATCTTTCAATATAAATAAAATTGTTTTTGTGGGCTAACTGACCTGTAAAAGATGCATTGCACAACACTAAACAAAACAGAGTGGATTTTTCTACACAGAGTACATGCAACTGCTTTGCATATTAATTGATATGGATACTGGGTTTTGCAAAGTAGTGTGCTAGTGCAAATCAGTTTCCCATTTTACATGGGACAGTAACTGCTTCTGCAGTATGTTCCTTGAATACACATCCTAACAAACTTTGTTAGGTAAATTTTTTTGATTTATTTTTCTCTATATTAAACCAGTAAATCTTTTCATGGCTTCCTAAAGAGTAAGCTCATGTTATTTCTAACTAAAAGGCCTTGTAAAGTGGAAGTTACAGTTTTGGAAGACTTCTGAGATATTTTGACTGCAGGAGAATGGAGCTGTCATCACCTTGAACAGAGGTGAATTGTAATGTGGGATATATATAGCACAGCTGGATTAGACTGGATGCAGTAAATTAAACATATTGAAAAAAAATCTTTTCTGTAGAAGGGCTGGGTTTTTTTTTTTTTTCTTTTTTTTTTTTTCTTTCTGGTTTGTTTTAGAACAGTGAAACCATTTACCCCTGGCCTTAGACACATAAAGATGGGAATAACTTAATATCTTGATTTTGGTGCTTTGCCCCAATGTTTTTAAATACAGTCTTCTCATTATATTCATACAGTGTACTGTATTTCAGCTAAGCTTATACATCCCATCTGTACCTCTTCAATCTAGTGAATGTGGATTTGATGATGACTCTATTCCTGTGCAGCTGAGAAATCTCAGGAAAGACTTCCCAAGCTAGAGAGTCTTCCCAGAAAACTGATTAATTTCCCAGCTGTATTGCTTGTACAGTGAAATAGGAATTACTGTTCCCAATGAAACTTCATATATATTTTTTATTTCTCATCATACTTTTTATATATAGGTGGGTATGAGAAAGATTATGAAATATGTGCTTTGTAATATCTCATTTCATAACTGCCCCCTCATACAGAAGTTACTGAATAGAACACTTGAGTGTTCTGATTAATCTGGTGATGCCCAGTTTTTCTGCATGTCAGAAATCAAAAATGAAATGGCTAGGGTTCAGAATTGCCATTTAAGTTGTAAAAGGGGCATATTCTTTTTAGAAACACATGGGATTTCTGCAAGTGAATGCCCTGAATTACAGCAGAACATGTAGATGTAGGAGTCAGTTGCCTGGTGAATAGAATCATCATTTCTGCAACATTTTGGTTTTCTTGAAAGTACTATTTTCAGACAGTTGGCTATACTAGGGCATTGTATATTTGAAATATTGTGAGGTACCTGCGTTGCAGAATCACAGACTTTTCTGAGTTTGAAAGTGACTCACAAAGATGGACAAGTTCACCTCCTGACCCTGCACTGCACCATTCCCAAGAGTCACACCATATACCCAAGAGCATTGTCCAGGCACTTCTTGAACTCCGTCAACTGCTGTGACAGCTTGCATGGGGAGCCTTTTCCAGTGCCCAATCACCCTCTGGGTGAAGGACCTTTTCCTAATACATTTCATTAAGAAGGACTCTGTGAGAGACAGAACCAAAAACTACTTATATCCAAAAAGATCACATCCACTGTCATCCGTTGACTAACTTGATGGCTTACCTTGTTTTAAAAGGAAAATAGATTTGATAAGCAAGACTTTCCTCTCATGAGGCTGTGCTGGTAGTAACTGATAACAGTGTTGTCCTTCTTACCCTTCTTGAAAACTGGGACCAGTTTCATCAGTTTCCAGTCGGCTGGGACCTCTCCAGATTCCCAACACTGCTTGAAAGTCATCAAGAAAGGCTTCAGAATAACATCAGCCAGCTCTTCGAGGATTCTCAGATGAATCTCATCAGGCTCTATAACCTGATGTAGGGATCCACTTGGAGCAGCAGATGCTGCTCAATTTCAGGATTGGCTGGGAGTTGATAATTTTCACAGTCATGGTTTTGGCCCCCCCTGTCAAAAGACAGAGGCAAAGAAAGCTTTAAACATCTCTGCTTTGTCTCTGACCTCTTTGTGAAGTGTGCATCCTTATTCTGTAACAGGCTGATATTATTTCTACACTGCCTTTAATCATTAAAGTGCTTGAAAAAAAAGTTCTTGTTTTCCCCCATGTTTCTGAGCAGCTTCAACTCCAACTGAGCTTTGCCTGCACAGATTTTCTTCCTGCAGCAGTAAGCAGCACCTCTGTATTCTTCCCACGTCACCTGACTTCGCTTCCCCTGGGCATATACCTTTCTTTTTTGCCTTACTTCTGAGAGAAAATCCCTGCTTAGCCAAGCCAGGCTTCTGCCTCACCTGCTTGATTTCCAGCATTGGGGAATAGCCTGTTCCTGCCTTAGGAGGTGATGCTTAAAAAGTGGCCAGTAGAGAGCTGGTCAGCAGTAGTGATAACCTGAAGGAGAAGATGACTGAAAATTTGTCTTTGATAAGATAAGGAATAGCTAAGTGAACTTTTTCTCAATGATACTGGAAAAGAAATTTCAAAAGAAGCCCATACTATTTCATGTTAGGAAATCCAAATTCTAGGGAAGCAAATTGTGCATTTTAAAGAATAAATTTCGTTCACACAGGCTGTTTTTATTGGGACAATTGTTTTCTGTAGGTTACTTTTTTCATGAACTTGCTTCCATGCTTTAAAATATTTTCTGTGGGAACTATTCAACAGTTTATATAAGTCTTTAAAGTGTCCATAACACAGTGTATATAGATGTATACTAAAGTTTTGAAGAAAAAGTACAGTAGTAGACTGATATATCTTTGAGACAAGTTTTTTTTGGTGGTATTACTATGTGTCTGCATTAAATCATTGTCCCTGTCAGTTCTTCTCATGTATAGTGTAAAGAAGATACATATAGGTAAGCATCTTCTGTGCAAAATTCTTGGTATTTTTGTACATCCGTATCTAGAATTTTTAATACTGTTTAAGACATCTTAAAAAAGTAATTCCCCGAGTTCTTTTCTTCCCTGAAGAAATTCAGTTTTGCTAACCTGTAGTCATGACATTATTCTCAGGCATTACCCTCCACTCGGAAATGAAGGGGGTTTTGTCTCTTATTCTGTATAAAGTGTTTTTGTTTGATTGGGGTTTTTTCCACATGGTTTTGTATAAGTCAAATATTCCTGGTGAATTCTTTTTCCTTCAGAATTTTCTGGTTTGTCTCTTCAAATGCTTTTACTGACATTTTATAGAATGTTATCATTATCATCATCATTACCATTATCATGACTACTAGTACTAGTACTACTATCTTTCTTCTTACTGAAAGGTTTTTTAATGTGATGATTATCTATCTTATAAATGTGAGATGACCCATGGTTTTGTTTTGTTTTTGTTAAAAGTAATCTGCTGGTTATAGTCTAGGTTTAATCCATGGGCTCCATTAAAATGTAAGCATGAATTCTATATGAATTTTATCTTTTAATGAAAACTTCTTCAGGCATTTTAACCTTTAATATTAGGTGTAATTTTGAGTAATTCCAAAAATACTCTAGTTTTATGGTTTTTGATAGAACTTTTCATTACTCTCTTACGTAGACAACTTAATTTTTTGAGAATTAATCTCTTGGTATCTAAATTATATTAATGTTTGAAACCATAGTAGTAAATACAATATTTTCACAAATGTGAAAGGAAAAGAAATAATTTTGAAGGTAAATTATTTTAAATAAATATTTTTAGTGAAATGCCTTCTGTTACCTTATTTCTCCATGTAGTGATTTGAACACTACTGTTTGTTTTAGTATATGAAATACTATTTATTGTACTATAGAACATTACCATTCTTCAAATAAAGAATTAAAATAGATTTTCAGTAAAATTTCCATTTTACTTGATCTGTGATTTGAGAATAACAGATAAGAATAATGAGCATAAGCATTCTTTCCTCAGAATTTCTAATAGCTCTGAGAAGCTGGTTTTGTGTATTAAAAAATTGGTTTTAAGAAGTTGTTTTGACCTGTTTTGTTACAGTAGTATATTTTTAAAATCTGTGGTTTAAAAAAAAAAATTAAGTTTATACCCTATTTTATTCTTCTCTTCCTTTTTCAGAAGAGAAATTTACCTAAGCAATGTGTGTATGCACAAGAACTGTCTTAAATGAACTTAAAATCTTAAACTAGTGAATGTTACACATCATTTTGTTACCTTGCTGGAAATATTGTTTGCACTTTTGGTAGAAGTCTAGAGTACAATTTTCTTCATAGAAACACTTAGCCACATTTTGCAATGAGATTATTAGGAAGTAAACACTGTAAACTATTTTTTTCTCAGCTGTCTTCAGTAGTTTATTTAGACGATGTAATTGTTCACTTCCATTCTTACTACCACTTCAAAAGTACTTTAAAACTTTATTCAAGGTAGTGAAATTTCAGAATGAAAATGTAGCTAAGGTATTTTAGTAAGAAACCAGTGCACTGTGTTGTTTGAGGCTTGGGTTTGTTTGGGTTTTTTTTTAACATTAGTAATGTTTTATATTTTGGTGACACCCTGAAGAATTGTGGAAAAAATAAAAAACTTGAATGATTATGATTATCATTTTTTTTCCTTCACAGGTTTCTGCTTTGGGGTTGGATCCTTCAGGTGCTCGTTTGATAACTGGTGGATATGATTATGATGTAAAATTTTGGGATTTTGCTGGAATGGATGCCTCTCTCCAAGCTTTTCGGTCACTCCAGCCTTGTGAATGGTAGGCATGAAGGCTGCCTTTTGCACATAATGTTTCATGTTAAGCTCCTGGTAGAATGCACAATAGCCTTGTAAAACAGCTTGTTTAAAAGGCTCTTGAATACCAAGGAATATGAACTTATGAACTTGGCTCCTTATTTCTTTTCCTGCTTGTTGCAGTGACTTGCATTGTTTCCCCTTTTAGAAAGCTACAGGTGGATTTGCCAATGCAATTTTTAATAGCACATCAGAAAAGGAACCTCTGGAAGACAAGTTGACTGTCATAGTTGTAACTGACATTAGTAGAATACACTTTCTATATGTATTCTGCTTACATAAAACTAATAAAGAGAAGAAGCAAGTTAAAACGATTGACCCCTTTGTGGGGAGCTTCTCTAGTTCCTGCTAGGATTTCTGAAGGGAAGGTGATTTATTTAATTTTCATGAAGTCCTCTGTTTCAAAAAGTACTGGCCCTTTGCATTGCAGTGATTGCTGAATAACGACATAGTGTTAAATACTGTCTTTTTTAAAGAAAAAGATATCCTTATTTACATTTATTTCTATGTTTCTATATATGCAAACTGAAAAGAAAATGCAGGAAGCATTTTTAGAGAGTTATTTTCCATATTATCCATATTGTTCACTGGTAATTAAAAAAGTAAGTTAAGTGAGTTCATTTAATTATTCCAGAGAACTGGAATACAGATTTCCTTCAACAGTGGTGCACACTGAACTTTCTGAAAAATATATTGAATAAAATAAAACACAGTGATTTTAGCAAGGTACTTTCTGATGTCTGGCTTACATGGTACAGTTTCTAAGGTACTTTTGTGTGATTAAAAAAGGGATTGAAATTTTTTATACACAGAGCGAGTAGTACTTAGAATGTCTATTTTTAATCATTACTATCTTAAAAAGCTACAGCTGAGTTATGGTCAGTTTGAAAGGCTAGGATGCATATAACAGTCTACAGATATGCCAAAAATCTAGATAATGAAAGATGTGAAGAAGTTAGGACTGTTATCCTCAACAGGAGCAAAACAGAAGGGGGTCCTACAGCTGGTCTGAAGTATGAAAAATTGGAAAAATAAAAAGCGTGCTTTAATGCATTATGCAATTCCAATCTCTTTGACAGACCTTGACTTCTTATAATAAGCTGACAAATGATACATTTACTTTGAAAACATAATTAAGTAAACATGCCACTTGGGAATAAATAAATAAATAAATTAAATAAATGTTTTCACATATAAAGTGACATTCAGATTTTTCTGGCATGAGTTTCATATACCTGATTAGTTAGCAGGATATAATTGGTATTGTCTTTCCTCTGGTATAACTGAGCAGAAGGAGCTGACAGTCTTTACTCCCACAGTAGGAAATTATTTTAATGAAGCATTTTCAAGTTTAGCAGAAGAGTGCATTCAAATTTAATTGTACTTGCTAATAATGGTGTAAAACATAAATATTGTAGAAAAACCACAAGTAGAATGTATGTTAGTGCTTTATTTCAGGGATAGCTTGCAGATAAATTGGTAAGCTCCTTTTAGCAAAAAACTAATCGTAAAATATAAACTTAAAATACTTGTTATTCTTGACACTGATAATTTAGTAAAGGATCTCATAAGTATTTTTATATAAATGTTCTTTGTGAAATTCTTGTGATTTGAGTACATTGATGTATAAATAAAGTACTTAAAACATAAACATGAAGTAATATTAAAAATAGACTTGACTGGTGTGAAGTTTGGAAATTACATTTATGATGCAAGTCTCATGAACTAAATTTGGGGGCTCAAAAAACTCATTATTCAAATATAACTTCTGTATCTTTTTCTAAACATAAAACTGAAACTATATCGCTGTCTGGTAGAAAGATTCAACTTCAAGTTCTTTCATGCTGACATTGAGACAAGCTGGTGAACACTATGTGGAATATTATATAACTTGTGTCCAGGTGTATATATGTTCTTACATTACTTTTTCACTATGAAGTTTATTATTGAAGGGCTATTAGCATTTACAGACTTGAATTTCAAAGAATTCTGAGGAGTTCTGGTATGGAAGCATTAGGTGTTAGCAGAAATCCAGATCTGGAGCCATAAATTTAATTTCATTTTAAAAATAAAGGAGCCTGAGATCAATTCTGTATTGTCAAGGCTCATTTTGTAGCATAGTATCACGTTACTCTGTTAATTTCTCCTTGGATTTGTGATGTAAAGTGAAAAAAAAATCCAGCCTGACAAAAAGCTAGTACTTTCAAGCCATACCTTGGTGTTAAAGCCAAAAGGAAGTGTAAGGCAAAGCTGTTATGTGCGTAGAAAATATTTGTGTGTCATGATTCTACCCATGCATATAGCTCTGTTCTGCAGGTCCTGGTACAGAGTGCTGTGCACATTTGGCAGTTTTAAACCAAAATTACTCAGATTGATGCTATTAAAAGGAACTGTTTTTATAAGTTTCCCAAGACTTTTGCTTATAACATTAAAAAGAGCCAAAGACGTTTTCTTAAAGAGCGGCCTTTGTAGAGCCTCACTTTTGGTCATTTTCCAGTAAACATGAGAAAAGTGGTAACTTCTGCGACTTTGCAAATACCCTACTTACAGCAGCAATTTTAGACATGATTTTAGAAGTCACATTGCATAGTCAAGAGGGTATGGGTTTAGGTTTTTTGTTCTTCAGGTAATGGTCATGGAAATCTTTTTTTTAAAGCTAGTATTTTCACATGACTGATTTGATAAATTATTGGTTATGTTCCATGGTGCTAGTTGCTGTAAAATCAGTTGATTTTCCTTGCTAGAAGAAATTTCAAGACAAAAAAAAAAGCTTTGTTCAGCTTAGTTTTGTATCATCAGACATGCTGATACAGAACTACTAAAAAACAATGAGATGACATTGTTTGAATTATGAACAATGCGGTGTTATTATAATTAATGCCTGTAGTTTGACTTTTAGTATTTTGGTGTCTGAAAACAGGTTTGGTTTTTTTTTTTCTGAAGACTCTGTGGGCCTTTATGTATTGTGGATTCTTTCAGAAATCAGATTTTACTTCTGAGCTGTTAGTTATTACCTAGTGGTCAGATCCTTTTCATGCATGAGACATGCATCAAGTGAAAAATATGTTTTAGTCTAATTTTTAAATGTTTACTTTTTATTCTTACATTTCAACAGTGATAAGTGCTAAATATGAACCTGTGCTTTGGAGATGTTGGCTGTTTTGCCATTTTCAGCCTTACAGTATGAAAAATATAACTTAATGAGTAATTCAATCTGTATACGGTACTCAGGTGGGGCTCAGGAATATTTTGTGAATGAATCATATGATAGGACTAGAGCTTGGAAGTACAACCGAGAAAAAAATTTTAATTCCTAAGGTGTTTTTTTTTTTGCAATAACTGAATCTCATGTATTCTTTAGTATAGGTTTATCAGCTGTCTGCAGAGAGTATTCTAGACTTTAGATATTATTTCTCTTGTTGGTTTCCTGTAATTTCTTTCAGTGTTTTCTCTGAGCTTAATGTCGCTGGCCATCTTCTTTTCTAAGAAAGTTTTAATTTTTTCTCTTGAGTATCAGAATGTTTATTCAGACATTGACTGTGATCTATTTTGGAAATTTACAGATTTGAATGTCTCCTTTCTATTAAAAATCAGCTTATAATACTCCGTCCAATTTGGCTGCCAGATGGTATTACATAATAGGGTGCTTGAAGCAATTTTTAGCTTTTGAATTGCAATGAAATCAGTTTTGCCAAACATTTTTTGAATAAGAAACTTAGGCTTAGTTTACATTACTATGATCAATGAAGAACTTTTAAAGTAAGCATTACAATATTTCAAGTGTTTCATGTAGTAACTCATGGTTTGAGGACATTTTTAATAGATAGTAGCTACTGCTCAGAAAATTATGTGAAGTCACTACTGTATAAGAACTAAAATGCTAAAATATTAAGTTACAAGTTGCACAGTTGGTTTTTTTGGTCATTGGAGTGTTAACTTCACTAATAGGAAATGTTAAATGAAAGTGTTAAAAGGTAGTTCCTGAAAGGTGCTAGGATTTGAATGCACTTAGTAATGTTCTTAAGCAATAAGAAGATATTTCTTTGAGAATACTTTGTATGCCACGAGAATCCAAATCTAGCTGGCAAATGTGTTCCGGTCCTGTACTTGAGATTAATCTAGAGGCAGAGGTGAAGTATTAACAAAGAGTAATGTTACTTTGTATATTCTAATAATGTGCTGGGATATAGATTCTGGCAGGTTTGAAGTGGATAGACTGCTTTGCATTCTTTGCTATCCTTATAATGAAGTATAGGGAGGGAATCAAAGGGATATCTGCTTCACATAGAGCAAGACCCTTGAAATTTGTTCATAATTTAAGATGATGAGAGAGTATGCTGAAGCTGGAATTGGGCTACTCATTCATCAGTCAGCTTTGCACTTTCAGTTCATCTCTGTCATCTTGGTATTATTATTCCATGGTTTCTGCTGCAGGTTTTCTCAGTCAGTGGAACATGTATGTGAGAACACTGTTAAAACAAATGAACAGTCATCTAAGATATAGTAAACTAGACAGGTGGTTATCTACAGTCATGTTTCCAGGGCTGGTGGTATTTTTTAACTTTATCTTAAAGTTTGATGAAATTAAAGCCCTGACCATAAAAAAAAGATTTAAGAATGCTGACCTATGACTAATATCCTGATATGTGAGGTACAATGAAGTTTTATGTATAACTACAACATCCTTTTATAGTAATTTACAGATTACTGTAATTTCACATTCTACTTTAGAGAAGATGAAAAAGAATTTTCATCTCTAGGTAGTTAAATCTGACACATATTATTTTTCCATTGGAGTTATAATAGCATTCTTAAAGAATTATGTTTGCCAGAAATGGCATTTTACGTGTTTGATAAGCTATGTGTAGTTAAAAGAAACATGACACACACAGCAGAATAAAAAACTTTATTTCATTAGTAAAGATTATTTGTCTCCTGCCTCTCTGATATAGGAGTGTGTATAGGTCTGTTTCTGCAATGTGGTTTCTCACCATTAAGATTTTTGTTTTAATGTAAGTAAGTTTACAGGAACGTTAACTGAAATGTTTTATTTCTTTTTTTTTTTTTTCTTTTCTTCTTCTACTACTTCTTTCTTTATAGTCACCAGATCAAGTCTTTACAGTATAGCAGCACAGGAGATGTCATTCTCGTTGTCTCTGGTAACTCTCAGGCAAAAGTTCTTGACAGAGATGGCTTCCCGGTAATGGAATGCATAAAGGGAGACCAGTACATTGTGGATATGACAAACACAAAGGTAAAGTCAGGGGCTGGAAGTCGTTTACTTGCATGCTGTGAGTTTAAGACTATTAAGCAAAAATGTGTATATTTTTAATGGTAGTTAAAAATGCACATTTAGAAGGGCTTGTGAATAGTTCTGAAGTGCTTCAGCTGGTTGTGGATGACCTTGTATTTTCTGTTGTACTTTGCCCTTGTATTTTCAAAAACTTTGATACAATTCTCCTGTTTACCTAGTTTATTTAAATTCAGGTCAGTTTTTTAACTAGCTTAAGCCTAAACAGTAATGATAAAATCTAAAGCTCAGACTGATGATAAAATTGATTTACCTTTTTCTTGTAAAGTATATTGCCAAATAACTAGGCTTAATGCTGTTTTGCCTTAAGCTGTTCTTGTCAGATAACTATTTCTTTTGGCTGGTGATACATATATAAAACCATCAAATAACATCTGCTTTAGTTCTAGTTTGCTTAAAAATAATTTAGATTTTCTTTCTCTTGTAAATGTCTAGAATTCCAGTATACTGTAGTCCAATAGTCAAAATGCTAAAATATTTGTTATATCGCCTCATTAACTTTTCAGTATTTCTCTCCTTATTTGTGCCCAAAACAAACTGAAGTCATTGCAGCATTACAGGAGTAGTTTCCAAATTTCTCTTTGAACGAAGACAGTGAGCATGTGCCTGTACTTCAAGGAAATAAAGCCAACTGGACAATATATAGTCCACTAATGTAGTTATATTCATAGTCATCATAATGGTAATTGCTTACTTTGCATGAAACGCTCTCCTTCCGTTTTTTTGTCTTATAGGAAAACAACTGACTAGTCAATTTGCAACTTTAGTATTTTATGAAAAACTCATCTGAGATTAAACCCCTCTTGATTCTAAAATTCTGTTTCCTCAGCTTTCTCCAGAAGGATTTCTGGCTAGTGTAGACTGACACTGGCATATTGTGTCAGTATTGTTGTTACTGTTAATTCTGTTATTCTTCTGTTGCTTGAAAAAGTTTGTGTGACACTGTAGTGATGCCTACAGTGAAGGATGTTGTTTCATCCTTTCTCTGCATTACAATTCTCCCAAGAGAAAAAGAAGTGTGATTCTATGCTCGTTTCTGAAAGGAAAAAAAAAAAAAATAGAAGAATGTAAGGGTTTTTCTAATTCAGAGATGAAAATAAGCAAGGATGAAATGAATAGAGTACACACAATCTGTTGAATCATCCTGATGTCAGCCAGAAGGGCCCAAATTTTTGCCTCAGCTTTCAAGCGTGATTTCACTTGAAGGATTTGGAGAAAAATTTGTAAAGCCTTGTAAGACAGCTTAAAAGTCCCTTTAAGACCTCTATGTTTATTTCTTTAGGGTCACACAGCAATGCTCAATTCAGGCTGTTGGCATCCAAAGATAAAGGAAGAATTTTTGACGTGTTCTAATGATGGGTAAGTATTGAGGTCTCTCTTTGACTCTGTATTTTGGGAGGCTTGTTTAGCTCACGTGTTTTACTGTGCCTTAATTTACTTTAAATATAATTCTTTTTAATCTTTAGTAACTACTTAATATAGTGAGACTTGGAAGCAGATGTGATATTTGTTTTGCCTCTAGTTAATAAATGTATTTTGTTTGTATTATTTTAGTTCTGTAACTTAAAATAATTTTTAATAATATTTCATGAAATATTATTGGTATTATTGGTAATATTTCATGAAGTATTACTGGTATTCCTTTGGAGTAGTATAATTCCGGTGGAGAAACTCAATGTAACTGAATTCACTAGGAAGATTGAAGATTTGAAGTTACAAGTTTCACTTTAGGTGTAACTGAATATTGATGGATGTTGTTTGACAAGTGTCAAAGAGACTGTTGGAAATTATTTTGTGGCTTCAGTCTTCATCTTTGTGGTTAGAATCAAATGGCAAAATGTCAATTAATTAGGTTACTGCAGCGGTCAGTAGCAGGTTCATGGATGATTTTTTACTGATGTTCCAAATATGTAATCTCCTTTACTCTAGAGTGACAGTAAGGATTGATTTTCCCCACTAATGTATCTGTAGAGTGGTCCACTGTAAAAAGAAGACTTCAGTTATCAATTTCTTTAAACAACATGGTTTGTTTTCTTTTTCGCCTAAAAGGGACTGACTTACTGGTTTAACAAGTGGGTACATGAAAATATTATTTGAAGGGGAAAATTCGCAGTTTCTGATAAGACCATGTCAGAAGGAGAAAAGCCCCAATTCTACATTGTGCTTTATGGAGAAATTAAGTTTTAAAAATACACTTGAGCAAACTGTATATTGTTCCAGATTTTAGGCACAGAGGTACTACTTCCATAATAGGATTTGTTATTAAATGCTAGAATCAGTACTTTAGACAGTTTGTTGATATTTTGAATGCAGTTAGACATTAGTGCAGTTTCTTTATTAGGTTGAGTAGTTTATAGAGATCATTAAAAACAAATTAAGATACTATAAATTATGAAGACTGTCTAATTTTCTCCTGTCTAATCAAGTCCCCTAACTAATATAGCAAAAATGCACTCAGTACATTCCTGATACGTGAATTGCTGTGAAATAAAATGGTCTGGACAAGTAAGAGAAAACCAGATAAACACTACTATAAATGGCTGCATAATTGCATTTTCACAGACACTTACATGGCTGAAATTACAAGAAAAGTATTTTAAAGTGATTGCATTGTGCTTTATGCTAGTGACAAGTCTTTTTAAGGATCTGGATATGTCCTGTGAAAATAAACAATTTGTATTGCTTAATTTGCCCCACAGGGCTTGAACACACTGTTCTGTCTGTGAAATTTAATAATAACAGAAACTAAAATCTCTCCAGAGTTTAATCAGTAATTCATTTTAAGATTGGAGTTGTGAATGAGAATTGAAAAGAATAGTTCCAGTTGGAAGGGACCTACAATGATCATCCAACTGTCCGACCAGTTCAGGGCTGTCTAGAAGTTAAAGCCTGTTGTTTAGGAAATTCACCAATCAGCCATATCTCCAGGAAGCCCGTGATGGTCTGGAAACACCTTATCAGTAAAGAAATGCCTGCTAGTGTCCTGTCTGAACTTTCCCTGGCACAGCTCTGAACCATTCCCATGCATCCTGCCCCTGGATGCAGGGCGAAGAGCTCAGCACCTCCCTGAGCCCTTCCCCTCCTCATGAAGCTGTGGAAAGCAGTGAGATCACACCTCAGCCTCCTTTTCTCCAAAATGAAGAGAAGCCCAAAGACTTCAGCTGCTCCTCACAGGAGGTTCCAGCTCTGTTTCCCTCCTCAGGAAGGGAAGGACCTTCCCATCCTTCTCCACCTGCAGGGCCCAGCAGGCCCCAGGTGAGGCCACCCCAAGGCTGAGCCCGGCGGGACCATCCCCTCCCTGGGCCGGCTGTGCCGTGCTGGGTGCTCTGGGATGGGGATTGTCCTTGGGGCTGCCCGGGCTCTGCTGACCCACAGCAAGCCTACAGAGCTAAAAAAGCTGAGTAGGGAAAGTCGTCTGATCATGGCAATATCTAGTCAGCTTCAAAAACATAATTAAATTCAAAGAGATAAATAAAAGCCTTAATATTATTTCCATTAACCGTGTTGTGTGAAGGTGAGTTGAGTTAGTGAGTAGTACACCTTTGAAAATATGGGTTCCACTAGTAAATTTGGAGCACAAGTCTGATGAGGAGCAGCTGAGAGAACTGGAGAAGAAGAGACTGGGGGGAGGAGTCCTTAACAGTCTCTACAACTCCCTGAAAGGAGGGTGTGGCCAGGTGCCAGTCTGTCTCTTCTCCCAGGTAACAAGAAACGAGGCAAGAGGAAATGGGCCTCAAGTTGCACCAAGGTAGGTTTAGATTGGAAATGAGGAAAAAATTCTTCTCTGAAAGGTTGATCAGGCATTGGAACAGGCTGCCCAGGGGAAGGGGTGGAATTGCCATTTCCTGGAAGTGATTAGGTATATGTATTTGTGGGGGATCTGTCAGTTTTAGGTTAATGGTTGAACTCAAAGATCTTCAGCGTCCTTTCCAACTTTAATGATTCGAATTGACAGCAGTTGCTGCAATTACACCAGGTATTTTAACCAGTATCATGTGAGATCCTGACTTTTTGGTGGTAATTTTTGAATGAGGAAAAATAACTTCTGTAAGATTGCTTTAATATGGTATTCTCAGAGAAGATTTTGTGTAGGAGAGTAACATTAGAGCACTTACGTGTCAAGGCAGAGAGTTTAAATCTAAAGAAAGAAATGGTCTGTGTCAGCAAGCTATAATTGAAACTTTTATTGGTTTATGCCTAAAGGAAACAGGTTTTCTGAATTTTAAGTAAATGCAATTTGTACCAAGCATTCTAGAAACCAGATGCTGTTCATTTAATACTGTTTATTCGACGTTTTGGTAGAACGAGTTATGGATGTCATTAAATGTTACAACTGCATCTGTCTGTCAATCTAATTTTTTTACATTTATTCCAGTATTTAGACTTGACCCGTAGGTGTTAAAGAACAGTATTTCATCAATTTGTAAAGCTGGCTTTTTTATTCAAGCCAATAGATTTGCACTTAGGTAAATGCTGGCTGAAAAATGAAACTGTTGAAAACCAACATAAAACTTGGTTTATGTTGCATGCAAAGAAAACAATATAATAAGAAAACTTGAATTTTGAGGACTGTGGGCTTCTCAGTTCAGACCAAAAGACTGGCAGTCTTTATTTTAGGGAAGAGAGATCTAAGTAGGAGAGTATGTGGTCAAAGTTTGTGAAATGTCCAAGATGGTAGGTGAGCTGAATGTGGAACTTATTTTTGAAAACGTCTTTGAAACCCAAGAGGTATTTCTTGAAAGTGGATAAAGTAAAGTTTAGAAGTAATAAAAGAAGAAAAGATGAGTGCTGCTCAGATTTATTCTGTAGTGTGTTGTCATAGGAGGACATGGAGGCAAGTTAAAAAAGGTATGAGAAAAATGCATGTTTAGAAGCACTTACAAACAGGAAATGCAATAGGCATTATAATATCTTCTATATGACAGTTGTGGATAGTAAGGTAAATGAACGGAATTAACTGTAATGACAAGACTCTGAATACAGGGCTAAATGAACCTATGATCAGATGTAGCCAGATGTTTCTTATATCTTTATGTTATTCAGTGACAGTAAATATAATTTCATGCTGCATTACTGTTGATAATGTAGTGTGTGGATTCTCAAGGTACAATACTTTTGCAGTGGTTTTAAATCTAGAGTTGTGTGGTGTTTGTGTGAATAAGTTAACTGTTTGTTAAGGTCTTCTCTCAAGCAAGATGGTGAGACAAAGCCCAGTCTAGATTTACATGGCTCTGGTACATAGACATTTTTGGTACAAGTGTTTATAGTTTTAAACAAACAAACAAACAAAAAACCAAAACCAACCAAACAAACAAAAAAACCCCAAAAACAAAAAACCAAAAAAAACCCCAGTCTTTTACAAGGCAGGAGACCTGCCTGTAACCAGTTTTGACATTCCTGACATTATACATTAATGTGCTCTGACTTTCATAGACCTTGACATATTACACTATCACATAATTTAAAAACACCATCTATATCCATAAGAGGAGAACTGAGAAACTTTAGAATATTGCATATCAGAGGAAAAGGTGCAAACATCTACTCTTTGTCTTTTATCCTGAGAGTGCACTGCTGATCTTGTATACTGTAAAGACAAGCACTGGAAATTTTGCCATAGATTCCTATAAGTTTTGTTCTAAAATTTTTACTAGACATTGGTGTAAGAATAAATTACCTTAAGTAACTGCTCTGGAACATTTAGGAGGGAATGTTGATGCTATGTGTATATCTACAAGTTGCAATTTAATCCTCACATTGAGAAGAGGAACTGCCACAATTGGCATGTGTGGAGGAGTATACACCTGATACTAAGCACCAAAAAGGGATCCTTTGGAGGGTCATGCTGTATGGGTGTGGGAAGATGATACCAGGGATGCTCTTAACAGCTGTGACAGAAAGCTGCTTTTTCTCTTTTTGCTGGTTTTAATCTGTGTTGGACATAACACAGAACAGTAAAGCACAGTGATAGTGGTCTCTTAAACAGAGACTTCTCTACTGACATGTGAGTATTTCTAGGTGGAGAGGTTCTGTGTACTCCAAACCTGGTTGCCAGAACCATCATTTTTTTCGAAGATGCTTGCAAGAAAAGATTTAAGGGTTTTCAGTAATACTCCAGGAGTTTGGAAGGTGCTGAAAATAATGGTTGAAGCATGTCTGTTATGCTCCTTAGGGCACACTGAATGGCAGGGTTTGAGGCTGAAGGAGGACACAGGAGAGCACATGAGGGATGTTAATGTACTGTTACTAATTCTGTATTGTATGGGTCTAGATAACATTTATACCTCCTCTAGAGAAAAACAGTCATTCATAAACCAAATGAATTAGTATTTGCAGGTTGTAGACTGTATTTTGTCTGATTTCTGTAGCATTTACACTGTCTGTCTCTTTAGTTGAATGACTGCCATCTGCATAATGTTTAAAAATAAAGTAAGGAAAGAAAATGGCATTTTCTGGGTGGCATGTTGAAACAAGAGTTTTTCATAATGCATGAAGAAGTTAAAAAGCAAAATTTGTAAGTGGTTTTGTGTTGAAGGAAAGTAACACATTTTAAATATGTTTTAAGTAAATGCTTTTCAAATATTTTAAGTCCATATTTCTTTGATGTTAACCTGCTATAGCTGAAATATTCACTTAGGGATAGTCTTTATAACTGTGTGACAGTCTCTTTTGATTTCACATGACTAAGAATGTAGTAGTAGTCTGAACTAAAAAGTAATTCAAATGAAGGCTTTTAAAATTGCTATTGTAAATGAAATATTTTTAGAGGTGATCTGTTTCTTATGCATGGGTGACTTATGTATGGCATTCAAATATGCTATACATTTTAAAAAATCCTAGGAGTAGGTTTTGATGATATTTTACTGTGCAGTTATTAGGCTATTTGTAAATTTATTACTTCAGACTGCAGATATACGGGTTACCAGCAGGGAGTCTCAGTGAGTTTTGTAACGCTGTTCAAGGACACAAAGTTGAACACAAGAAAAACTACATAAGAAAATGACACAGTTCCATCAGACTCCTCTATGAGAGAAACAGAAGCTGGTCACCTTGCACGCTGAAATGAGCCACAGCCTAGACACAGCAGTTATGGAATAAGTCTGAAAATTCCTCTTAACTTGTGCAAGTTCCCACCCACTTATGCAGTTGTTAGTGGATGCATACAAATCTCAGTAAGCTCACTTCATTTTATTTTCCTTGAAATATATTCCAGATGATGGCTTGTGGAAACACATAATACTATAGTCTTTCTTTTTTTCATGTTATGGCCAGGTTTGGTTTCCTTTTGGTCTTATTTTAAACAAATAGTTTCATTACTCTGGGATTACTGATGAATAATATTTTGGAGGGCTTTTACAGGTTGATAAGCATTTATTGGCTTTTAATTGCAGAAGGAAGTAAGAAAGTTGTCAGTTCTATCAGTAATCTGGTGATTAACTGTAAGTATATGAATGAATAACACTAGCCTAGAGATTTAGCTAAAGTAGGTGTTTGAGTGTATTTTTTAAACTGGAATAAGTGTTGTGCATAGATTCTCATATATGAGAATTCTGATATTCTCAGTGCTTCAGCTTCTCAATATTTCATGTGATCGAACAAAATCATATTAAAAGAAAAGACAAACATAGAAAAGCAATTATCCTCTCCATAGAACTGCAGTAATTCTCAAGTTTGCATTACAGATAATTTCAATTTTAATGAATTTGAGACTAATTAATTAATTTATATCAACCTTTCACTGTTTTAAAAGTATATCCAGAAAGTTTTCATCAGTATTGATATTAACTTGAGCCATTTTCTTGCACAAGCGATCTTTTTTCATTTATGGCTATATGTTGCCTAGAACTTTAAATATGCAACAGCTATTTCTGAATGATCAATCCCTTTCCATTGCATGTACTCCTTCCCATTCTAGATAAGGTTTGGGTACAGTGTGTGATCAACACTGTCTTTGTCTTGCTTATAGATCCTCTGCCAATTTATTTGGCTTATTTGGAAAATACAATTACTATGGAAAGGATGTTTCATTTTAGCAGCAGTATGTTGGATAAATGTACAGAACAGCATTAAGGGTGATAGCATCAGAAATTCCAACCATAATACATTGCCTAAAAGTGAAAAAAGTTTTGGAATTTAGGAAGTCTTTAAAAAGTTTTTTATTCTCTGGAAATACACCTGAGCAGAGTGACCTTTAAAAATACCCTGTGTTTTAAGACATAACTAACTCTTTGTTTATATTATTCCAAAATATCAGTTGATGTCTATGTAATAACAAAGAAGGAAGAGGAAATGGATAATGTTGTTTTTGTTATTTGGATGTTTTCTTATCGCAAATGTGATAGGTAGTGCTCTAAGAATAAGCAAGAGAGGTCAGTGATGTTAAATGGTCCAGCAACAGGTGTTCTGTGTCCCTACTCTCATATATTTTTCCTTTTAGAAGCAGAATCACAGCCAAACTTGAAATTTAGCAGTCGTGAACTTTATGATCTGTCATTGCAGCTTGGGTTATGGTTGATTAACAGCTGGTTTACTGTAGAGCATTCCTCTCACAAGTCTTTCCTCTCTTGTCCTCTAGCAAGTTAAGTTAATGTTCCTGCTCTCTAAAAGGTATCCTAGAGAGTAATTACTCCATCACAAACTGACCTCTTCTATCTAATTATTTCAGTGAAGTAGCTTCAAATCTTCAGAAAGAGAATTTTGCATTTAAGGCACAGTTGAATTCTTAGTCTTTTGTCAGATGCATGTTTCAAATATGAAGTTACTCTGCTCTGTGGAATATGGTTTTTAACTTTTGTTTTAACCATATATTGTTGCTTAGTAAATATTATCTGTGGTTTTTTTTGTTTTTTTTTTTTGTAATTTCAAGCAGCAAAATGCAGTTAATGAAGGATGGGTAGTTTGCATAGCATGTATCTGCTGTTTGCAACCATTGCTGATCAGAAGTTTTTTCTCTCCTTTAGGATGTCTGTTATGTCCTAGACACTACTAGGGACTTACGAAATTTGCTATGTCTTAGTAAACACTGCTGTTTCATGACAACTTTTATCTCAGCTTACCTTTCAGTCTTCATATGTTAACTATTTCCATCCTGTTAACTAGGTTTGCATCTAGAATGCCTGCTGTCTCATCTTCTTCTATAAGCTGCCTTGTTTCAGTCTCCTTAGGTGGGAGCTATTAGTGTATGACTTCTTTGTCGTGACAACTGTTTTCTAGCTTTTTATTAGGCTCAGAACTGCATTGAATCTGGTAACTTGACAGAAAAGAGATTTGAGCAGGTCTGGAATAGCACTGCTGAGAATGGCCAGCAGTTAGTTTCACTGCCTATGGAATCAGTTATTCCCACAATGTTGTTCAGCTTGTCTTGAACTTCAGCCCAGATGATTCTGTTTTTCTTTAATTGAAGTCTGTGCCCCATAAGCTTAAGAGCCAAGTCACCGCTTATAGACCACATACTTAGTATGTTTTCAGGAGTGCACAGATCTGCTGTCTCCAGCCTGCTTGTCTGTGCACTGTGAAGGACAGCTCCACTGGCTGTGAAGATAGGATTATATGGCATTTCTCCTTAGATTTATAGACTCTAAGCTTCAGGTTTCACACTGTCTGCTTACTCCAGGTTGACAGCAGCTCAGCCTAAGCTGATTTCACTGAAACTGAATTCAATCCTGGAGTTTGTTGAACTCTGGTAAGGCTTGGAACAGCATTGTTAACAACTCAAGAACTTAAGCTATGACTTTACTTTCCTTTAATGCTTTTACGTATCAGGAATACGGTGCATATGAAAACATAGTTGAGAGCTGAATTCGGAATTGTGTGGTTAGTATAAGTGGAGTTATTTCGTCTTGCTGAATTGCAGAATTTATAGATTTTTTTCTGAATAATGTATTTGAAGTAATACAGTGGTAAAGCTTGTTACATAGACTGTCTTTGTTTTGTTTAAAAGCACCAAAATGCAACATTGAAGCAGGCTTTGAATAAACATTAATAGTTCTAACACCTTCAGTGTTTGAAACATTTTATATGTAATAAATACAGTTGACACTGATCCATCTGCAGCTTTGAAAACTGCTGAGAACAGGAAGATAGCAGTGCCGGGGCTACTACCAAGACTTTTGTATAAACTTTTGTTGCAACCTAAGATTCAACACTGCATCCGTCTTCACAGATTTGAAGGCTAGTTGGAAAAAGCATACTTGAAAATAATTACTGATGTTTTACCTTCCTTTGGGGGATCATTTAAAAATTTTAATTGCTGTCTTAGGCTTTGCTTCCACTTTCTAGATTTATTTGTTAAAGCAACCTGCATGTTATAGAGAGTAGGACCTGCTTTGGAGTCCAGAGTACCTACTCACCAGAAAGATCTGAATCATATCTAGTTGCATCATACTACTTTATAGGGCAGGGAATGCAAATAACATTATGGTGAAACAATTGAATTTGCCAGAGGAATAGTATAACTTAAGACTTCCATCTTAGAAAAAGAAATAACTCTTGCCAAGTTGTTTCAAGCAGATATGTTTGTAGGTGTGTATACACATATACATTCACTTACTGTGCCACATTCCATATTGGAAGGGAAATCATTAAGTTTGAAAATGTTTCTTCAAGATTTTTGTGAGATACTTTTACACCTAGTACAATATTACAGTTTAAGAAAATTTTCATAATTAATTTAGAACATAGAGGAATACAGTTTTGTCAGATTTTATTTTTAGTTTTACCAAGGTGAAGTTCTTTAATACAGCAAGAAACTTGAAAGTATTTTTGTGTGTCATATGAAAGTACACATTAAAAAAAATTGGTTGATTTATCTGGCAAGCATAGAATTTAAGTATTCACAGTAGCTCAGTACTTTCTGAAGAGTTTGCTCATTTTAGAACTGTGCAGTGAGTATAGCAAGAAGGGACAGTCTTTTCAAAGGCTTTTGCTAGGCAATTGCAACATTATTAGCTTAGGATGGGAAGGCAGAAGTTTTGGAGTGTATATTTGCTTCTTTTATCCCAGAACACACAGTAGTTCACTTCTCACCTGTATTGTGCTTTACTTGGGTCATATGGGTAAGCTTCCCTGAAACTTGTTTCCTAACCCCTTTCAGTCAGACTGGAAAAGCTTTTCTCTTATGTCTTCTCTGGTCTTGGTTGACCTTGACTTAGAAAAGAGAATGCTTTTGTGCAATTCTGTTAGCTGATCTGTGGGGGTAACTTCTGGCAGAATAGAAATTATGAGAAACTGGAAGTTCTAGTATTTCTATCAGCTCAACTTCACATCAGATAGGGAAGAAGATGGGTATTTGCCATGTGTGAAATTGATAGGAAGTTTCCCACGATTTAGGGTCATATACAGGTTCTTGGGCAAGTACTTCCAATGTAGTGACTTTGTTCTACAGGTATCTTTCACTGGCAGTTTCCTCTCCTGTCTTCTCCCATAAGAAATGTATTTCATCTTTTATTTTATGAAGATGGAACCTTTCTTCTTGTGTATTCACTGATAATTTTGAACTATAACTCAATTTAAAGGACTATTTTCTCATGAGATATGCATCTTATTCAAATGACCTGAATTTGTTGATTTTTCCAGTACTAATGGTAAGTAAATAGACTTAGTAAACTAAACTAAAATGGTTTTGTTTGATAATAATGAAGTGGAGTGGACAAGGATTTATTTTGGCACATTTCCTTACAAAGATAAAATATGCATTATATCTAAGAAAATAAAATTAAATTGCAATGATTAATGTTCAAATCTGATTCTGTATTAAAGCTACACAGTAATGACTAATGATACTTAATATCCTATAGATCAAAACTCTGTGAAAATATTTGCTTTGTGATTTTTGACATTTAGAATTGCAGGTAATTTCATTGTTTGAGTAATGAAATTTTAAGTTGTTTCTCTTATCAGGGTCCTCATGTTATATAAATATATGTTTTAGTTAAAATCCCACTGCTAAGTTGCTTGTTTAGAGATGTATGTTGGGTGGTTTTCATTTTTCATGGAGTGAATTGGAACAGCCTGTAGTTAAATTTTTCCACTCATAGTGGATTCAAAGGTGCATGGTTTCACTGGAAGATGATGAAGCCTGAAAAAGTTTCCAGTTCAGAAAATTCTGTTTAAGGCAAATAAATCCCATTTCGCAAGTGAGATGGAATACCATGAAAATTATGTATGGGTTTTTGTGAAAGAAGTTTTTTTTTTTTTCCTCTCTCTTGTTTATTTAATAAAAGCTTTTATAAAATTTGTATAGAATCCATTAGTAACTTATAAGCAGTAAATTACATTCCAAAATATTTTGAAATTTTTTCTGTTAATTCCAATAAGTTTTGTTTCTGCCTTTTAAAGGATTAATTTTGTAAATACATGTGAGACATTTGTCATCTATCAACTGGGCTAGCGAATAGGAAGAGATCTTAAAACTGATAATCTGAAGTAATCAAAACAACATGTTTCTAATGCAGTTTCATAAGACTGAACTATTGCCTCAAAACTTCTATGTTTCTATAAATTATTTTAATTAAAGCCAATTTTATCAGAGAAAATGTGAATTCTTGTAGTAAAATCTGAACACTAAGTATTAGCCACTGACTCTGACAGCAGATTGGTTAATGAGCTGGTTAGTGTTTGGAAACAATAGCGTGGGAAATCATGCACAGAGAGTAAAGTTATGTAGGGTTAATTATGTATACGCTCTTAGTGTGAGGCTGCGGAAAAGCAGATACGCATCCTCTTCAGGAAGTTGAATACATTTCAGTTTATTGAATAGGATATTAAGAGACTTGGCAATAGCAAAAAAAAAAAAAAAAAAAAAAAAAAAAAAATTGAAACAGAGATGAAATGTCCAGCATTTGAAAAGTCTTTAAATTAAAAGACATAAGTCGACTCAGTAATTGAAAGCTAGCAAGATTTGTCTAGGAGAAAGAAAGTATTTCTTTCTAAACAGATGTATTATGCGACTATGGAATAATTATTAAGGAAGAAATGCATTAAATTCTTTACAAGTTGTAGCTTTCACACAGAAGTTCTGGATGAAATTTCTCTTTCAATCATAAGACAAACCAGTGAACACAGAAAGCACCATTTAATCAATCTGAGATTGGAACAGGCTGGGGATTCTCAGTGATAAAAACTGCGATCAAGCTGTTCATATGACTTTGCTTTTTATAGATAAAAGCTTGGTATTGAGCTGTTAGTGTCTGTTAAAGGTACCCAGCTTTTAAAGATAGAAAGAAGTCCATACATAGTCCTTGTGAGGATGGCAGAATGTGGAGCTGCAGGTAGGATATGTATCCTGTTGTTGTTACCATAGCACATTAGTTGCAAGACTTCATTCCTATTTTAGATGAGTGTTTTTTTTTCTCCTAAATCAGTCTGCTTTCACAGTTTTATCAACCAATTCCTCATTGACTTTTTAGCTCATCCCCCCCTTCTGTCTCCAAATCCTTCCCCAACAGATAATTTTGCAGTTGCTTTGTGGCAATAATGTCAATTTTTTAAGCTAATATTGTCATTCAGATACTTTCTAATAAAGCTTTATATTAAATGCATTTCTCTTGAGAGGGATTAGTTTGGTTTTGTAAATGTTTCTTCTCCTTGAAATCTTTCCAGGAATGTGATTTGTGAAATCTTCAGTTTGCTAGGACAAAAAACATATTCTGATATTCTTCAGTTTAGCTCATTAATGGTAGTGGAAACTTCTGGTCAGCTAATCTGTACAATTAAGATCCACACTGACTGGTGTCTGTATGATTTAGAACATTCTGGCAAACATTTCAGTCTCCTGAGGATGAACTTTTGGTGAGATAAGATGCAGATCTTCTTTTGTCATCATAAACTTACTAGACCATATACATTCCTCCTTTCAAAATAAATAATTTACTTATACTCATGTGTAGCTCTCTTCTGTGGTGTAATTCCCAGTGAATTAAATGGATAGCAGAATAGCAGGTACTGAAAAGTCTCAGAGATGAAAAAAAAGTCTTCCCTTTTTTGTGGTACACACTTAGGCTTTAAAAATTAACTATTCCATCAGCATGTTTATTAAAAAAATGCAGCAAATAATTTAACTTAAAGCAGATTTGGTTTGAGATAAAGTTTAGCTTTAAAGCTCTTGTAGAAAAAAAACCCTACTTTAGTTCATCCAAAATATAAAATTCTGGATTTTTTCTGAATAATTTTTTAGTTTACTTATCTATAAGTGATGCGTCATTCCAGCATCTGTTTACTCACAGCATGAACTGCTTTTCCTTTGAAAGTTTTTTGTTACTCTTTCAAGAACACTGAGTGAGGGTTGTGCTTTTGAACAATGCATAATATAGTTGTCTTCTTGGATCACTAAATCAGAATTGCCATTTAAATGGAATATACATTTCCAGTTCCTTCACACAGTGAGACAACCTCAGAGGACCAGAGTCCATAGCCATGATTTGTTTGCTCTAAAAATTTTTTCAAGTAAATGAAGGATGTCTCTTATATTTTACATAGCTCATTTTCATTTTACATGAATGTTGGCCATTGAGTAACAAGTCTCACAGTGACTCTAGAATGGCTTGGGTTTGAGCCAAACACCCATATTGAAGGATCTAGATGACATTAATAGACTGTTGAGCACTGTACATGAAAAATTGTAGCATTATAATTTAGTTTCACAGATTTGGATATTTTGAGGAAAAGTCAATGTAGTTTTAAATTAGCTGTTCCACTTCAAGGTCCTTTTTTTTGTTTAAACCTTCTTCTGAAGGCTAGCACCCTTATGACAGGATTGATGGAATTATTATTGTGAACATTCCTTATCTGTTAGAGAGACAGTGGCTTGTAGAGCCTCTTCGTCAGGTTACATTCAAATGAATGATTTAGCAGTGAAACAACCAGATGGTAACTTACTGGACAATGCCAAGTAGATATATAATAACATCCATTTACTCAAAATGCAAATAAATAAAAGACCTTACAAGTTGGTTACTTGCTTTTCTTGTTTCCGAGTCTCTTGCTGGAATTTGCATAATACTTCAAGTTTAAGTGGAAGCTGACATACTCATGAAGTCTACCAGTTTCAGAGTGTAAGGTGTTGGAAAAGTAGAAAATACTGCAAAGTTTCTGAAGGTGTTAGAGATTTGGAAGATTCACCTTTTTTTTTTTTTTTTTTTTGAAACATATGTCGTTATATGGAATATAACTTATATGTATTCCATATACATATGGTGCCATAATGCAGCTAGACTTCAAAGTAGTGAGCCTAACAAGCTTTATTTCTTGTAATGGCTATTTGTGAATTAGGCACTCCCAGACTATTAGAGATAATACTACTTAGAACTAAATATCAAATGTATGTGACTAGTGCAGCATTCATAAAATTTAGACAAGGGGAAAGCTAGAGGTGCATGTATTAACAAAAGGGTAACAAAAGTTCAAGAGAAACCGGATGTTTGTGTGCATGCACACAAGTGAACACTAAGAGTAAGGAACTAATAGTCTGGTACCTGGGCCCAAAATAAAGTCATTTTATTAAGTGGTTTTTAAATATTTTGTCAGTTAGAAGTTTTAAGTCTTTTATCTCAGTTTTCACCCATGTAAATAAAATATTTTTTGCTTCCACACAAATCAGGTTTAACCAGTATTTTATATAATCTTTTACTGCTTAAGTACTGATACTGAAATGCCATGCAGATTATCTAAAAACTTGTTCTCAGGAGTTGCATGAGGCAAAAATAAAGAAGAATTGGCATTTGTGAAGATCAAATTACTTAGGGGGATTTTTATATCCACTTTATTTATCCTCTCAAAGTTGATGTCTTACTAATTATGTCAGCCATAGCAATTCAGCTGTTTATAACAGTGAGGCTTAGGAATTATGTATATCAGTTAAGTTCTGGTGAGTTTTTTTTTTCTTTTGTCTCTGGAACAGCAGAATTCACATCCTTTGGTGCAGAACCATGGTATTCTGCAGGAAGAGGGATCATCGTGGGTTAAAGTTCTGTCACTTATTAAAATCTCCCAATAAGTCATAATTTTAAGTCTTTAGAAAAATTTTCTCTGGAGACTTATTGTAATACAAGAGTGCCTCCATCAAAAAAATGTGATTATCTCACAGATGTGTAGCAATTTGCACTGCACTGGCATAGCGGTTTGCTTTTTGTCTTGACATGTCTAAAGGTGTGAAGTCCATTACAGATCCATGAGGATGGCTTCTCCTGGACTAACTTATCTGTTTATGGATACATCTGTGGTGCAGAGCTGATTAAGAGAGTACAGCAAATGAGCAGGCCTGGTTAAGAAGTGTTTGACTAATGACTGTACTGGCCCTTGCTGAAAGCTGTATGTTTACAAAAGGGTTAGTAAAGCTATTTTTGTCTTTATAAACTATGTGTGTTTACATTAATATTTTTTCTGAAGTTTTTCTTGATTCAAATGTTAGCTGCTGCAATGAGATACGCAGTCAATGGTAAGAGCTTACATATGGGAGCTTTTTCAACTGACATTTTTATGGCATAACTTCCTTTTTAAAGGATACACACAGCTTCAGTTAGATCATCTTAAGAATTAAAATTTAAATCAAAAGGAAAACTTCCAACAATGCAGAGGAAATTTGGGACCAAAATATGCTAAATTTATATGCTGCCCTGGTGGGGTCTCACCAGGGAGTCCTGGAGACAGTTTTTGGTGCCACAGTATAAGGAGATAAGGACATGGAATTGTTAGTGTATCATGGGAATTGGGACCAAAATGGAGCAAGGTCTTGAAGGCAAGACTTAGGAGGAACTGCTGAAGTCACTGAGCTTGTTCAGCCTGGGATAGAGGAACGTTTACTTCCTCTTGGGGGACAGCAGATGGAAGGTGCTGCTCTCATCTCATCACCAGTGGCAGAACATGAGGAAATGGAATGAAGCTGCATCAGTGACAGTTCAGCCTGGAGATTAGGAATAGGTTCTTCATTGAGAATATGGCTGGTCCCTGGGTTCCCCCCAGGGAATTGGTCCCACCATCAAGTCTGGCAGTGTTCAAGGACCGTTTAAATGAGACTCTTATTCAGGTAGTTTAGTTTTGTGTAGATCTGCAAGGAACAATGATCCTGATAGGTCTCATCTGTTCTGAGATATTATGTGATTCTGGTCTGTGTTTCTAAGAAAGTAAGAATTAAAAATTTTGCTGATGCCCTAGGTAAAAAGAAAGGGTAGAGCTGGGCATTCCATGGATGCTTCCTCAATAATTCAGCTATTCTTTAAGTAGAGCTACTTAAAGAATAGCTGAATTATTGAGGAAGCATCCATGAATTCTAGCTGAGGAAAAACCAACAAAGAGAATTTTCCTGCTACTTGATTGATCTCTGTAGGAGTGCTCTCAGCCTGCAAGTTAAAATTATATTGCTCTGTATGTCAGTGAGTACTTTTAACTGTTCATGCATGTAGTTAGAAAGTGGAGACAAGTCATGTCTTTACAGCGTTTAGGACAGTGGACATAAGTTGGAGCTGGAGCTTCTGCAGATTTTCCAGACTCTGTCAGTCTCAGATTTTTCTGTCTCCCTGTAGCTCCTAAAGTTGGAGATGCTGATGACATTAGTATGTCTTTTTTTTTTTTTTTTTTTATTTTGGACTTAGTTGTAGTCTTATTAGCTTTTGAGCAGATTTCTCGTGGTTCATAGAATTTTAATTATAAGAAGTGTGTGTCTCTGACAGGAATATTTATATGTTTTAAATGCATGGTAGAGTACCCTTTTGAGTTGTCTGTAGTCACAGAATAATTTAGGTTGAAGGGGACATCTGGAGGTCATCTCTTTCAATTCCCTGCTTAGTTCAAAGCCAACTCAGATCAAGTTGCTCAGGTTGGGCAGTGAGGTAAAAGGTGAATTTCTGAACAGTCAGAAATTTCAGGGTTTCAAGAAACAGAAGACTAGAGGACTGCAAGTAGCATGTTCAAACTCTAGAGCTAGTTGATATTTTTATCAAATTAAGGTATGAAACAAATCACTTCTCTGCTGTTTTTTTTAATTTGAAAGAAAAATCAGGTTGTTAGAAGCATCTTCTTACTTATTTATGTCCCACCTTTCCTATTTTTAATCATACACATTTTAAACTCAGCAAAATCCCCACCATTTTCCCATATATGGAGAATATAATTAATAAGGGAGTACAAGTCCCTTAGTGTTTATCCTTGAGAGTCATAAAATTTAATGCTGTTTTATCCACTAATCTATTGCTTTAAACTTTTAACTTCACACAAAAGTAATAGAAGAATACAGGGGCTTCCTCAGTAGTCTAAGTATTAGGATATGAGCAGACCATGATAATATATGAAAAACTGTTCTGTGTGGTTCTCCAGACAGATGTGGGACTGTGTCATGACTCTTTGAAGTTCTGAGGCTAAGAATTGTCATTTCTTTTGAGAGATGCTTTTTTCCATTCTGAATTCGGTGAGGATGAGTGTCTTGGACTTAAGTGGATATGTTGGAAAATCTAAATACAAATACCTAAATTTACATTTACCTTATGTGCTGCAGTTTGTCCTGGTCTTAATGAGTAGGTCATAAGCTTTTATGTGATTACACTGCAATGTATGAAGATTGGTTCTTCATACATAAACACAAAGGAAAACTCACATTTAAAATTTTCTGTAGCCCAAGGTGCATAGAATCTGTGCAGCTGATTCAAACTTTGTAGAGCAGATTCTGTAACTTCAGAAACCGAAATACATTTAAGGCTTACAATTTGCTCCCTTTAGTTACTTATCTTTGTTAGATTGCAGTTCATTGCTAATGGAACTGCAGAAAAGTGTCTTGAGTGAGATCGAAGATGACAGCAAAAGCAGTTAAAACGAATGTGTGTAGGGTCAGCTGAGGTGTTGTCTCAGAGAGCTTTTCAATCCTTGACTGTTTAATTTCAGTTGATTTTTCACTGGTGTAATGAAGAGTTCAGCTGAGTGTTAGTTCCAATTTAGGTTATTTAATAGAGTGAAAAAAACTTGAGATCTAAGTGAGCCTAAGCTATTTTATAGCCATGACTAATCAGCTCTTTAGAAAGCATCCTGTTTTCCTAGTGATTAACCCCTCCTCCTTTTGCAGTATCATGCAAGACTGCTCTTGAGTCATTTCAATTCATGCAGGTGACAGTAACTTGAACTGTCAAGATGTTCTTTACCAGAAGTCTTCCCCTTTGGTCTTAGTCAGATGTACCCCCTAGGGAGATTGATTACATCCCACTTTATCTTTCCTAAGTGGGTGATGAGATCTCAGTTCATTCAAGATGCCTGCTTGCCCCATTTGGAAAATGACATAAAATTGTATCTACTTTTACTGTCACAGCTTTCAGAATTGAATCACATAATACCTGTAATTTATCTATTATTCTGTATAGAAATAATAATATTATTTGATGTTAGATGTTGCTGGAATGGTAAATGAAGGACTTCTTATGTGTAAAGTGCTACACAGTCTCAGGAAAATACTGGTGTTCAGGTTTTTTAAATAGCACAGCATGAACATAGACTTTGAATTATTACTGAGTCAAAATCATGTCGACTCTTGCAATGCTCAATATCCTTAATTAAAATCTCTGAATCTGTTACTCACTGGAAGAAAATGTCTTCAGGGGATATTCTCTAACCTAGTCAGTGCACTGTTTTCTGAAGACTTGCTTTTAGGTACTTCCTGATTTGAACTAAAGAAATTATTGCCTTCTTAATGGTTGATGCAAAGATAAACACCTTTCTCTTCAGTCAGATTTGTATGTGAAGACATCATCAACAAGAAACAAAGCAAATTAGCTGTCAGTCCCAGTGAGAAGGTAATTCAAAGCCAACAAGAATTTTTTCTCTTAGTGCAGTTTAGCTGCCCAAATATTTATCACTATTGCAATCAAATATAGTCAGTGTTTCAGGGAAGTATGAAAAGAAAATAGTTTAATATTTAAGGCAATACTAGTGGAGAAAGGCTTATTATACTCAGGCATGATGATCAGGTTCAGTTTTTGCTTGTATATCGGCCATTGGAAGGGAAGCAAACAGACTGAATCCAGGAGTCAAACATAAGAAAAAATTCTTTGAGGAGGAATCCATCACAACAACACAGACAGGAACCGCTAAATGAATTATTTTTAATCAAAGTATTAACTCTGTATTTTAAGTATTAACATATTTTGTTTTAAGTACCGTATATGCCTTTAATTTGGAGACCATTTTCTTAGGCTGAAGGGACCTCTCTCTGTATCACTCTTTGGGATTTTAAGGAGGCCTCTGGAGCATGTTTGTTTGTTGGTTTTTAGACTGGGGTTTTTTTTAATTTGGTGGTCTTTTTGGAATTTTGCTTGTTTGTTTTTTAATACCTCAGTGATTTGCCTCCAATTCATCTTCTATGGAATTTGAATGTATTTAAATGCAGTATCCTCTCAGTAATATATCCTCTCAATAACATAATTTCCTTGTCATGTATTTTTTTTTTCTCGTGCATAAGTTCTTGAAGATGTTGGTTTGATTTGGTGAGATGGGGAAGGGATGTTTGTCCCATTCCCACCTCATCCCCTAACAATTATCCTGTCTTCAGAACGTAATCAATGTTTTTAAATTTCTTCTATTTTTCTGTATTCTGAGCAGCTCTGAGTATATCATCTATGTTGAATATTAATTTTCCTTGCTTAGAAGTGAGGATTGTTACTGCATGCCTGCATACTCTGAAGTACTGCTTTCTGTCAAGCAGTCATCTTAGTTGGTTTTTTTGGTTTTACACAATTAATCTACTTTTCACTTTTTATTATTTCTTCTCAGCCTTTCATTCTGCTTGTGTGTTCTTTCCCTTAATAGCTCTTTTTGTGTTTTCTTCTGAGGCTGTAAATTTTCTCCCACAAGACCTTTTGTTATATTTATTTTCAGAGTATTTATTTTGATGTGAGGAAATTTCTGCTGAACATCAGTAACTGCGTTGGAACTTACTATTAACTGTTAATTGAATAGACATGTAGTATTGTTGTTCTTTTGTTTTTATTGAAAAATTTCCATCATTTACTTTCCTTTGATCTTGACCTTACATTATATATGATTTGTGTATTAATATGTTATACTATCTTTCAAGGTAGTAATTACATTCAAAGCAAATTGTGACTACTTTAGAATTTTTATAAAGAAAAAAAAATTCTTGTGAAACTTTTAGGTCCTAGGTGAGACTTACTGTTTTGAATTAAAGCATTCAGAATCTTTGAATGGGTATAGTAAGGTATTTATCTGTATTTTACTTTGTGAATTCAGTGGGAGATTCACAGTGAAGGTGGAAGACAGTATAGAGCAGAATCTTGGAATTTCTTTTAAGATCCATTCTGAAATATTTTTATTTGTGTGACTTGATGCTCTGTTTTGAGCTTTGATTTGACAGCTGTTGGTGATAATTAAGAAATGGCAACATTTAAAATGTAGAATTGGGTTCTTAACTGTGTAGAATTTGGTCACTCCTTCTTTCTGCCAATGTGATATGCAAAATATGTCTGCTGTAATCTTTGAGGATGACCGAATTTTGGAATTGGTCATTTTGATGAACTTGTCTGTAGATTCTTTGAGGGAATCTTCAGGTGTTAAATGAAGTACTTAAAAAAAAATTGTGCAAAAATTGTGCAAAATTGCAAAGGATGCATTTTCCATCACTTTGGAGAGGTATGTAGA
Source organism: Serinus canaria (assembly GCF_022539315.1). NCBI lineage: Eukaryota > Metazoa > Chordata > Aves > Passeriformes > Fringillidae > Serinus > Serinus canaria. Next base: position 63,810,502 of record NC_066343.1, on the reverse strand, counting down.
AAGGAACAGCTGAAATAGATAAGTAATCCATATGCAAATATGATAACATTTTATATATAGGGTCTGATGATTAAAAAAAAAAGTCAAAGACTTGTGTTACGTTATTTTGTTACTTGTTCCTAGGAAATTTGTTTCTACTCTTGAATTTTTAACCTTAAGAGTGCCTTTTTGTTTTGTTAGTTTGACCCAGTGATTTAATCTGGGAAATAGCAAAAATTACTCAGTCCAGAAAGCTTGTGATCTTTGATTTCATTAATAACAGATTCTTCATGCCATAAGTAAGAGGTTCTGTCAGTAGGTATTCTACTGTGTCTTTACAGTATAGCCTCTAAAGGGTCCCATAGATGTATTGGTGGGTCACCCTTTGTGTATGAATGACTGTGCTCACAATTAGAAGTGATTGTATGTCATAACTCACTAGTATTTGCTGCTGCCGTTTTCCTCCCATGAACATGCTGCACAGCACTCCATTGCTTCTGATTTCTAGCTGAGCTAATATTCCTCCAGTTCTTCTCTGTCTCCTTTTCTAACTTAATTTTCCTCAAATGTTGCATATATTGGCCACCAGCAGGAATTTTTTCTTAATAATTCAGAACACCTTCTCTCCACGCTCTCTCAGACACGCTTATGTGTCATTTTAATTTTGAGTTGGTTGCTTTTTGGCTCCTTCACACTGGAGAATGGGAGCAGTTCCCATTCATTGTTATTAGGTTTTAATCTACTCCACCCCAGTAATTAAGATTCAGCTGCTCTTGTGCATACAAATGATGTACTTTGTACTTTTGTACTTTGTACATACAAATGATGGTAATTTCTCCTGTCAAAAAAAGGCTACCAGTTTAATTTAAAAATATAGAAAAATATGGTTTGATAGTTGCTTAGCTCATTTGCTGTACATCACATACATTTTTTTTTACTCTGTTAAATGTTTCTCTACAAGTTTTTACATTTTGAGTTTATTTAAGTGACAGAAAAGTAGAGTTGTTATAAATTACTAAGTTGTCTACATATTTTTGGCAGTTTCTTCCATAATTATGATTTTACATGTGTTGGATGTGACTTGTATTCTGGTTCAAATTATTTTGATTCTGTTCAAATGCTGGAAGCAGGTATCTTATTTAAAAGTTTTTCTGCCCAACAAGTATGGAAAGTTTCTCTGGATTTCTCCACCCATTTATGTACAAATTTTTTCATTGTCTAGCAGGTGACTCAACCTTCCTTGGGTCCCATATGCTCAACAGAAGAAGACTATAACTTACTTGTGCTGAAAGATGGCAAAAAGAACACAATAATGAAAGTTTTCTTGCTGACATAATGATGTAGCTCCATATTCGTGAAGTACATCTTAACAGAACTTTGCAGCTATTTCTTAACCAACCTCTTTACATATTCTACTTTAGACAATTTTCCACTGTATTAATAAATTCCTTAATTTCACTCCCATGTACGTATGTTTTATGTGATAAAAGAGAATTAAAGAAACACTTACTTAAGATCAGTTGCTTTTTTTGTTTATAAAGAGTCTTAATTTAACACTTTAAAAATTTGTTTTCTATCACTGATGGCTTGGTGTCATCTTGTACCTCTATGGTGGCATGATCAATTCCATTGCCACCATATTTGTATGATGATTTTGAAGTATGTTAAGTTTTGCCACCTTATATTACATAGGTAGGCATTATAACACATTGCAAAGGTGAACACTTTAATTAGGTTATTAGATGTACGATATTAGGTCTGTTTGTACTTTCAACAATGCATTTTAACAATAATGTACTCTTATCTTCTTTTGTATTTTAAGTGATAAGAGTAGACTTTATTATTCAGAGTAGACTTAACATATTAAATGCCAATAACATTCAACATTGTACAATAGAGTTTTCCAGTCCAGTAGAAACAGAGGAGGTGGGACAGACGAAAAAGCTTAGTGGAATTTGGCAGGTCTGGCTTTTGAAGTTAACGTTGGTTCATTTCTTGAATTTCAGCAGATTGTATTAGGGCAGTGTCTAGCTGACTCATGACAGAGAAATTTTCTGTGCTTGCAGTCTGGGAAATGCTGCTACATAGTTGTAATAATTTGTGTAATGCAGCAGCATTGCCAATAATTAATTTTATTATAAATTTTAACTTAGTAATAACATCATAAGAACATGAGAAAAAAGGGGGAAAAGAGAGAAAAAATATTTTTGATGGAAAAAATCCTGCCAAAACCTCCCCTTGAACCTCAGTAATTAAATTAGTTGTTTATTGTGTGTCATTTAACTTCTCAGTGGTCACGAAAATACCCACATTACCTTTCCAAAAGTACATTCCCCTCCTATTCTGCGTTGCTTTGAATTGCTCTTGGCAAATAAAAGAACTTTACAAAATCACTTTTACAAAATCTGTTTTGCAGATGTGGAATCCATAATTTAAGAAGTTAAATTTAAACATGTGTGTGTGAAGCCTTCTTCATGGATATTTGAATTGAAAAGGAATTTATGAAAAAAAATCATAAATGTTGATGGAATGAATATATTAAAACTTGATGTAATGAGCAAAAAACAGTGTATGTTTGAAGTATAGTTTTTAAAAAATTCCTCTGTCTAGTTTTTACTAAAGAACAAACTTTCATTAAACAGTTTTTCAGGTGGAAAAAAAGACTCATTCAGGAAATGCTTTTCTTTTGTTTTCGCTGGAGTTCAAAAATATCTAGGTTCTGCCTATCAACATATAAATATTAATGTTTTACTTCTGCTATTTGGTGCAACGTAGAGCACAAAACAGTGTTATTGTAATCTCCCACTTTTTTACTTCTGAGGACATACTCTTAGGAAGAACGGTTTTTTGAACAAAATGAGTGCCCTGGAAATTATCTGATAAATGCAGGGGTAAAAGTTTTTTGCTCATTTCAACAAAAACAACAGACTGAGCTCAGAGAACTTAGGAAGTGAAAATAGAACTTCTGTAATGCAATCTCATTTATTTATTTTTTCATTATGTCTGAGGAAGAGGAAATCATTAAATGGTACAAAACTTTCCAGAAAAAAACCCCAGAGTCATAATTACATCATGTACCCTAAGGTGACTGTTGCGTGGTATGCTGATTGAGGGTCAGAAGGGGAGAGAATGTATGGAAGCAGTCCACATATTTTTGCTGTAATTGCCAATTTAAATACAATATTACCTGAAGGTAAATTATTTGGATTTCTATGCTTCTTTTACTTTTTATCTCCTTTCCTTCTGGCTAGAATGGCGGGAGTTAGATGTTAGTCACAGTGCCACAGAAAGGGCTGGGTTGGATGAAACTTCGGAGGTCATCTAATTCCAAATTCCTCCCCCCGCTCCCCCTTCCAGCCAAGGTTAGGGATACCACCCAGTAGACCAGATTGCTCAGATCCTTGTCCAGCCAGGTCTTGATGACTTCTAGAAATGTGATATCCACAACTTCTCTGAGCAAGCTGTGCCAGAGCCTCACATTGTCACAGTAAAGGATTTGTTCCTAATATTGATCCTAAATCTCTCCTCCTTTAGTTTAAACTGTTTCCCCCTTGTGCTATCAAATCTGCTTGTGTAAAAATCACTTTCCACCTGTTTTACCAGCCCCTTTTTAGTACTTGCAGTTGCTTTAGTCTCCTGAGACCCTTCTTTTATTCCTGTCTGAGCAAACCCAGCTCTCATCCTGTCCTCATAGGAGTTGTGCTCCAGCCTCCTAATCCTCTTTGTTACCTCCTCTGGACTTGCTTCAACAGGTCCATGACGTTTTTATGCTGCATGCAGTACTTCAGGTGGGTCTCAGCAGAGCAGAGGGGCAGAATCCCCTCCCTCCCCTGCTGCCCACAGGGCTCTGGATGCAGCCTAGGAAACGTTGGGCTCTCTGGGCTGTGAGTGCCCACAGCTGGGCATATATAGCCATAGAATCAATTAGGTTGGAAAAGGCCTCTGGTATTCATTCCAGCCTGTGACCCACTATGATCAACCAGACCATGGCACTCCATGCCATGTGCTGTCTTCCCTTTAACATTTAGTGTCATGTGCAGTCTTTCTTAAACACTTCCAAGGATGTGACTCTACCACCTCCCTGAGCAGCCCATTCCAGTGTCTAATCACCCTTCCTGTGAAGAAATTCTTCCCAATGTCCAGCCTAAACCTCCTTTCTTTCTAGTGAAGGTATGTCTCCAAGGTCCTTCAGTGATCCCTGTTTCTAGTCTCTCACTGGTCTGAAGGAAAATACAAAACACAATGTAGTTTACAAATTACTCCTAGTGTTTTAGTTGGTGATGATTCAGTTAGAAACCATGCTAAGCTGAAATTTTGCACATAGTATTATGAGATGTGTTTGCAATATAATTTAAAAATAGGAAATATTTCTATAAAGAATAAAAATACTTAAATGATCCTATGTGAAATAAGATATTAAAGAACTCAGTCTTAGCTCAAGAATCAAGACTCTCTCAGAATGACTGACAAATTTGTAACTGTGGTTACAAATCATGTATAGGTGGTTTCTTACAAGATACTTACTTTAGTATAATTTTTTTTTCATTAGATCCAGTAGCAGCAAGGCAACAGCAAACGCGTGCTCAGTGTGGGGACATTAAGAAAACATTAAGGGAATATTAAATATATGTTGTAGGCTATGTGGGCATTTTTGACAGGGCATGTGACTCGTGTATGGCCAACTGTCTGCAGTGGAAGCAGCAGTTCAGAGAACTAGGATTTTTCAACTGACCTGCTTATACAGCTAATTTAGGGTTCATACTTCTTTTAATGTGTTTTATAAGGAAAAAGAGTATAGAAGTGCTTCTACTTCTTTTACAGTGGAAAGGTAAAATCATAAAAAGGTTTGAATGTGCTCTTAGCGTAGCAAATTTTTGACAGGACATCGAGCCCTAAAATGAGGAAACTGCAGGGTTTAAAAAAGTCATTCCATGCCAACAGAAATAGAGAATTAGGATGGTAAAGGATTCTCAAGAGATTGTTTCTGGAATTACATCTGAGATGCTGTGAGGCATTTGGAATGAAAGGGCTCTGAAGTTCCTGCACATAACTGTGTTACCAGGTGCAACACCTTAGAAGGGGTGTGCCAAGGCAGTCCTTGGGAACTTGCACTGTAAGAGAGGACAGAGCTGTTCAGTAGGAGGTGGTCATCACTGAAGGAAGAAGAGAAGCTGAAGGTGCAGAATATTCAAGTGAGATTTTGGAGGGATTGAGTATTATGAAGAAAGGGGAATGGAAAAAGACTCAAGTTTTGAGCAAGTATCACAGTGGGAGAAAATGTGAATGAAAGGCAAGAGATTGAGGTGGTTATTGACCATACAAGGAGATGAAAAAGGGAATGTCAGAATTATATAATGATTGAGGATGAAAGCAACATCTGAAGATCTTCTAATAAACCTAATCATAATTGCAATAAAGTGTGTCATTTAAAATAAAAATAATAGTTAAGACCATCAAATCTGCCAAAACAAAAAAACCCAAATTAATTGTCAGAAACTTGAATATCTTGTGCTAGAGCTCCAAATACAGCAGTGGAAGTGATGCCTTACACATAAGAGATTTGAAGACTCAAAAATGAAACTAACCTTGACTTTATTATGGAAAACCGAAGATTAATTCTGCTTATTCATTTCAACTTACAGTTACTGATTTCTCATTACTGTCATTATATGTGCAGTTGATTGTAACCTCTCTGAGGTATTTCCAGCTCATTTTCTTGTCTGTTTTATTCTAGAATTATTTGTATGTCAGCTCTGTGGCCTGTCTGGTCGTGTATCTCTGATGGAAGTTCCTAATGTTATGCTGTGTATCTTGTCTCATTCTGGAGAAATGGCAGCCTCTGTTAAAGTTGTATTTGCTTTGCTAGAGACCAGTGAATTATGTGCTGTTGGATCATAGGCAATGTTTGTACAGTCTAAACAGATGAGGTTGTCTTGAGAACCTTGAGACTTTTTCTTTCTAAATGAATGATCTTCCTTCCTTTGCCAAATTCTGAAACTCTTCTCTGCTTTAGATGCCAGAAGAGTTCTGAATTTTTATATGGAAAGACCTCAACATATTAAATGGACAGAAAACATTTGTGTCTAAGACAGTTTAAAGGGTCCACCTGTATCTAGTGTTTTAGTTCTCTCTTATTTGGATGTTTTTCTGTATCTAAGGAACAGTGAAGATCCAGGCAGATACTCTTTTTCCATTAAAAAGAGAAAGGATGTATTTGTTTTGCTAATAATGTGGGAAAAACTCAACCTGAAAAAACAATAAATTAGTCTTCCTAAAATATTTGAAGAACATTTTTATATCAGAACTCTTAACACCTTGAGGATTAGTGGAAGAGAACTACAATAATATTACAATTAATATTTAACATGCCTTTTAGAAGTAAAGTGGGAAGAATAACCAGCCAGTTAAAAGCAGAATATTCAGTTGTTGTTATGTCTGAATAGTTAAGAAATCTGTTTAAGTTATGAATTTGTATAAGCATTCATGCCTATTTCCTGAAGTATTAATTCTTTGTAGAAGACTGAATACTTTCCTCTTCCTTACTTCCAGTGGCAGTGGAGATGATGTAGTACCTGTGTATTAACTTTTTGTTATCTTCCAAATTCTAAATCACTGATGTATTTACATGAGAGTTTTGGGAAAAAGTGTTTTGGTTTGGGGGTTTTTTGTTTGTTTTAAAATATTTTTTAATTTTAGGTGCATTTTAGTGAACATGATGTTTCTTATTTCAAAAGTTGTCCTCATAGCTTAAATGCTATTTTGCCATTACAGCTTAATTTGAACAATATTATATGACATCTGTCCTGGAAAAGGTGTTTGGTTTTATCGCAAGAAGAATTATTTTATATATATTAACATTAACTAAAACAACTGTTTATTTAAACTGTTTTTTTCAGAACTGTGAGGACTTGGGATGTTAACAATGAAAAAAAGCACAAAAGCGTATTTAAGCCGCGATCAGCTCAAGGTAAACGAGTGATTCCTACAACTTGCACGTACAGCAGAGATGGGAAACTTATTGCAGCTGGCTGTCAAGATGGCTCTATCCAGATCTGGGACAGAAATATGAATGTAAGTCCAGTATTTGATAACAATATATGCTTCTATTATTTTGAGTGTGAATGTTGAAGCAGATAAAATCAATTTTGGCACTTTCATATTTTCATTTATTTCCCCTCCTTTCCTCTCTGTCCTGAAAACTAAATAACTCATAGACGTGATTTAATATTTCTTCTGCCTTTCCACAACTGATCATTGTGTGGTGCTACTAAATTCAAAGTTTGGGAAAATTCTTGACAATCTGTGTTAAAAAAAAAAAAAAAAAAAAAAGACCACATATCTGTATCTAGATTATTATTCTTTTAAGATGGAATGCTTGTAAGAAAACGTGTAATTTTTTGTTGTTATATAATTTATTTGATTTATTGAATATATTGAGGAGTAACTTTTAAAACTTGATACTGAAATCAGTCCTTAATCCATATAATAGGTGGAGAAAAATAGCATCCAAGTGGGTGAGGATATGGCCAGTGCTGCACATAAAATGGCAAATGTTGTTATATTGTCTAATGTTTAAAAATTAACACTGAGGCAAAGTGGAACCATTTATTTAAATGCACTGTGGTCAGAAGGAGTTAGAATGCAAACTATTTCAAACTTATCATAATTAGGAAATATTTCTGTTTAGTTCAATATTTCATATTGAACTAAACAATTTCCAGTAATTATGAATTGAACTGATAAGTATAATTCTTGCTAATACTTTATAATTTGAAGCTTAGAGCATTCAGTGCTCACTGTTGCTTTGTGTAGTATAGCTTACAAACCAATCCAGTTCCGAGAGTTTAATTATGCAATGTCAAGTGCAAATTCACAGGCTAAGCTTTACTGTTTTGAAAAATAATCATCCTAGTAAATCATCCATATCCTCTCTTTATGCCTGTCTTATGTGAAGAAGATTCAGGGGATAAGTAGCAATGGCATGCATTGCAGGAGAAAATGGAAATAGGGTCAATTTTTTTTTAAAGCCAAAATGAGAATACAGAGTAAATGAGGCAAGAAGAGCAGGATTGTGAAACTGGTGTCATAAATCTCTGAAAGCTGTTCGACTCCAGTAGGATGGCTTTGTGAAAGTAAAACTGAACTAGTACAGGTTACATTGGTCTGTTAAACTTCATATTTCAAAATATTTGATTTTAAAAAGGAAAACAGACAATCTGGGCAGCTTTTTACAAAGATTTAAAAAGATTTGATTGCTGGAGGCTGGAGGAAATGTATAGATTTAAAAGGAAAAGAAAGCCTGTGGATCATACTTAAAGTACAGCCTGTATTTCGGGATTGTAATCTATTTTTATTTCTGTTTTTATTTCCACTATAAACCTAGTAAAACTTCCTAATGGCATGAAGCTTGAGAATTCATCCTAAGTGTAAACTTGTTCTAACAGAATAATAAATTTTTCAGAGACTGGCTTTCATCACCTGTGTATGTTGTTTATTTTAACATATACAGTATTGAAATATTAAGCTTTCTGGTGTAGTTTTAACAATAGTACTCTTGGTAGTCTGCTTTTTCATGTGCTTTTCCTTTTGAACTTTCCTGTGTCTGTAAGATGACATATTGCAATGCTGATTGAGTGCAGTTTAAGGTGATTATGAGTAATTTAAAGATGTATCCTGTGCATCTTGTGCAATTTCCAATGGGTGACCCCTGTATAACAAGGCAAGACTAAAGTGATTTTCTAGTGGAAGTTAAGTTTGTGGTGTTTCTGGCTTTGTATTTTTAATGTCTAAAGAATTTTTGTCTTTGTTGGTTTCATTAAGAAGTGTGCAAGATTTTTGGGTAAAGGAGCAGGTAAATTGGATTTTTACTGGTATTCTCACCTAAGATTGCTGGTGTCTTCTGGAGATTCCTGCGTATAGTTAGAATCAAGTGTTTCAAAAAGCATCTTGCTTAAACAATTAGAAAAAGCCTTCATCTTATATTTGGGGATGGGGAAAGGATAAGAAAAAATTTTCAAAAGGATCATGTGTTCAGCATGGTCTAACAATAAGTTAGAAAGAAGAGGATGAGACTGTCTCCTGCAGTGGAATGGTGAAAGCACTTAACTGTCCCGAGAGCATACAGAGATGCTTGCAAAGGCAAACAATAAAATGCTAAATTATTACAAATTGATGGTGTTCTTGGGGTACAAATTGCGTGTGACACAGGAAAATGGGTAAAGCTGTGGAGGATTGAGCTGCAAGGGTTAAACTTCTTAAAGAACTATATATTAGAAATATTAACTTCTGATTTTTGAACAGAAAGTTGTAATTCCTATCCAGCAAATGTCATTTGGTTCTGTTAAAACAAGTGTAGAGCCATATATATATATATAGTTTTTGGTGTGTTACAGTACAACTGGCTTTCAAGTCAAAACTAAGAGAGCATTTGTTTCTCTTGACAAGGCTCTATTGAGTCAGTAGCAAAATTCACTAGTGTTTGAAAGCAGAAAATAATTGCCATATTTTCTTATTCTTGATCAGTTCACAATAAATCTGGCATCCTTATTTATGCTGTGTGTTTGGTCCATATGCAGCTGGAAGGAGAGATTCAGGAATGTGTGTAAAATTGACTGTTGCTTATTTGACCATACTGTCATGAAGGGATGACCCAATAAAGGCCTGTTGTGACTGTCTAAATTTGATTTTGCCTTTGTGCAAGAATATAAACGATATTTTAACCCTGATCTTGAGTGCCTAAACCACTGCTCCTGCATATGGCAGTAACAGCACAAATGAAATCCATGAGGATTGTCCATCCACATATTATGGCTCACACTAGGTACACACCCATAGTGCCTGATGTCCTGGTCATCTGTGAAGATTTTTAGATGCATTTACTTTTGAGTTGAGTCTAAGCTACGGTCAAATACAGACCTCCCTAGAGGGGGAGGTTTCTGTTTGCTTCAGTGAAAATGTAAAGTCCCTGCTTTTCTGCAGAAAAAGGCTCATCAGCACAGCACAGAATCACAGGATAGGTCAGGTTGGAAATACCACTATGGGTCATGTGGTCTAACCCCTCTGCCCAAGCAGGACCATCCCAGAGCACATGGCACAGGGTTGTGTCCAGATCATTCTTGGATATCTCCAGTGGGGGAGACTCCACAGCCTCTCTGGGCAACCTGTTCCAGTGCCCAGGCACTACACAGTAAAAAAGCTCCTCCTCATGTTCAGGTGGAACTTCCTGTGCATCAGTTCCTGCCCATTGCCTCTTGTCCTCTTAAAGTATGAAGCAGCAGTTCCAAGGGTAGAAACGAATATCCCAATAGGGAAGAGGGTCTGGTGATGCCCTTTCCAAGAGCAAAAGGGGCACTTATTAGAAACAGGCATAATTGGGCAGTGTTGGTGGGAAGCCATCACTGTACCACTTTGCAAGACAGAAGCTACCCCACAAATCTCCTTTGCCACTGTAGTCATACATTCTGACTGCTGGTATAGGGTTTTTTAATTCTCTGCTTCACGCCACAGACACATCACCTCTGTTCTACACTGTTCCACGGTCCAGTACTTGATCTAGAATGGAGTATTTAAATAATTTTTGATTTTAAATTTAGAGGAAGACAAGATCTCTATGTCATATTTTATCCACTCTGCTGAAGTCACTTTTGAACCATCTCAGTATCTGCTTTTTGTTTTTCTTTTTTTTTTTCTAATTGTGTTGCTGTGCCTAGGGAAAGATTTTGGTGTGTGATCAATTTACTTCTGACTAGTAATGAACACCATGAATGTTTCATTCAGCTTTTTTACTTCCACTCACTCTTATTTTGGTATGATTCCAAATCTCCCAGCTGTATGCAGTGAGAGTAAAAACACTTTTAGAGGAAGATTTTTTTTCTTCCTCCAACCTGACATTGGTAACTTGCTAATGCTGAAGTTAGCCAAATGCATTCCGGCTCTGCCTTGCCTTTTTCCAAACTTCCTCAGCAGGATCATGATCCATTATAATCACCTGCCTCAGAGGATTTTTTTGTTTTGTCATAAATCTGTGTTATTTTCTCACGTATGTTATTTTGTCGGTGCATGTTTTTTCTTCAAGGTTCGTGTACATGTGCATTTACAGTGCACATTAGCAGAGCAATCTGTCAGCCTATTTGAAATATTATGAACACTGTCAACTTGGCTTAAAATAACAGCTTCAAAGGACGTAAAAAATAACTTCCTTCAAACTTTGAATGAATAGTGGAAACAACAGTGCGAAATAGTCAATTACAACACAACATATTTGAACACTCTCAATTCAAATGTTCTGAGATGTGGAGAAAAGTGTCTGGCAAATATGGAGAGTTGAAGAGCATTAGTGGTCAAAATAAGACAGGGCCTCAAAAATTACTGGTTCACAGGGCAGTGCAGTAAAACCACTAGGTTTTACCTGCAGTTCGGTAAGTTCAAATTCCTCATCTTGCCTGCACTTGTCTGTTCAGAGCTTTTTGCAATCCTGTAGTAGTACATATTTCTGAACAAACTGATCAATGGAGTCAGTCTTTAGTGTAAAGAATGCAGAGTGTCTTGCCATCAGTAAACCTTTGTGTGCCTGATATTCCTGTCCAGGAATGTGAGTATCTCATTCATAGAGATAGGGAAAGAATGAAGTCATTTTTGAAGCATACTGTGAGTTAAAATTAAAATCTCTTCAATGAACAGAAAATCTCCCCTCATTTTCCACAATAAGCAGGATTGGAATGAGATGCTTTTCATTAGTTACAAATAGGCTTTTTTTGGGTGAAAAAGCTAGACTTCTTAGTTAGCCTTTCTTAATCTTTCAAACCACCTGATGAGGCTACCTGTTATGTAAATTTTTTTCTCCCGCTTTTCCTGGGCGTGCTCAGCGCAGGACTGCATAAACAACTTCTCTGTGTATGACAGGCTGAATCATGTCTCACAGTTTCACATATCACCTATTTTATGGTATATCATTGCAGCTGTGATACAAAGATATTAATAAGGATGTTGTTTGTATGAGAAGTGGTAATTTCTTTAAATACCTTTGAGAAAACAGCTTGTACACTTAAAATCTTGTCTGTTTTTTACATAGCTATGTTAAATGTGGTTATAAACTTGGAGTAGTTTTTATAAACTTTTACCTGTCTACTGGCTGCACTATAAGTAGTAAAGAATTAGTTTGGACAAATACCTCTGTAGTAGGTTTGTCTTTTACATCTGTAATAGGTTTTTTATATAGTGAAAATCTGAACATGAAAGATACAATGTTTTGTGATTTTTAGCCTAATTCTCATTAAGCAAATTGATTCAATGCTTATGGAAATACTTTTATAGTGAGTGATTAACCTATAGTTTTTTACTTTATTGTTTTGTAAAAGACTTAGCCATAGATTTAACTCTGTTCTTCAGCTCGAAAGTGAGCATTTGATACAGGACAGCTGAATTCCTTCTTTGCTAGTACTTTCTTTTCTCCTGGTTTTAAAACCTTACTCTGATTTTAAATTGCTAGAATAGTTTATGTATTTTGATGAGTTTAAATTACTTGGCTGAAACTCAAAGTGGACCTGCAGAACTTAAAATTCTCAATAATATTGAAATTCAACACTGTAATAATGTACTGCCCACATAAATATTCATGGATGTGGTGTGATCAAGTGGTAGTCCCAATAACTTGTTTTTAACATGCATTAAGCCATCCTATCCTCAAAATACAAGGGGGAAGAAAAGCGGAATGTCACAGTATGCCCTGAAATTAAACAGATCTAAGCTCTGTACATTTTAATTACAAATAGTCATGTTAAAAGTATTTTCCAAATAATTGCATGATTTATGGATGTAAGATAAATACATTTCTATATTTAGTGATAGTTCGCTTTGAAAGAGTTTCTGTAAGCTTAGTTTTGTGATGTGCTGTTGGAAGTTTTAAGGTAGAGTTTTTAGAGATGAAGGGTTTCGCAAGTACTGAAGCCATTTTGAAAAAATACTGTACAAGTAAGTACACAGATTTAGATAATGAAAAATTATTATGTGAAAAACTTCCTGGGTGTTTTGTTTTTTTTTTTTTTTTTTTTTTTTTTTTTTTTTTTTTTTTTTAATGGGAATCTAAGTCCAGATCTTATTTGGAATTTTTTTTGCAAACTTTATTTTGATGTTCATGACAGATTTTACAGCTGATGCTGATGCTGAGCCAAGACAGAGTAATCAGAACTATTAGTAAGATCAGAAACTTGCTGTAAACACTTTCCCATTAATTGGAAGGTCCTTTGAGGGGATTTATACCTATGTGTTAGGAAGATGAGGTTGTTGAATATTTTGTACATTTACAGGATTCATTTTGCATATGTTGACATGCAAAAGACATGGCTTTCAGTAATTGATTCCTGAAATGTCTTGTATCTGTCCACTGGAAAGCTGTTCTATACATATGCCTTTTTAGTTAGTTTCTACCTGTTCATTGTGTGTCTTTGGCATCTTGTCCATCACAGCATTAGAGAGTTACGGTTTTTTCACACCAGCTAGGTTTTATTCATCTTTTTTCACCATGGAATATTCACTTGTCTATTTGGATGATTTTTTTAATGTGTAAAATTCAATGTTTATATTGATATCTCCACAGCATTAAAAATATTCCAGTGAAATGTCAATATTTAATTGAAACAGTTTACAATGACTGTTCTTAAATTTGCTGAATATCACCACTACAGCTAAACAGCAGGGAAATCTTCCAATTTCCCCCAAGTATGTAACATGCTTCATACTTTGAAGAGGGTAGTCTGGCTACATCTGGAAATTTCTTGTGTAAATACAAGATGAAGGATATCCAAATATACTATATTCCCCTTTCAAACTTAAGGTAAGTTTTCCATATCCATAATATTCCACCCTTTCATTCCATATGTATATGTGCCAGACCTCTGTTCCAGAAACTGGAAATCACACACAAGCTTGCCAGCAGCAAATATTAACAGATTCATATATTACTCCTTTTTGTATACGTCTGGGTTAGCCAGTACATCACTATCTGTACCCTGAAGCCAGCCACAGTAAAGAATCTGACAATCATATGCTGAGATAAAATGTGCCCTGCTGTATTTCTAAGTGCATTTCTCTCTTATGTAATAAACAGTTTATAGTTAAGAACTATCTAAATGTTTGCACTATCTAATATAGTGATGAAAGGCAATTCTAAATCTTGAAGTCTGTCATACCCCACTGAAAATAGGTTAAAGGATTTCACTTTAGATTCATGTATGGTTTAGGAAAAAGGCTTATCCCACAAGGATTGTATATCTCTCTTTGGTTTATTATTTCGAAAACTAAAAGTAGAACTTAGAGAAATAATTTCAAAATTACAATTTGAGAAGAGTGGACATTACAGCAACATGATTGGCTTAATTAATATTGTAGTGCTATTAATATTACTATAACATGAATAATGTTACAGAAATATAAAGATTAAATAATAAAAAATAATGGAGAAAAATAATAAAGCATTCCTGAGCTTGCTTTGTTACTTTAGTGAAAATTTTTCTTTATTTGCAGAGGCAAAAGGTAGAAAATACAAATACTACATTCTGTTCTAAAAATAAATGAAATCCAGATTGGTTTGGCTTATCAGAAAAGTAGCTTTTAGATGCTGTAGTATATGCATTGCTCAAGCAAGCTGAACATTTCAGTGGTCTAGAGTCTGATAGGATTTGTAAATAATGAAAAGACTGTTGTGCTTGATGTGTATATTAGGAAGCTAGTTTTGCCTCCAAACATATCTCACTGTGCTTCATAGTAGGTCACTATTTCTTGAAGCTTGTGAGGAGATGAACAGCAGGATTATGCTGTGAATTTCCTAAAAGCAATGAAAAATGCGTTTTTGTACAGCTCTTGGTCATAAAATTTATTTTATTAGAGAAGTCAAAGACTCCCACATTTTAAAATACTTAACAAAAGGGAAGCTGTTACAGCTTGAGCTAATGATTTAAAACCAAAAAAGGTAGGAAATCGCTTCTGAGGTAAGGAACATACAGGTTTGCAGGAGATAAGTTATAAGTTGAGGCATAGCTTTTGTATGTAATATTAAGTTACATCATTTAACTCAGGAAGTTTGAAGGAGAACAACCTTTTCTCTACAGAAAGAACAATTGATTCATAGTTAAATCCATTAAAAGGTGCAGTTCTGTGGGGATACAGTTTAAATAATTAGCCATAATACACTAGAGTCTGTCCTCAGTTCCTAAAGAATGTAAGTCTTGTTAACTTTAACGTAAAATATGTGAATGGCATTTCTAGAAAATTCGTAATAAGATTGTAAGTCAAGCAAGTTATTTTTGTGTTCATGATTATCAATGAGAAGATAAACTGCACAGCTAAAACATATCTTGGCAGCAGGTAGAGAACTAAACCAATCATAAGTATTTGTAATAATACCATACTTTTTGTAAGACAGCTTCAGTGAACAGGTTTCATGCAGCTCTAGGTATATATCTCATAATTGAAACCTGATTGAATATATGTGAGGCTTCCTTCATAAGTAAGCAAAACTTCTCCCAGTGCAAAATATTTTAAAATAAAGGGGTTTTTTTCATGATCTTACTATTCCTAAAGTTTGTTTTCAACAGATGTTAGTGCTAAACAATTAGCAGAGAGGGTGGTGACATAGGTGGAGCATTGTCCAGCTGTGTTTTATTTAATGTATGACTGCAGTGATACTATACAGACTGAAATCAGATACATCCGTGAAACAGCTGCTTTCCTTAAACTGAGTTCTAAATTTTTCATGAGATAGAGAATTAGACTTGGAGTTGGATATGACTACCTATGTGTTTCACACATTATGTGCAAATACATATACAATGTGTCTAAGTATGTCTGGAGACTTATAATGACATTCTAGTTCAATAGACTTTCTGAATGTATATAGCCATTTTAAGCAGTAATTTAAATAACTTAATTTTAGATATTTCAATGTACATAATTTTCATTTAGATTAAGCAGTATGTGGAATTTTAAAGAAATTCCTTTATGGTTACTATTTCACTTTGTGTATAAGTATCACTTTGAGATTTAGCTTGTGACTATTTTGTGCTCAAAGGAGTCACCCATAACCAACACTAAAAATCTTACTTTATTTTTGGTGCATTTTTCTGCATCCTGGCTCACTAGCCTGCTCTTTGTCCTCATCATTATGCAGTTCTGTGGTCTCACCTGGAGAGTCCGAGACCTGCAAACAAACTTCATCTTGCTGAGGCCATCGGAGCACACTGTGTGGGCCTTTACAGATGCTGTTTCACCAGGGCTCACAAGAGTAGAAGAAAGACAGGTAGTGCATCCCTGCCCTTGTGACAGGAGGACTGGCATATGTTCAAGACTGTCTTGAAGAGCCAGAGTGATTTTTCAGAAACAGGGATGGACACCTGTTGCAGTCAGCAGAAAGCATTGCATTGCAAGCCATTGACTTGTTACTTATCACAAATGTGAAAATGGCTGCTGGATTTCAATATTTGATGTGTATAAGTTATGGGTTGGTGTTGGCAGAAGTGTAGGAATATTTTCTCTATTCCAGACAGGTCAGTGTGGTTTCTTGGTTGTTGTATCAAGGTGGGAGGGCAGGGTAGGGCTGCAGTAATATGTGGTGCTGTCTGTCTGCATGTGTAAAACAAACTTTAGTTTTGACTTCCTTCCTAACCAAAGGTGGCTGTGTCAGAAAATGAATCCTTTAATGTCAAGTTGGTAAGAGGTTTACACCAGCAAACAAAAACAAAGCAACATGCAAACTGGATTACTCTGTGTCTCCCACCCCCCACCCCCCCCTTTTTAACAAAAATGGGAAAACACATTAAATAATTATATTAATTATATTGGCAGTGGGTAATTGGTTAGATTTATTACAGTGTGTTTTACAGTATGTGACAAAGGATATGACAGATTGGGATGCATATAACAACATTTTTCTTATGATGAATGGTTAAATGACGTAAGATCTTCCAGGGAAATTAAGATATAGTATCCCCTTAAGAAAATCAGGAGCAGCTTTCATCATGTTGAATTCTTATTGGCAACTAAACATTCACTGAGTGATATCAAGGTGAACTGAGATGTTCAGCAGAGAGACAATGATGGACATTTTTTTTTGGAAGGCAGTTTAATGGCATGAAAATATTGGGAGTCATGGTTGTGAGTAAGGTGTGTAAAACTACACTGTAGAGTGAGAAGTTCAGTGACCAAGGGGATTGAGTAGCAGGGTTCACAACTGCCAGAGAAACAGAAAGGTAATTATGTACCAGAGGAAATAGTGAAGAAGGGAATCAACACATAGATGGTGTGCAGGAGATACTGGATTTCATAAAACAGTGAAGAAGCGGAACAGAAAACAGACGCTTTTGCCCAATGCTGATGACAATAAGAGTGGGGTAGCATCCCTTGTTGGATTTGTCAGGAATAATCCTGAGACTTGGAAGGGAATTTAAGTAGAATTCTCACATGGAATGGAGTGGGATTGACAAGGAGTGAAGGTGGAGAAGGCAGTACTGGTTGAAAAGGCAAGAGAGAGAGGAACATGGATCTGTTTGGGGAAAACTGGGTAATGCAAGTAACATTTTGAGATACATGAATTGCTGCTTCTGAAATTTATATCTGTCTATGCTGTGAGGATGCCATTGCTGGTGGAGAAGACATATGAAGGTGCTGGTCATAAGTGTGAAGTATTTGGCTGTAGTGAAACTAGGAGGCTAGAACAAGAGAATGAAAGGCATCTTTCTGTTGGATGGAAGAGAATTCTAGGGATGCTAGTGGTCAAAGAGAATTGCAGTGGAAAGAGGTATTACATCATGAAAGATGTAATAGAAAAAGAAGAGGAAAGAGAGGTTTGAAGCAAATAGCAAACACTAATGGTAGAGGAGAAGGCTACTTGCTGAATGAAAAATTCTGTAACAATTCTCAATCTTCATGGACAAATTTTTATGGAAATACTGCAGCCTTTTTGAAGGACTCTTGGATATCAATTTGGACATTTTTATATTTCCATGCCTTTTATAATCACCTCATTTATATTACATGAGACAGAAAGGATTAATTGATTCAAAGATGTTAATTGCAAACAAAAAAAATTCTTTCATACTTAAAATAGTAATTTGTTTTAATGACTTTTAAAAAAGAAAGCTAATTTTAAAAGCGACCCATGTTTGAAATTAAATCTGAAATTGCACTGTAGAATAGCAAGCAACTTTTTCTCTGAAGGGTATTACGAGCTTTTTCGCTCTCTTTAGGGCTTAGGTACTTGATTGCTGCTCTGAAAGCTAACTTGAAACACTCTATTCTGTTAGTGTAAACCACTGTAAACAATTTTTGAATTTTTTTTCTGCTTTGCCAGTTTTTTGCTTGCATGTGTGGGGTTTTTACTTGCTTGCTTGTTTGGCTAGTCAAATATATAAAACTATTGTGAGAAAAAAGCAACATCAAAGAAGGAACTATGGAATTGAGATAAGAATATTGCATGAAAAGAAAACGAAATTTACTTGAGAATGCTCAGTTTATCACTGACATGCATGAGGAAAAATATCACTTACCTCTTTAACTGAGACAGAGTTCCATCTTCATTGTTCCATCTTAATGAATAAAACCAAAAATATTTATTTTTAAATAATATGCAGAGAGATAATATGGCAGGATGGTTACAGTGTGTTTCTATCAGAAAGAAATCAAAGAATGTAGAAGAAAGAATAGCTCGGTACGTTACAAGAAGTTTAGTGAAAATGCTTTCATTTCCTAGAGAAATACACCCATCCTCTTAGAAAATACATGTGCTAGCTACTGTTTCTAGCAAGCAAATAGATTTATTATACAACCATCTTTGATAACTCACTGCAGATTGCACCATTTTGGCTCAAGGATTACTGAACCAGAAATGTTAACTTCATGTAGATTTTTGTATATTTTCAGTCTCATTTCACCCTGTTTACACTGTACCTCTGTTAGACCACAAAAGTGGTTTAAGCACTGGGGACACTGAAAGACTAATATGAGAAATTTTATTGAATATTTGGGAATAAGCTGTGAATAAGCTGTCATAGCTGCTTTTTGAAGACTACTTAGTAGCTTCTTTATCATTTTTTTTCTGTTTATATTTTTGTTTATTGCCAGTAGGCCAAAAGCTACTTTTAAATGATATGAAACATCCAGGGTTGGCATAGATGAGTTTGAAGAAATCTGTGGATTGTCAGTGGAGTTCTAGTGTATCTTAGCGGAATCTTTAAAGAGATTTTTGCAGAATAACATAGATCATATTTGATTGTTTTCTGGAAGGTAAAGAAACCCTGAACAGCTGGGCAAGTCTAAGAATGATCAATTTAACTTCTAGAGAGGCAAAAGGAGGAGTGGGCGAGTTTGTTGTTTTTTTTTTGTTTTGTTTTGTTTTGTTTTTTAAACAAAAGCCATATTTATGATAGTACAAAGCAGGAAAAATGTAAATTCGCTAGGATAAGATGAGATGGGTTAGATAAGTTATGAAAAGATACAGAAGAAAGTTCCTTTTATATCCTTGTGTGTTTTTCTCATGCAGTGTAAAAAATCCCCAAAGGAAGCCAACAGAATAGTTTCCAAAAACTATTTTTATTACTAATATGTATCATTTTTGTGGCCAAGATAGGTTATTTTCTCAAATGCAAAGTTTGACCATGCAACCAAACATTCAGCTGGGATTTCATTTTCAAACCTTTAGGCAAGTTTTTAGCAATGCTTTTAAGAAGCTATCTTTCTAAAATGGTTTCCTGAAATATTTCTTGATGAATATGCTTAAGCAAGAAGAAATTGTTTCTGTGGTCAGCAGTTTTCTTAGAAGTTGATTGTTCTTCCTGGTGAATGAAGCAGAGGCAGATAGGAAAGACTTTCTAATCACTCTGCAATGGATCAGAGACATCTCTAGGACAGGCTGGCCTGCCTGCTGCTTCCTTGTTTTGTCTAAACCCTAAATGCATAGTCTAATGTATCAGGTGGCTTTCCTCATTGCCTTCAGCATAAATGTTTTAAATTTTTTTTAAGTAGAAATCAAGTTTTGTATCAATTGCAATTGACAAAACACTAAATAATTTTTCACCTTGCCTGGCTGTGCCACTATATGACTTCTTTTCTTAGACTGCCCTTTTCCATAACTTCCAAGCATTTTCTGACTAAGTATTTCACACTTGTGTTTTTTTTTTTTATTCACAGTTGCATAATATAATGCATGATTCATTGAAGATTCAATAAATTTTAAAAATAATTATACACCTTTTTTTCTTCTCCCAGTTATGTAGGTTTTTCATTGCAATGTAGTTGCTCAAGAAAAACTACACAATATTTGAAAAAAAAAATCCAAGTCTTTTATGGGTTCAGTAATTGCAAATAACTAGGTAAGCTTTTCAATGAAATACGTGTGAGAAATTACTAAAAGGTGTTGAACCACTGCTGAGTGTGAGAGATAAATGCTGAAGACTTGTCACCCAGATAAAAGGCCTTAGTTGCAACAGATGAGAATATAATGGTTGCACAGGACAGTTAAATACAATTGTAAGTCATATGTCCTGATTGTGGCAAGTAAGGTTAGGCTACTGTATTCACAACTGATGAATTAGGATTGAGAGAAAAGGAGTGTTTCAGGTCTGATAATTATACATGTGGATGTCACTGAGTTAGAAGGTCACAGAGAAGAGGAAATAATGTAAGGGTGTAATCATGTAAACACAAAAACCTCAGATTTCACAAGTTAATCTTGTTTTGCATCTGCGTGCTCATTACTGAAACAGCATCCTTTTCTACACCACGGGAAGTGGTATTGAAGAGCGGTCACATAAGTTGAAAGTCCTAGGATCATGTTTACAGAGACTTAAGGAAAGCATCTGATACAGCCTGCAACTGCCTGCTCAGGGAAAATACTGAGAAATTCCTAAATTCAGCTGACATATGTAGACATGACAATTTTTAATTGATACACTAAACCCAGAAAGTACACTTAGATTTCTTTTGTGGATCATAATTGATAGCAAGTGAGATAGGCTTCCTTCAGTAGAGGTGGCTGAAGTGGGGATGGGGAAGTATTCATTTGGAGAGTGTTAACGCCTGCCTTGGGAACCCGTCTTCCTTGTCAGCTGGGATCACAGCTCTGAGATGTCTTTTAATGATGGGATCACTTTGAACAAAGTGATTTAGTCACTTTGGTCAGTTGTGACTAAAAAGGAGATTTCTGATTTGTGTGTTTGTTTGTGTCTTGCAGCTTTGTAACTGATACTTTTATCACCTTGAGCCTAGCCTGTGATAATATGTCATCTTGGAAGGCTTTTACATTTGTTAAAAATTACAACTTTTGCAATTTAATATTATCAGTGTGAGTTATTTTATTTTGCTGTAAGTATCTTAGGTGAAAAGACTCATTTAAAACTCAAGTAGCTGTACATGGCCTGGGACTCGCCTGTCAGGCATCTCTGCTGAGCTGTCCTGCCCTTTTGCCTCCTGTTTGAAACCAGCATAAATCTCAATTGTGGTTGTATGGTTGACTGTGTTCACACTAATAAATAAGTAATATTTTTCTATACATCTGTAAAACAGAGAAAGATTGATATAGCCGTCTTTGTAGGTCCCACTTTCCCCAAGGCATGCCTTAATTTACTGCCTTTGCTTTAAAAAAAATCTAGAAGATGTTAGGAGTAAGAAGGAAGAAGAATTCTTGACTGGGACATTCAATATTTTGTTAAAAGAAAAGTGTGGGGTGGGGGGAGGGAGCAGAATGTGAGAAGCATTATAATCTTGGGAAAGTGTTGGCTTACTGTGAAATATTGTATCCCAGAAACAATGTGAGAAGTTAAAAAATTCCATCAGTTAGACATACTGTTATTTTTCTCATAGATGTGGCTTAGATTTCTGAGGTGAACTAACTGAGTAGGTCTGCCTTTTTCCTAGAACAAGTTTTATTGAGTGTTTTGGAGCAGAAGAGTTTTGAGATGCAGAGCTGCAGCAATGTGTCTCTGTTGTAGGTCATTCTTTTGTGGTAAACCATTCATATGGCCACTGTCATCTTCACTTCCTGTATCGGTACTCTTAAGTCCATACAGATTCTTGTACGAGGGATACTCATTGCTGATGCTCCTCCAGTCATGTCCCTTTGCCCCAACCCCCACCTTTTCCCAATCCATTCTCTGGTTTCCTTTTGTCTTCTGGCTCTCATTCGCTCTGAGGACTGCGGCAATATTGCAAACCCTGAGATTTATCTGTTATTTTTGGTTTTTTTGATACATGCAACTGTGTCCTTTCTCACATGTGCTTCATGTTTTATGCCTGTCATCTCATTTTGCACACAAGTACAGTCAGCTGTAATTGTTTAACAAAAATATATGTGTTAATACAAAGCTAGGAGGAAAGTGCTTACATTGGTGGAGTTATTTGTTAGAAAGCCTTTAAATAAGTTGCAGAAGCTGGTGGTTTACTGCAGAATTTGCTGAAGTAACCAAACCTTTAAAAAATGTTAAGGACTGATGAACTTGTCAAATTTTGTATGGTACGTGACAGTTACTTCATTATAGCAGGCACCTCTGCAACAAAAGGAGAAAGGTAAGAGTGAAATATGTAGATACACTTTCCCCTAATTATCTTGACATCTTTATCTTATGTTTCAATTCTCTTCCTTTCCCTTCTTGAATCAAATTTTGTACTTGCATACATTGGTTTTGTTGTTTCATGTTTTTCCAGCCAGAAACATTCTGATAACAATTCTTTTGCTAATGATTTGTTAGCAAGATTAGACATCTGTTAAAAATACTAAGAGGTCAGAGGCCAGAAACATTATTTTCTTTGAAAACTGCAATGAGTGTTTGCCAGTATGTGTAAAAACTTCTTTTCAACCTTCAATCATTTTAGAATATTTGATTTAGTACTACAATTCAGGGTTATATTTCTTTGTAGAATAATATATGGAGGGCAAGCTTGCAGAGCTCAAAGTTAGGAAAACAATCTTTTACTGGTAAACTGAGCAAATTTATTTTTAAAGGCATAGACTTGCTGATGCAATCTTACTATCTCTTTCAGTCAAGCCTGGTTTTACATGAAATCCTAAAGTATTGAACCTGGATAGAGATGGGCAAAATTTTTTTTTGTTTGTTTAATTTTTGTCATTAAGGGGCAAATGATATCAGTCTTAAACATCTATATGTTCCTGTTTTCCTTTCTCTACAGGACAGTTGAAAAAAGAGCAAAAACTGGTCAGAGTATAAGTACTTCATTGAGAAAGCTCTGTATTGCATAGTGTAGAATAAAAAGTAATTTCAGTTGGAAAAGACCCTGAAGTGCACCAAATTCCACTATTTTCAACCTTATATACAACCTTAACTCTGCCAAGCCCATCTCTAAACCACGTCCCCAAGTGCCATATTGGCACATCTTTCACATTCATCCGTGCATTGGAACTCAGCCACTTTTGAGAAGCCTGTTCCAATGCTTGACCACTCTTTCAGTGATGAAATTTTCCCCAATATACAATCTAAACCTCTCCTGGCACAACTTGGGGCCAATTTAAGATGAGTTGTTTAATTCCTGAAAGACACGGTTTAAATTTTATTGATGGATTCACAAATAAATGCTAAATAAAATCAGTATCTTTGACCATAGGAAAATAACACAAATTCTGTTACGTGATTTGCTATCTATCTATAGACATTTAGGGTTTTTACTTGTAAAACATAAAAGAAAAGGCATTTGTTGGACCTCCGATCTCTTTCTGTGTTTTAATTTTGATCCAACACAAAGCAAGAGGAAAGAATTCCAGATTGAGGATGAAATGAAAGGAAAAAATTCTACACGCTTACATTAAGTTTGGCAGCAGAGTGGAAAAAAAAAGATATTTTAATATATTTTAATATATGTATGTCAGTGTGACTTTGCCTGGAAGGATGGGAGTGTTGTGGAACCCAAATGAAGTTTTTTCAATTTGTTTGAATTAGCTTAATATCATAATGTAATTTTTCTGTCATTTTTTAAAGTGTGAATATTAACCATTTGTGATGTTTTTAAAAGTGTCCATGGTATTTCCTACACAAAAAAACCATAGTTTTAATTGCTTGTTAATGTTTTACAAATATTACAGAAAATTTATTTCCTGATAGCCAATTCACATTTTATTTTTTGCACATTTTCACATACTTGGAAAATTTTATGCTATTGGATGGACAAAATATGTTTTTTAGTATTAATAAACACTCCCATCAAAGACAAACAGTTGTAAACTGCAGTCTGTTCATAGACTTCAGGGTATGCATAATTGGCTGGAAGTGACAGTAATTTCAAAACAATTACTATGGCTAAGTGTAGGCCATTGCAGTCTGTGTTCAAATACTGTAAGAAGCATGTTGTTAGTATTTGAAGTCCCCCTTTGTTGAAGAGTCATTTGTGGAGGGAATGCGTGACTCCTCTTAATGACTGACCAAATCTACACATCAAAATAAGCTTGCAATAGTTATTAACATCATCACAAAAAGATTCTTTAGCTTTTAAACCAAATTTAGAACAACTATTATTAGGAATAAACAACATTAATTACTTCACTAGTTTATGGCTTTTACTTACAAAATAACCCATTAAAAGAGTCTTAGTAAGGGGCGTAGTCAAAAATTTTAAGATAAATTTACTGAGGATTCCTGTGCAAGCCTAAATCAGTTTGTGTGATTGCATTTCATGATCACATTTTCGTTTCATGATCACATTTTCATTTCACGATCACATTCTCTGTAGAAATGCGTCTATTTTAATGCATATTTTGGATAAAAATCACTGAGCAACTGCTCATTGTTTTGTCCTCTTACTGTTCAGGGTGGGATCCTAGGTCTGATTATGCTTCATGTTGTTCAACCCCTCATCTGCTTATATGTGTGAATTTTGTTTTGCTCATCACTACCATAAATAAAGGACTTCAAGGTCACTAATCTGCCATTTTCTTCTCTATGTTTTAATTCTCATTTTACAGAGAGGAAGGTTAGATACAGTTGCACTGGAAACCCTTAAGTCTTGAAAGCCTAATTTTACAACTACGTGAATTAGTTTTCTTTGACAAAAAGTGGGCAAATTAGAAGCATAATTACCTAGGTATTAAAAAAGGAATCAACCTGTCTCAAATTTCTTTTTCTCTGTTTATGTCTTTTTCCTTCCTGTGTTTCCACTTTCTGTCTTGGAATCTTGGCTGAGACCCTTGTTTTAGGTTGGGAAGTGGGAAAGCTGGTTTGACAAGACCATCTAAATTTATTTTGAGGTTCCTTCCCTATTAATAGAATTTTTAGGTATTTTACTAAATAATGACTTAATAAATAAGAAGTGATCTCCATACAAGAATAAAATGTGAACTTGAAGATAATTTCAGTCTTTCTTTAGGATTATCAGCAAAATAGAAATAATTAAAATAAAACATACATTGTTCCCATACTTGAATTTTGCTGTACCTAAATGGAGCACAAACCTCACAATATCTGAACTTTGTTCTATTATTTAAGCCATGAATTCTGCCAGGGATTAAATTTGGCAAAAGTAAATTTATCCAGTCCTTTTCAGTCCTTTCCAAACTATGTACACTGTATTTTGGTAGTTTGAGAAAGTAAAAACCTGCTTAGGGGAGTGTTGAAAACTGTCTTGGAATGTATTTTTATCTTAACCAGGCATAATTACCTTTGTTCAGGTAGTGGGAGTTTTCCAAGAGTGCTGATGCTATGTAAATCTGTACTGTATATTTAAACTTAGGAAGAATTCAAATCTTGCATTCAAGCTCTATGTGAAAGCATATTCTAAAACTAATATAACATATATAAAAGTCTGTTGGAAATACTTAGCTACTGTACCTCCTAAAAATGTAGGGATTTCTGTTTAGAATAATGAATAGCAACAGAACAAAGAAAATGCTATGAAGTAATGTTTGTCCCACTTGTTTCATTTGTTTTTTGATTTGTAATTGTAATTGATTTTGTAATGTTTTGTTTGTTTGGCGAACAGGTACATACAAAGTTCCACTGCAGGCAAGCCCATGCTTCAGGCACTGACACTTCTTGTTTGACATTTTCCTATGATGGTACTGTCCTTGCCAGCAGAGGAGGTAGGTGATTGAAAGAAGCCTATGACATGTTGAATGTAAGACATTTTTAATGAAATGAAATGGTTGACTAAACAAACCATATAGATCACATTAATTGTTTG
Source organism: Serinus canaria (assembly GCF_022539315.1). NCBI lineage: Eukaryota > Metazoa > Chordata > Aves > Passeriformes > Fringillidae > Serinus > Serinus canaria. The sequence continues at coordinate 63,784,357 of NC_066343.1, read as the reverse complement.
GATGTAGTTGTTTGTGATGAGGTAAGGTAGTGAAATCAGATATTTGAATCATACATATGATTCAAATATGAAGTATTTCACAGTTTACTACTTTTATTTGATACACCATGCAGTATTGTGTTCCTGAAAGAGAATTTTACTGCAGTTAAGAAATATTTTAAGATAACTTTGCTGATTGTATTACACATTTCCTGATCTGTGTTCTTGTCTAGCAGTAATAATAGACTGAAAGAAAATCATTAGCTTAATTAAAAAAAAAAAAAAAGTCCAGTTTCATTGCTTAGTTCTTCCGTGGAAGATAAACGCCTCTCAATAACACTATCTCTTCTCTGTAGGTATTAATTCCTCATACAACTTTCTTAAGCAATATCATTTTCTGTCCTAATTGGAATTTTTATCTAATCTGTACTAAAAACATCAGAAGTTGATGACTGGAATTGACTTTCAAAAATAAACTTGAATGGCAAAAGAATTTGGAATGTTCACAGGACTGGGAAAACAGACTTGCGTTGTAAAGTTCAGATAAAACTTTTATAAATGAGCCTTAGATAACAGAAGAAGACTTGAGAAGGCAAAGTTGTATTTGAGGACTCATTAACTTCATTATCGGATAGGATGGTGTCTGTTGAAGACAGCTTTTCATGCAGCGATTTGTCTGCCCAGTACTTTGCAGGCAGGTGCAAGCATACAAGCCAAGCTGTCTGGATGGAAAACAGCTGTAACCAGAAGCTCTGTGTATGCATTAGAATTGCCCCAAGGCCAAATAAACAGGCCTGGGGGGAGGAGTATGCATTAATGCTGGCTAACACTGTGCCTAACATATGTTTAGAACATCTGGTCAGTTTAGTACATAGACAGAATGAGATTACATACACAAAATACCAGAATGTAGGTATTCATAGATGAAAAAACCTCTGAAGCAGTGGATGTGTTTCCTAGCCAAATAGCTTGTGTTTTCGTTGTGTCCTCCCTGTGCCCCTGTCCCTGAAGGGGGTAGAGTGTCTGACCAGTGCATGTCGGTACAGTGAAATGCAGCTGATATTGGGTGTGGCCTCACTGATTCTTTGTATGTCTTGCCACATTTCAAAGATTCCAAATGTTGTTTCCCAGAACACTTCTTTAAGAGTAAGGACTTTATACTCTTATCCTTGAAGGCCCTAGGCATATGGACACTAATGGCAGTTGTGTTGTTTTGTAACTGCTGTTCGGGGTCCTGAGTTGAACTCCTGTTCAGAGTTCTGCTGCCACTCTACCCATCATGAATGGGTTGTAAGTGGTGAGGTAAAAGCTCTCAAGCTTTTTTGTCCTTACTGAACCAGACTTGTATTATGTGTGGACCTTCTCCTGCTTGGAAAATATGTGAACTGTGTGTCTTTCCATTCTGCGCTAAGTAAAACACTGTGTCTGCCTGCCAGTGGTGATTGCCCCAAAAAAATTCACACAAACTCACTTCAGGAAATTTAGGGCTAAACCTTGGCATGCTATTAAATATAGCAGCAGACAAGGCTGTTACTTAGTGAGGGGTATTCACTGCTATGTTGAAACCTCCATTTATGCAAATTATCTTCAGTTTCATATTTATGAATGTAGAGCACGTAAATGACCTTTTCTTATTTTTTATTGCATGTGGCACTTTTACTTGCCTGCTCTTCCTCATCTGTCTCCAGTTTTTGTCTCGTGTTAAACAGACTTTCATTTACTCAGGTTTTATCTTCCACACACTGCACTAAGCTGTATAAAATGTTGATTGATTGTTTGCAGAATGTAAGACTGCACAGAAATTTGGCCACTCAGTGTGGATAAAAGTGCTACCTTTGTCTAGTGTATTAAGAGGAAAAAAAAAGAGCTCTGTGTGCACTATACTAGAAAGTAAAGAGGATTCATACCTTATTTTGACTTGTTTGGTTAGTGCTTTAATATGAGTATTGCTTTGGATCTGTACCAACAAAAGCAGATGTGGATCCAGCATTTGTAGATTAGCACACCTGCCAAGTGCTGAGGATCAAAGAGAGGATAGTTGTTTGGGGCATGGGAACTTTCATTGAAAGCCTGATGGACTTTCCTGCATCTGATGTAGATCTGTGTTGGATATGAGAAGATGAGGCATGGCTCAGCTGCAGGCACAAGGGAAAATAAAAACCTGAGGAACTGCTTATGAAAGTTTCCAGTGCTATTCTTGTTGGATATTAGGTAGTAACTTGACAGAAACTTAAGAAAGTGATATTTCTGCATGCTTGAAACAACGAAGGATATTATTTGTGGAACATTTTCTTTGTTTAGCAGGGGAGAGATAAGAATTAGGATTGGACTTGAGGTCTTACTGTAAAAATTTTTAAAATCTTTTTTTGACTCCTGATATTTTTTGTTGGTCTTTTTCCTTTTTTAATTTTACTTGTATTTCTTTATTCATTTTTAAATTGGTTTAAAACATAAAAACATGTATGCTCAAGGATTATGAGCAGCATGTATAGAGGCTGTTTTGTGTAGTGTAATAACATACTGCTCTTCATAGTAAATCCAAACATTGGCATTTCAAAAATCAGATGGGTTTTTGTCAAGTAATATTTCTTAGAAGCTGAACACTGGTGTTCATTCAAACCATGGCAGAAATACATTTGCTTGTTTTAATAGTCAGGTAGAGCAACACTTGGAGCTTAAAAGGCAATATGAAAGTATTCTGGTATCCTTCTAGCCATGTTTGTATGTTCATTCCAAATGTTTAAAGAGGATGATGCACTTACTTGATCAGGCAGGTGATGCTGAGAAGTGTTCCAAACGTAGGCTGAGACTCCTCGATTTGTGACTTCCCTCACAGGATCTTTGTCTTTGGTCCTACTCTTTGATGCCTCCAAAAGTTGCTCTATAATTGTTGCAGCTCTTCCTGTGGAACCAGTACAGAATGCAGAAGCCTGTACCTTGTTTTGTAAGGTGTCTCTCACATATGTAGTATAAGCCTTCACAGAAAGGCTCAGAGTTGATAAACATATTCTGGTAAGTTTGTTAGGCTATGTGTTTCCAAAGATATAACCTTTTAAAATTCCCATTTCCTATGTTTCTTTGCCTCATTGATCTCTGTGACCAATTTCTGTCATCAGGCTTTGCTTTCAGCAGAGGACTCCCTCTTTTTAAACAGAGTGCTGCTGACTGTAGGCTTTGTGAATTCCTGGCAGCATTTTTGCTTCTTTTGGGCCTACTTGCATTCATGTGCTTGTCTTCCTGGTCAGTATCTTCTGAAAAGAAAAGAAAAAAATCAGATAAAATCTTTATAGTATTAGAGCTTCAGCCGTATTTTGACAAAAGGGCATTTGAAAAATGCCTATCTTTGCTCACCAAAGACTGCTTTTTTAGGACCTAATTGTTACTTCTTGATAAATCCAGTGCTCAATACCATTGGCATAACAGTGTCTTGACCTGATTGTGTCAGTCTTGAGCCTGTTTATTGATATCCTTATTAAAATGGTGAAAAATAGCATTTCAAATGCTACTAAAAATGCTGTAAAAGCTTTAAATAAGCCTGCCAGGCTTTGGAGAAGTCTGCCATCAAGAAAAAATACAGAATGATCTGAGTAGACTATTTTGAATATTCATTCTGAATTGCACAACTTGTTTCTATGCTTTTGTTTAAGGATAACTATTTCTATTCATGTATAAAGTAATTAAAAACAGATCGCAACTGCTGCAGTTCTGTTAGCTGCCTCCTAAGCATTGATAGAAGGATCCTACTGGGAAAAATCCTTGGTGCTGAGGAAAGGCAATATTCTGTGATCTTAGTGACAGTGATTTCAACTTGAAATAAAATTAGATTTAGGAACCAATTTGCATTTGCACACTGGGAGTTTTAATTAGGAAAAGTGAATTGGAGCAAATTGTTAATGATGGTAAAGTTATACAGCATTAGCAAGTCAAGTCATTCTACTAGCATTTTCCCCTCTCCAAATACTCTTACACTTCTATTACTCTTCTATTTCTAAACTATTTCAAGATAAGACAATGTTGACTTGAAATCAGCCCTAAATTTGAGTCCTACTAGAGTCTTCTAAATTTTTTTATCTAGCCTATTACATTTTCTTGCAAGCAAAGGAGATATAGCTACATGTCTGACTGCTTTTCTCCTGCTAAAACCTGGCAGGACTACAGCTTGAAGATCATGTCAAGGCTCATTCCACTAGGAACAGAACAGCCTTGGCTGCTAGCCGTAGATCTGTCCCTATCCAGGAGATTTGCAAAGTGGCCAAATGCTGTCCTTTGCATACATTTATAAAGTGCTGGTGCTTTAGATGTAACATCTCGACGATAAGTGGGGTTTTTTTTGTTTTTTTTTCTTGGAGGGTGAGAGGGAAAAGGGAGGGCTCATTTTACAAGACTAAATGCTTTGAAGTACTTGGGATGGAGTCTACTGGGAAACAATAAGAAAATACATATCCCCAAAACAGGGACTCAGCATTTTTCTTTCTTGTCATTTTTTAGCTTCCCAATGAACAGAAATATACTCTACTCTAGACATCATTTATTTAACTTGTCCACTTCTTAAAAATATTTTGTAGTAAGGAGTTATCCTAGTCTTTAATATAAACATACATGATGTACGAGGCCACACATTACTGCTTTCTCTGTAAAGGGCACTGCTGGCCTTGATTTCTTTTGTTACTTCTTTTAAAAACATTTTATTTCCAAGGCCTCCTTTGAGCTCTTGAGCTCAAAGGCTATGAATCCACAAAATACTTGTAGATAACCAAATTACTTCCCTGCAAGATTTGTACTTTGGAAGGAAGCAGATCTTGCCTCCTAGGTCAGAAAGATTTTGTAACTTTTTGTCTGGATATTTTTAAGGGAATTGTTGCTTAAATGTCCTTCTTTTTACCCTTGAAAGTGTTGAGGCACTGCTGTCAAATGCTGGGATATGTCTAGGTGCTTGAGTGAGGTACTTCAAAGCTCAAATTCTGTAGCTCGTCTCATGCTGGAAATATGTGTTCCAGAAGGACAGTCAGAGAGGAGATGTAGATGTCTCTGAGAATAGCTAATTATTCTTTTTTTTTTTAAACCCCTGTTCTCATTTTGTTAGTATGTCATAACTTTTCAGAAAGGGATAAACAGCCTGACTTTTACTGGCCTACAGTCACACCATGTTTATCAAACACAGATGAAAATTGCTACAAATCTCTTTTTGTAACCTTGATTTTGGCTTTTATAACTAAAGGTAGTGTGGTGAAAAGTTTCATTACAGTAAAAAGTGTGGTTTCACTTGCTTCCCTTCACCCCGTTCCCTGAGGATTTCGGACTGATTCCAGGGCTTCTTCTCCATACTGAGATAGCAGTTTGTTGCCTGCTAAAGAATGGAGAAGACTTTCATGTGATTTTCATGTTCTTCCTGATTGCTTTTTCAGGACAGGTAAAAACCACACATATAAAACTTATTTAGTTTTTGATCTAGACCATTCATGGCAACATTTTTAATTTCTTTAGATATCTTGAAATTTGGTCCTAGAAGCAAAGCATCAATGCTCACAAACAAAGAATAAATTAGTGATTGAGTAATCTGATTCCACTGTGAATAGTGGTTCTTGATAGGAGGGATTGCCACAACAGAATTGAGCCATTGAGGTGAAATTTCTGGTATACTGGAGGGCTACATATTGAGCTTCTCAACCTTGCACTGTCATGGTCACTTACTGAGGAAAAACTTACAATTTGTTCCCATTTTGGATGATTCTATTACACAATTTTGTTCTCCTTCTCTCTGAATTAGAGAGTGAAATTTTCTGACATGTGTAAGTTCTTGACTTGAATTCTTTTTTGCTAACTTTTGTCTCTTCTGTTTCATAGGAGACGATACTTTAAAGATATGGGATATTAGACAATTTAAAAAACCTCTTAATTCAGCAGATGGACTGCCCAGCTTCTTTCCAATGTAAGTATTCTAATTTATTCCAACTAGCAGAAATAGCAGTGTTTTTCCTGAATAGGGAAGGGTTCTATTGGAGTTCTTATCCTCAGTTGTCACTAGGTCCACAGTAGTGAAGAGTAGAATGTACAAGGAGAACTGTGCAGTGACAATTCTCATCTATTTTAGGGATTCACATTGCTTTAAAAGATTTTTGTGATTTTTCAGTCTCATATATCTTAGGTCTAATTAGATTAGTAACATTTGAGGAGGAAATGTGTGTGTAATGAGATATAGATGTAAATCTTATTGTTATTTAGTCTATAATTATTAAAAAAAGAGCTGAATGAAAAACTAGACATAACAGGAAGGTACATGATATGAATTCAGGTTACAGTGTCAGAAAGGCTGATTTTATTTTGCTGCATAGTGCTAAGTATTGTTTTCAATATTTTTATTGGTCTCATCTGCATTTCTATTGCTGTAATACAGCCAAATCCCCTAAGGACGGTTTTGAAATAAGATCTTAGAAAGACAAGTCATGGACAGCTCAGTCTTAATTGCAATTTGTAACACAGAGGAAAAATAAACAGAAAAATATTTTTGGCCAATTTATAAACACACCACCTTGCATCACTGAAGAATGTATCATCAGCAAAACCAGATTTCATTATTAGCACATTTTTTACTTAATGATGGCAACCAGATTTTAAAGTACTTTTTTTTTTGTTGTTGCTGTTTCTTGTATTGAAAAGCTTGCAAGACTTTTGATTGTGGGGAGGAGGATTTTTACTGAATCTGTCAGTTTTGCACATCTTGTGCACAACTGTAATAACAATTGTAACAGATAACTGTAATTGATAACTACAGCAATAAATGACATTTCACAAAATACTGTTCAAGTGTTGTCTGAAAAGGACTAAAAAATAGAAAAGATTGTTTTAAGGAGTCCAATTTATATCTAAGATCTTGATGTGTTAATTATTTATCCAGCCAGTGAGATTCTTTGTTTTCTTCAACAGGACAGATTGTTGTTTCAGTCCAGATGATAAGATCCTTGTCACAGGCACCTCTGTTAAGAAGGGTGGTGGCAGTGGGAAGCTGTTTTTCTTTTATCGTGAGACCTTCCAGAAGCTGTATGAGATAGAAGTTACAGATGCCGTATGTATTTTAGTTTAATCATCTCTTCAAAATATGAATGAAATCATATTCATATGCTTCTTTTCCCTTATACAGGTCATTACCTACTAACACTATTGTGATTTTCCTATTCCATGATAAAGAGATAAGGCTAGAGTAATCTGAATAATTGTTTCAATTAAATTAAAAAAAAAAAATTCCTAGGACAAGGTGTTGAAGCAGTAGAGCTTCCCTGCTCTGGTGTTAGCAATGCATTTCTCAAGGATTTCTGTGAGCCCTTCTAGGTCTATGGAGTGAGACACAAATCCACAAATACATAGATTTTTATGTTGTTTATTTCACTAGTTATCATGATGAAATGGCTTATTGTGACAAAACTTGTTTTTGTCCATGAGACCAGATTAGTGGTTATTCTAGGATGTGTTTCTAGTTTGTCTAAATGCAACAATTTGCTGCAAAAAGAAGGCATTATTAAGAAATCCATCAAAAAGACCATTCTCACCAGTTACTACAAAAACCTAAAGCTGTGAACCTGTAATACAGAAGAGTCTGTTCATGGCTTGAACTGGTGACCTATTCCCTTGTGCAGAATACCATAGATGAAAAAGTCCTTTTACTCTTATGATATACAAGTAAACTTATGGGTGGTAACAAACACCCATAAGGTATGTTATTTCATCCATAGGAGTGGGTGAAATTACAACAGAATTGCCACTGATAAGTATGGCAATGTATGTCCCTTTAGCTGTTGGAGTATTTCAGGTTATCAATTTTGATATTTGTTTCAGAATACCACTTTTTCCTTCTGCACTTTTTTTAAGCGAGCACAACTGTTTTTCCTAGCACAGAAGACCAAACCTCCTTCTGCTGGATGCTGTTTTTACACCACCACCTTTGTATTTTCTTTTTGAATACTGCTTTCTCCATAAGTCCATCCCAAGGTAAAATCTGCTTATGGATGGATTTCTTATACCTATAATTTTGGTGGCAGCTGTCTTGGAAATTAAAAACGCTGAATTCTTACCAAAGCATAAAACACATGTTTTTTCCTAGTGCAGAAGAACACCTGTTTTCATCTTAAACATATAATCTAAATAGAAAGGGGTTTAATATGACTTTTGAAATTTTACCTATTGCTAAATAATTTCTCCAAATTCAGCAAAAATTGGCTATTATGTTTTTCTCCTGTGGAACATGCCAAACCACAAACCAAGCTAAACTCATGAGACTTTCTAGAGGATTTCTATTTTCTGATACAAGCCTTATAACCAAGTACTTACAACTTTTGTCTGAGAGAAAACATGAATACCTCAGTAGCTCCTCTGAAACTTCATGACAGAGAAAAGGAAAACAACTACATAAGCTAAAGTGAAAGAAGTAGATTTTTGTAGGAGCTCTCCTGTCCATGAGCGCCGAAAACAAAATAGTTTCATAATTCCATTCACAATGAATTTGAACTCCCTTGACCTGACTTTGGAGCTGGTCATGATGGCATCTCCTTTTAGTAACAGTCATGTCAGTAACAGGGTGCAGAAATTTCACTTAAGCTCTAAGGCTGCAACAGGGAAAAGCTATCAATGATGGATCCTGTATCTCCAAAAGATTTAAATATTTAGAAATACTTCTCGGCAGTCTTTTTTTGCATTCAAAAAATTTTTGTTTTTATTTGGAACCTTTGTCTTCTCAGTCTTGGAAATTAAGGGTCTGTTTACCTGCCAAGATAGATCGTGCTACAGGGGAGTCCACAAAAGATTCCTTTACTTTCAGTTTCTCTTAGAATCAAGAGCTAAATTTCTGTTCTTTGTTTAAATGCAGAAGGGCATGAAACGGAGACCCAACAGTAAGAAACTGTCAATAAACAACTTCATTTGGGCCACTAATATAGTAAAATTTTAAGTATGTGTACAAGTCTAAGCAGGTTCATAATTTTATATTATAAATTTGTACAGGTGCTGATATTTATATAGTACTTTTTAAGACTCTAGTAAATCACTTTGGTCTGTAGAGTTTTAATGCTGCTGTTTTTCTTCATTTGTAGTTATAAAATTTAAGACTTTCATTCTTCTGCTTTGCACAGTGGAAATGAAAATAATGGAACTAATAGGTGAAGAATTTAGACAAATACTAATTTTATGACATCATTTTCAGTGACTTAGCACTACCAATACCTGTACAAGAAGTCTGTCTAGTTTATAACTTTAACTCTACACATCTAAGGAAAACACAGTTTAGCATATCAATCTGAATAGAAAAGAAGAAAAATTCCTATAAGCAGTCGTACAAAATAAAAGCAGTATACTTCTTCAAGGTCTTTCTACTGTTTGTATCTTTTGGCTTTTTTGTTAGTGTTCTTTACTTGTTCTACTCAAATTACTGTGTTTGATGAAATATAAACGCATAAAGGCATGCTAAAAGCAAATGAATGTTCAAGAAGTTGGCTTTTATGTTCTGTAAGCAGTAAATGCTGTTTGTTGGAAAGATCATTGGTCTGTAAACTGGGAGATTAATATCTTGTGTGTAGTTTATCAAAGCATTTTTTCAGCAGTGCAGTAATTACTTTCTTTCTACCGGCTACTTTCCTAGTTTCCATTTTTTCCCTTATACTCTCAAAAATAGCAGTTGGCATTTAGCATTAGTGTAATTAAAGATAAACACATAATGTTATCCAAGACTTCAGTTTGTTTTCTGCAACTAAGTATTACACTTCTTTACATTTTCCATATTACCTAGTGCTGAAAAATGTAATTTTACTCATTTTGGGTTTTTTTAGGCATTACAGAGTTGAAGTTATGGTATGCTATATGTGTAATAAAAGCACAAGTGCATCAGTGTCTGTCTCTACAAAGAGCCTGATGTGTTCTCATTTCTAATGAAATAATTTCAGTGAGATTTAGTACATATTGCTAAAGAAAAAAGGCATCTTTAGTCACTTTTTGAAGGTAATTGTATAGCAGTTTGGTGGTAGAATGTTTATAATCAGAATAACAGAAAATCTACTGAAATTTTCTCAGTATAGTATAAACCATTCATGTGTTACTTTTTAAATTTTACAAGGATGTTTTAATTTGAAATGCCAGCAAGCCTAGAAAATTGAAAAGCAGTAAAGAGCAGTAAACATTTTCTTAAACCTCTTTGGTAAATAGCCAGTGAAATTGGCCTGTGAGTGAACTTAGTGGGTAATGAGAAAATACTTAATGGGAATGTTTGACCAAAGCTGTGTCTGGCATTCCTCTCCATCATACCACACAAACCTTTTTTCACCTTTTCTTTCAAGTTTTCATGGGAAAATCCATTACTGTTTCAGAGCTGCTGGAGTGAAACCTTGTGGTTTTACTAATGGGCTAACAGTCTGATTAGTTTCTGCTGTTGTGGCTGGGTACAGAATATTAATTTGCTTTTTTCCTCTTGTATTAGTGTTTTGGGTTTCTTTGTTTCTCAGACATGATCTGTGCTTAAGTAGCTGTGTTGTTGTGTGCACTACTGAATGCCATCCCACCATGTAGGCATTGGGACTTTTGTAGAATTGAAGCTTCTTAGATAAATGCTTCTTAGCAATGCTTTTTGAAGAAAGCTGGTGTCAGAAGAAGTGGAGACCATGGGCTCTGTCTCTGGCCAGTAGCTGGAGGAGGTGTGAACAGGATAAAGACAAAATTTTTGGTTCTTCTCTGACCATCCTTTCTGCTTTCAGTGATTGCTGTTTTCACGATAATCTTGATGCAGATAGAAGAATTTTGCAGTTAATAGCACTCAATGAATTCTTTCTTTCTCTGAATTTATCAAGGAGAGAAATCACCCGTGCTGCAGGTTATGGCAGGGTCCTTTACTTACTGCAGGTTACATCAAAATTACATCAGGGTTGGAACTCCTGCCTCTGCCACTCTTATAAGAAAGTTGATGATGCTCTGAGTGCAATTGCCTAGCCTTGCTCTGGCTCAGTGTGTACAAGTCAAATTGGAGATTTTGAGGGCTTTGTACTGACCATGGTCATGTTTACTAAACTGTACAGAATTCCATCTTTTTAATGGAACTTGAAAATATTCTGTTATGAATGTTTTTCTGTCTCTGATGGCAGGAAACAGTACTGCCAGAATATGGGGCTACAGAGCTTAAGTCCAGAAACTCAGAGGCTGTTTCCCTTTATTTTTGTCAGGTAGTGTGAGAGGCAGGAAGACCTATAGCTGCTGTGGAATGAGGTCTCACCTTTGGGATATGCAGTGTGGAAGGGAAGGGAGGTTACAGTGCCAGATGAAGGCCAGGGAGGGTTTATTCCTAATTCTTGCTTTGGTTATGCAAGCATGAGATCTTCATGGGAACCAGTTAAAAATATCTAGTGTATGGGAAAAAGAAATGGGTATACAACATTTCCCCAGTGTCAGTTTAATTTTAAATAGCTGTGGATAGGCACTTGAATCACTCTCACATGTCTGTCATTCATTTGGCTACTTCCAACAGATCACCCGGTAGTTATCCTTATTACAGACAAGATTGATCTTGGCAGCAGTAGAGTACTCATTTTCCCCATATGGAAGGGACAAGTATTACACCCCATTACTGCCAAGCAAGATGGGCGCTGAGAAAGGGAAAAAAAAAAAAAAAAAAAAAAAGTTAGACAGTTACAGGAATTGCTGATTTTTAATGAAAATGGAAGTAATAATTTAATTTAAAAATGAACCGAGGTTATGAGTTTATGTACATTATAAAATGAGATGAACAAGTTTTTAAAATATCCCACAGAATTTTTTAGATAAGCAGCAGTCCAAATCTATAGATTTATGGTTGTTTAGGAAACCTATTTCTGTTAGGAGGATTCTTCAATATTTTCTTAGTTTCTCAAATATAAGCAAAAGTTAAATTATTAAATACTTTTGAAAATACCTCTAAGGGATGTTTCAGGAAGGTCTTCTGAGACAAGCTATAAATAAAGCTTATTTTTAGATGAAAGAATGAAAAGGAAAGAAGGAATAAGGAATATGAACCTTCCAGCATCCTTTATGCATGGTTACTTTAGGATTGCAGTATTTCTTTCCTTGACCTTAAACAATATCATTTACTATTTATAAGGTGTGGTAATATAGTAAAGGGCTTTTCCACTGTGGCCCATTTCTCTGAGATTTAAAGCTTTTCTTTATTTAAGAAAAATAAATTCTTAAAGAAGTTGCATGATGATTTTCAAGAAATCATCATGCAACTTCTGTTTTGTTTTGAGTTTTTTTTAAAGCCATTTGTTTTATTTTTACGGAAAATCCATATTTCCACAATAGGTAAGTTAATACAATATTTAAGGCCCAGTAAATTTATGTGGTTTTTTTAAGTGAACAAAAATATCCTCTAGTGTAAGAGGTGAAATACAGGAATGTGTTTTCTTTTATAGGGGTAACCTGTCAGTGTTTATTTTCTGCTTCCATATATATAAGGACAATGTGGTCCTTCCTTTTGTGTATCCTGGAGCAGCATGTACTTTGTTTTAGGGGAAATGTCACTAGAGGTTTGAGGTATGCAAAGTAATAAACTGTGAGGGTTTTGTCCCTGTAACAGTGAGTGGGAGTGCACATGAAGGTTGTCTCCCTCAGTTTTATGATATATGGAGATGAAAGTGTGGCTGTAATTTTAACAGACCAAGTGTTTCAAAATGCCTGACATTGCAGTTACAAGGGAAACAGGTTGCCACCTTGATTAAGTTACTTTTTTTATTCATCAAAAGAGGAAAATATTATTCAGTGGCTCCATGCTCTTGTAAAAATGTATTTTATAGCTGTACCTTGAAAGTTGAGTGGTAGAACATTGTTATCCATGTTTTCTTTAATGAAATCCTTCTTTAAAATAATGGTCTCTGAAAATAATTTTAGGGTATTTCTGGTTTCTACCAGAAATGGAGCACTGTAAGTTTTATCCATTTCTGGTCCATTTTCTATTGAATATTTCCGCACATTTTCTAAGTCAGGTTTCACAAGGGAAAAACATTAGTATTCTTTCCTCTACTACTGTATTCTCATGAGTATTTTAAACCTAATGATAGCAGGTCACTACATTGTAGATACTCCCTAACTTCCCACCTTATTTATTGTAGTTGGCTCTTTTCCTTGGAAGAGCTCCAGGGGAATCTTGAACATGAAGATTTTTGCAATTGGGGTTTACAGTAGATTTTTGAATATAATATTAGTACATTTCTATTATGTGAGCAGCCTTTTTTTTTAATCAGAGCATACATAGTATGAACATGTGTTAACCGTATTTTTGCTCAAAAGAAGAAACAAATGGAAGCATTTGTTATTCAGATTGGCAGACATTTGAAAATGACATACTTTTAAATCTGTTATTTAACTTTTTTATTGTTATTTAAAACTCAGCAGTTTTATAAGAGTTACACAGTTTTATCCCCTCTTCTGGTGCTTCCAGGAGGCTGACCAGCTGTTTCCAGGTGGAGCAGCAAGGCAAGCCAGGTAGTTGGCTGTTGTATCATCACTCTGCTCTTAGACACCAGTGGAAAGAGATTATAGAGTGTGCAGTGGGAATTGGCATTGTTATCAATGATCTTAGATAATTGTGTAGAAATTATAGTATTTCTGCAGATAAGATTACTGTTATCTATGGATTAGTATTTCAAGTTTCTGATTTTTTTTAATTTTTCATTTAAATTCCAGTTGCTTAGAGCTGGAGAGAAATTATTTGTTAACGTGGGTGAAAATGTGTTGAAACACTTTATTGAAAATCTTTAGGGCCTGTTTCTGAACTTCATGGAGTATATGTGAGAGAAGTGGTTTTTTTTAAAGCATTGAGATTTTTGAGACAGATCTTTTCTACTGCCTCTAAGTTAGAATGCATATGGATCTTTCCTCATCATGAGACTTTTAGTATATTTTGATTCATTTCCCTCTCTTTTCTTAAGTAGTGTATGCATTCTTGCTGGGATGTATAAAATAAAACATGGCAGAGGTTTCTTTTAGTTCATGAAAACTGTGAGCCCCCTAAAACACATCTGTGAAAGTTTGTACAAAGACTAGATTCGTATCCACTGCACAGCAGTCTAAATATTTGAAGCTGCTAAACAGTTCCACACTTTATTGTAAAATGGAAAAGCTTGAGAGCCCCTGCTTTAATATCTTTCCTAATTACAGAAGTTGTTTAAAAGTGGTAGTAGCCAAACAAGAATGGGAGACAATCTTGTGGTAGTGGGAAGCTGTCTTCAGCAATTGCTATCTAAACATTTGATGTTTTATTCAGGGACATCAAACTGTATTAAATAAATGGGTGTGTTTTCCTGAAATAACTTTGTACATTTACCTTCTCTTATGGGGAGACATATTGCTAAAGTCAGAAGGACTTAATGTACAAGTCCTAGAACTATGGAAGATGGCTACACTGAGATTTCATCCCTCTATCCAGCCCAAGTTTGAAATTGCTTCCCCCTCTCAAATACAAATATAGTATAAGCTTAGGTAACAGATGATGTAAATTTGTAAGGTAATTTATTATAAGTTTACTAAGTAGTATTTGAGCTCCTGTCCTGCAAGTGCAAAAGATACTGCGAGTGGTTCTTCACTGTAAGTATAAAGGACAGTTTTATAGAAAAAAGGACAGAATAGATGTGCTAAATAAACTAGTTGCATGCATGCTTGCACTGATTTTGACAGACAAGGCTTTTTTCAGAAAGACTGGAATTTGTAGCGATTACATTTAAGATAAAGACTCAGTTCAGTCAGAAAAGCCCCACTTAGCACTGCTGGGGTCACCTGTCCTTATGGAATCCATGACCACAGTCAGAATGTCATTTTACATGTTTGCTATCTTCCCTGCTGACATGTCCCTCATCTGACTGCCTGGACAGCCAAGTGCAGTGAATTCAAGCAGTGCTGTTCAAACAGAGCCCATCACATACCGTCACAGCCACTGAAGCAAAGCTTTCACATGGGAAAGAGAGAAGGTTTGTTTAAGTTTTTCTTCTCCTGACCGAAAATATTTTCTTAGGTCAGCAGCTCCTGCTTTCACTTATTTATTGTGTAGCTTCAGAACAGATTCTGAGGAATTATTTATTAGATTGTAGGTTAGGAAAGGGGTAAGCAACAAGGGCAAATATACATTTTTTTCTGTTTAACCCCTTTTCAGTTTTTAAGTATCTCCAGAGCTACACCTGATGAAGCTTAAGTTTTCAAGATTTGTTGGTCAGTTTTAGAAGTTTGTGTCTGGTGTATTCTTCTGCACTAGGACTATTCAATATGGGTACCAGGATTCTTTATCTTCTGCTGTGGAGTTTCATCTAAGTAGCACAACATGCTGTAATATAGATCCTCATTAGTTTTCTGTTTTTCTTCTATAGCTGTTTTGGCCACTGTAGGCTGTAGGGATTCACCTGACCAAATATAGATGTCTACAGCTGATCCAGTCACCCTAGGCTCCTTTTCTAATCAACAGAGAAAAATAAACGTATTCAGACTGTGATTTTATCCCATCCTAAAATAGATCTCTCAAACAGGTTAGCTGAAGTCCACTGTAAAATGCTTATTTCTCTCTGTTAAGTTTAAAGGGAGACATTTGTAGACATTTAAAAAACAGATCTCCAAAGATTAAAAGTGTAGACATGTTAAATTTGATGAAACAAGTCCCACCTAAACTCTTCACTTCCCTCCGTGGGTGTTTATTGTCTTCTACTAAAGCGCTGGAACATTTAATCTCTCGTTTTCTGACCTTGCCAATAGCAAAGTAGGAGATAATGGGTTACTTTTGCATTCATTTCTGTTATTTAAGAATTTTTGACTGTAGGCAATTCACAGGAGAAAAGCCTGCCAGTCTATGAAAGGCTTGTGCTAGCTGAGAGCAAAGCCTACGCTCTCTTACTTGCACCTGATTTCCCAACAACTGTCAAAACATCAGCAGCTTCACCATGGAGTTACTGAACTTCATCTAAAGTATAAGGCTTTTAAAGAAACATCAAATGCTCATGAATTCTTATTTCATAGATTGGAGGTGTGTGAAAACCTAGTATTAGCATGTTTCCTTTCCATTTCAGTGTTTATGTGGATTTAACAGTATTTTTTTCTAGTGGCTATTTGGAAGATGACTTGATTTTCCCTGTTTACAGGTGGAATGTTGACTGCACATTTAGCACAGGGAAGTATGACTATTAGCTGTACATATTAGCTGTGTATATCAGAATCATTCAGTAGAGATGTCCAGCTTCTTGGGGTAGTTTAATGTAGGGATGGAAGTGGATAGATGTAGTCTGCAAAGCAGATTTGTTGTCAGTGTTTTTAAACACTGACAACAAATTTAAGTAGTTAAATAGTTTGCACTAACAGCCAAACTATGGGAGGAGACAATAATTCAGTGGACTTTGCCTAAAGATCTGATAACTGCTCTTAACTGATTAGTCATATCTGGTGTTTCGGAGCAAACGTATAAGCCAGTTGAAAGTCAAGAACAGCCATAGAAGAGCAAAAATGTGTACCTGAAGTGAAAAGAAAGAAAAATGGAAAATGTTTATTCCAAGAATGCATAACTGATATGGAAACACGTTTTTCTTTCCTCTTACCTGCATGACAGGTGAAGATTTAGTAATGAACTTGAAAAAATTGATACATTATCATGTGTTATCTGAAAAAACACTTTACATTAAATGTTCCTTTTCAAAGTACTGCATTGTACTTAAGGTTAAAACTTAACTGTCTTTAGGGAGAAAGGGTAGTTTCTAAAGAAAACAGTGCGTGGCTGAGAAGCACTAAGACCTCCTAAAGGAGGGAAAAGAAGTTAAAACATCACTGTAAAATATGGCCTCTCTGATTTACTTTTCATTTTGCAGTAGCAAGGAGAGAATATAGTCCTTTTCACCTAAGTGCTCCAGAAGTGTATGGTGATTCCTATTTATGTCCAAAATATGAAAGTTCTTGGCATTTTTTGGAAAATGGTAAATCATTGTCATGCCAGTCTTGTTACAGTTATGACCCCCATATGCATACACACGTTTAATAAAATGTTTAATGTATGTTTAATAAAATTCTTCTAACAGAAAAAGATTAACTGTTATCATGGGGCTTGTTTACATAAAAAGTTAGTGAGATTTTGTTGAATCTCAGCTGAAATGCACCAAATAAAAACCAATTCAATCCTTTTGTACAAGATCAGCTCACAGACATGTAAAATGTCAGTAGAGGAATTCAAGAGGGCAGTGATGGACAGAAACCTGAATCTTCCCTTAATCTTTTGCAGCAGAGTGAAGAAGGATAGAGGTGAATAATGCTTTCAAGAGACATTCTTTATATATGTTATTCTTATTTTGTTATATAATGAGCAAGCTCATTGTGAGCAACCATTTTGGTAGATTCAAAACATACTAGGAAGGTTAAGTGACTGCTCAGGCTCTGAGCTGCTGCAGAAAATTTTTTTAGTTCTAAGATGTAACGTTTATGTGAAGACTGTATGTGCTCTGTAATTCACAGGAACTAGGAATAGTTACTGCATGATGCAGCATTGATTAAGGCATTTATGGGTTTTTTCTTTATATGTTTTATCACAGCGCATCCTCTCCAATAACAATAATCACTGCCAATGTGTGATCTCTTACCATTCATAGTCCCTCTTACTAGTAATAATTAACCTTCCTGCCTGACCTGTACTGACCCCTCTGAGACTGCACTTTCCATCCTGGATCAGCTCTGTCCACTCTCTAAAACTGAGTGGTTTTATTTTAAGTATGGTCCAGGGAACTGAATTTTGCCTTTCTTGCTGCAGTCTCAAACCATCTTTACAAGCAAAGATCCAGGAAAATTCTTCCAGTCCTTGACATCAGTCTGTAGTTTTCATGACCTTATGAGCTTCATAGTTTCATCTTAGGGGGTAAATTTTCCACTCCTATGCCACAAATCATTTAAATCTTTTCTTGCTGACCTTGTAAAATGCCTTTTCTGCATTGTTTACTCCTGTCAGGGTGTTGCCCAAGTACTCTGGAAAGTTTCAGTTGAGGTAATTGGCTTTTACTTGCTGACAAATCTGCTTCAGTTATTTTTCACTGTGCCTGTTAAACACAGGGTTGTATTCCTAGGACAGAATAAGTATCCCATTCTGTGTTACAGAGAATGAGGTTTCAGTTTCTCCTTTAGAGACGCTGCTCTTAACTCTTGTCAAAGCACTATTATTTGTTCAGTACCAGAAAAGCTGTATGTGTAGTTGCATAGTGAGCTCACCTAGATGGAGAATTACCTGACAGAAAAATTATTTGGTGTTGTTTACTGTTTACCTGCACCAACAGCTCTGTTCACATGACTCAAAGGGAAATAGAGAGCTGAGAACAGACTGATAGGGGTGAGACTATTTGGGAACCACTCCAGAACTGCCTACAAACAGTGACACCCACTGAATCTGTTCTGACCTCTTTCACAGTTAGAATCAAGAGGGTAAACTTGCAGTTTTCTCTTTTGGGTAATATTTTTAATGTTTTCTCTTTTAATGTTTCTCACAAAAATACTTTGACAGTGTTTTCCCAGTATTTCCCAATGCAAGCTACTGTGTTTGTATATGAATAGACATTGCCGAAGTCTTTTCAGATTTATTTAATTTGAAGAACCTAATACTTCTGCCATAGCAAAAATGCCAAAAAACTTTTAAATCATTATGTAATTATGTTTTGTAATTTTCTTACAATCACAGAGCTGGCCACATCAGTCTATGGAAAAATTATTTTCAGGATTTTTTATGACAGGCTTCCAGGACTTTATGCTCCAAAAGCATAGTGTCCAAAACATTCAGCCATCAGAGAAATCTTTTTTTCAAATGTTGAATATTTGTGTGATGATGCATTTTATCATTCTTCTTTGTTAAAAGACATTTTCCATTTGCTAAGCTATGACCTAACATTTTTTTACTTTCAGAATCTACATAGGTTTTACTTGTTTTAAATTGAAAAAAATTATTTGCAATTTGTGGTTGGATTTTAAAGTTTTTTACAGTAGGGCTAGTTGTACATTGAAACAGGTTGCTGAAAGAGGCTGTCGAGTTTCCATCCTGGGAAATATTGAAAACCAAACAGGGTGATATCTTGAGGTGTCTGTAGTATCTGACCATGCTTTGAGAAGGATGGTTGAATTCATCATCTCCAGAGCTCTCTTCTAACCACAACCATTCAAGAGTTGTGAAAAATTCAGTATCAGTAGATGGGTACCTACCTACATGTGGACATAGGCAAAGGCAGGAAAACACTTCTTTTTCTGCAATTAACATACTTGCCTGGAGAGCTGGGAGGTAGGACCTTCTTTGAGATGGAATTTGATGTTAAGCATTTCCAGTAATAAAGATGTCTACCTGAGCTATTCTAGGTGGAAGCAGTTGAGAAGTTAGAGGCATCAAAGAATAAATGCTCTTTAAGTGTTAATTATTTTTTTGTGACAAAGATTCTCCTTACCCTTCTCTCCCAGTATTAAGACCTAGCCTACAATTATCCCTTTGTTGTACAGTTAATTAGAATTTTGACTTTTTAAAGAATAAATAATTGTAAATTAAATAATTTTTTAGGATATAGTTCAGGAATTCAGTATTTTGGTATTTTTGAAGAATAGTCAGTTTCTAAAATAATCTAAAAACCACAGAAGTAGTTTTTATTATTTCTTATGAAGTAGGTTTATATACCAGTGGATTGATAAAATTACTTGCATGTTCAGAACTTGAGTTTGTTTAGTTTTAACAAATTATATTCTGGGAATGTTTTATGGTTTCAAAAGATTTATAGGGCTACATTTAATGGCAGTTTCTTTTGCCTGCTCTGTAGCACGTGCCATGGTGGTTTTAAGTGTGCTGTGCATGTTTGACAAGTTAGAAACTCAGCAA
Source organism: Serinus canaria (assembly GCF_022539315.1). Taxonomy (NCBI): domain Eukaryota; kingdom Metazoa; phylum Chordata; class Aves; order Passeriformes; family Fringillidae; genus Serinus; species Serinus canaria. The sequence continues at coordinate 63,764,526 of NC_066343.1, read as the reverse complement.
ACCCCATCAGGGCTGAGCCACACTGTCTCAGGCTTGTTTTTGTTGGCTAGTATCCACTACCATACTATAAAATACTTTTACTTGACAGAAGAAAGTGGAGAACCACATTAACTACGCAGTTTAAAAAGGCTGGCTAACCACATGCAATAAATATTAATAAAAGAAAAGGCCACCCACCTTTGACCTTCAGTATTTGTTACTAGCTCTGGTGTTTTAGAGTTACTTTAGCATTTTGAGCATTACATAACAATATGTAAGACTCTTACTTAAATCCAACAACTTATTAGCAACTCTGTATCGTATACTTCAGGTTTACCTCTAAAAATGTTGTTCTGTAGTTTTCGTGTAATAAGCAAACCAGGTTTATTTGTGCTTGTAAGTAAATGGGAAAGTGTAATGTTGTATGTTGTGTGTATGTAGGAGGATGCTTTGCTGGGGAGGCTTGTAAAGAATGGCTGTTTGATTAATGAACTTTGTCCCACTCAGTTTTTCTTCCTAAAAGAGAATACAAAGCAGAAAAAACAGCTTAGGAGAGTGTCATGCATCATCTTATGGTAAAATGAAGTTCTGATTCATGATGGCTGAATGGCCTTCAGGATTTTTTCAGTATTTTAATGTTATGTGTCTGCTAACATCAAAAAAAATGGAGGCTGGACCAAACCAGAAAGAGAATGGAACATACACTGGGAAGTTGGAGGGAGAAGAAAGGGAAGGCTAGAAAAGGGAGCATTGTTCTGTGAAATACTAACAAGATCATGAATCTTGCTAGCTCTGGATAAATTTGTTACATAAGTGGCACAAACCAACTTCAGCCTCAGACAATATCCATTTAAGGCATTACTGTTTATCAAAAATAGATACTTTCTTTTCTGTTTTTTAATGAGATGTGTTGTCCTTTGTGGCAGATTGTGCCCACTTTGGCTCTCTGGAGTCAGAAGTTTGAGTCTTAGAGTTTCTGAGCTGTCTTGCTGAATCAGACTGAGAACAGTACTCACATGGAGATTCAAAGTCATATGTAGAACAATACTCTTAATGTCTGAAAATGAGTTTCCCTGCTGACCAGAAGGGTGACAGTACTGTGAGACATTGGCTTCAAATAGCAAGTATTGTGGGGAAGAGAGAAGCATGAGTGAAAATCAGCATCTCTTCCGTTTCTTCAGTCAGCAAGTGAAAAGGTCAACAGTGTATGACAAGAAGGGAAAAAACAGATAAAGCGATGAATGAAGTGGAGGAATTAAGAATTAAAAATAAGAGTACAAAAGTCATGAGGGCCTGAATCTCTATATCTTATCTGAAGCACTTAATTGTTCTTCTTCAAATCCCTCTTTAACTTTCCATTTTTATTGTGCCCATGAAGATCCTGGCAGCAGATAGTCTGTAGAAACCACTGGTTATCACACTGTCACCAGTTTTTACTTCCTTCCCTGCCTACATCCTGGTGTTGTCACTCCTTTTACTTTGTATTCTACTCTGGAGTTATTCATTCACTTATTCACATTCTCATTCATATGCTTAAGCTTGGTCCTGCTACAGTGTGCTGCACTCTTTGACAACGTGAATATTAATTCTGAGATCCAGATGAGTGACCAACTAACTGTCAATATCTCACTCTATTTCAGAGTGTTGTGCGTTGCCTTTGGCATCCCAAGCTGAACCAGATCATGGTTGGTACCGGAAATGGTTTAGCCAAAGTGTACTATGATCCTGTCAAAAGCCAGAGGTATGTAATCATGATTTATTATGGCTTTTTTTCTCTAATTTAGCCTTATTCTGTGATTCAGTGATTGTACTAAGAAATTAGTAAAAATGGTTTGGTAACATTTGTTTTGCAGAGTTCTACTTATTCAGCAGCTGTAGAAAGAGAAAAAAATAACTCAAAATGTTTGCTTATGAAGAGTGTCACTTTTTCCATTGGGCTTCTCCTTTTGCCGTATGCTGGCTGTTCTACCTGAATTTACAAATGCTTTAAATTTTTAATTGCTGAAATCTTCTGTAAGAACAACCTTTCATCCTGTCTGTTGGAGGTTGCCGAGGAAGTATTAGTGAGTCAGTATTTATTGTATTTAGGTTTTTGTATTGTATTCAGGTTTCTTAATGCATAGTTTCTTCCTGAAGTAAAAATCTTGGTTAGAAGTATCAGGCTTCCGTGCTAATGAAGTAATGCTGGAAGACCGAATTTGACAATGTGCAAAGCAAGGAAACACATCCCCATCTTTCTTTTAGTCTTCTTCACCACCCTCATTTATCACATGAGGATTTTGTCTGTACATCTAAGGGAAAGGTGGTACTGATTTATCAGACAGTGACTTGCCAACCTAGGATGAAGAGGGCTTAAGTAGAGGGCCTATAAATACTTGTTTTATGATTAATTTTCTTTTGCTATCTGGGCTGGCTGGAGAAGTGGGGCATTCTTCCTTCCTGTCAGTGGGAAGGAAATGTACAATTCATTGATACTGACCGGAATAAATAAGGTGTTCTTCCTATGTATGTAGTTTCTTTGTTTTGCTGGCATCCTAAACCAAACTGAGTTCATGTTTTCTGGATACTTACTGTCACCTGGGCACTTCCTTGTGAAGATAAACTCTTTTTTACAAGATTATCAGAAATAAGTTCTATTTTTCTGATTTTGGCAGTTTAGAGAACATGGGAGTTGGTCACCATTTTTTAGACCACAGAGTCCTATCACAGTTTTGTGTGTGGTTTATTTCCTGGTATTTGCCATGAGGAGGTGAATACCACTGGTTTAAATCAATCTTGATGCTGCCAGGCTTATGCAGTCTTTCTTGCCTCAGTGTTACAGGCACCTCTGATTAGATAACGGCCAGCTCTGCTGCCTAGGAAGAATTATATCAAGAGCAAATGAGTTCCCAGGTTTGGAGAGCAGCACTTCCAATGTGCACACTAAAGTATTGTGGACAAACGAAGTGTGAAATGAATCTTCCACCCTTATTTCTGCATGTCATATAAACTGGTCTATAACAGAAACACTAATCTCCCTACCCTCCTTCACATGAGCATGAACAGGCAAAGATACACACATTCATGAATATTTAGAGTGTTCTATAAATTTGTTGAGACTGTCTTGAATAAAAACTGGTTTCTGTTTGGTATAAACAGACTTACTGAACTGCTCTGTTTCCTCCTAGGGGAGCAAAATTATGTGTGGTCAAAACAAAACGGAAAGAGAGACAAGCAGAGACTCTCACGCAGGATTACATTATAACACGTAAGAAATTTAAACATATCTTTGTAGTAGAGTCCTTAGTTCATTCTTAGGTTTGAAATTATTTTCAGATTGTTTAGCTTTACTTTTTCCCTCTGAAAACCAGTATTTCATTAAGCATTGATCACTGGTGTCATATACTGGTGCTTCATACAAAGTTTTTATAGTGTTGCACAAACAGAAAGGTGTATCTAATCTGTATGCTCTGTAAAGTTGTTAATAATAGTTGGTTTCTTGATTGTGATGCTCCTGAAAGCCTCCAAAATTTTGGAGCATTTTACAGCTTTAGTTTTCCATAACTTAATTGTGGAATGTAGATGGGTTTAGGAAGAGTTTTGCCACTTTGCAATACCAGTGACAAAATCAGAGATGGGAGATAGGTCTTGAACAAATAACAAATGATTTTTCAAAATTTGTAACTTACCAAAGTTATACAGAGTTTTAAATAGCTTAACCATCCCTAGCCTTGGGGATTTTTGAGCGCTTATGTTTGTAGTAAGGATCACTGACACATAAGAAATAGTCATCATTGCTACTATAAAATGTTCAATGATCTGCCTTTTCCCAATGACAGATTTTTACAATGGAATGAGGGGATTAATTGAGAGATCTTGACCGTCCCCATTAGCATTGCCCTGGGTAGTGTTTCCTCATGAGAAATGAGAACAGTCACGTGGTTGGGGTGTCCTGCTTCTCTTCATCCTCTTCCAGTTCCAGGGTGTTCAGTTCTGATTTCTAGTAGTCTTGGTTTTACACATACTAAAACCACTTCTCTATAAAACAAAGAAATTATTTGGCAGCATAATAAACAAAAAGAAGTCTAGAATGAGGAAATTTGGGCAGTCTTGGTAACTAGACCTGTATCAAGACACTTTTGTTCCAGGTTCCCATCTTGGGCACTTTCCAGCCACAGCTGTCTAAAACCTACCTTACTGCTGGAGATGTGCAGCTCCAGTTTTTGGGACCTTAAACTTATGTAGCAACTACCAAAAATCAGGGGTATTTATCCTCATTGGGTGCTCTTAATGCATCCTTACAACATCCTTCACTGTTATGCTTTGTGAGCACTGTCATTAGTGTTTATATTCTAAAGAACTTCTGTGATTTTTTTAAAGCAAATTCTGTTTAAAATCCAGTGGAACTTGTGTGTTCAATGGCATTTATTAATGTCATTGAAAGATACAGGTCCCAGTTATGCAAATTTTCAGGATTTTTTTCACAGAGTTCTAGCTGATTAGCTGTTTCTTCCCATAATTTTGAAACTAAACAAAGATACTTCCATATACCTCAATTCAGAAAAATATTTTAAGGATTTGCTCAGCAATTTTTAAATTTTTTTTGCGTATTTTGAAAACTTTTCAGAGATTCCCTCTCTGTCTTTTAAGTTTACGGATAGAGCTGGGAAGACCTGAAGTTCTCTGAAGTGCTTTTGCTAAGTGAACTGACCCCTTTTTTCTTCTCTTTTTTTTCCCCTCTTTTTTCTTTTAGGTTTTTTTTTTCTCCCGATCAGATTTCTTGTTGCTCTTTAATATCAGAATTGCCTGTAATGGCTACTTAAAATGCAGGAATGTTGTTTTAAGGGATTAAGTGTCACTTTTAAAACATAGGATTACACTGGTTTTCCCTTAGACAACCTTGACTCCACAAATGGCAAAGGCTTGGATCTCTGCATTAGTGACCTCAGATGCTCTGTGCAAACTGATGAAGCTTAGTGCCTGCCAGAAAATTGTCCCTGGCATTTCATACTTAATGAAATCTGAAAAAATAGAATTTAAACATTTGTTTCCAAAGATCTGCTGTGTGTCACCAGGCTGTGACTTCATTCAGTCCAATCAATTGAACAAGCTTACAGAAATAAGCTGAAAACTCAAGTTGATAAGTGCCTGAATGCTCCCTGACTTTTTTTTTTATTCAATATAGAGATTATGTTCCTAAAGTTAAGATTTGTTTGGCTGTTTTTTGTCTTTATTGGATCATTTGATCGCTACCCAATTTCCCAGGTTTTGGGAAACAGCAGCAATGGGCACACCTGCATGTGAGATCTAAGCCTCTCTGCAAGAAAGCCAAGCCCATTAACATGGTGTTTCTCTGTTGCTGGCACATGACTCTCTTGTCTGGGTGGATCAAAGCCATTACTGTTACTGAAGATAACACTTTTATGAGGAAATAGAAGTTCTAAATCCTGACAATTTAGCTAGGGTTTCACAGTTAGGATATTTTTCCAATGGTGATTAATCCTATTATTTAAGAAAGAACATGATTGTGACTTCATGTGCATAAAATTGTATTTTGAATCATTGAGGGGTTTCTGCTCCACTCTTTGTCATATCCAAGAATGTATCAAGTGCCTTGTCATGCTCTTAGAGTATGAGAAAGCTGAAGAAACATGGTAAGTTCAGAAAAGAGTAACTGATTGGTCACAATGCTAATGTTGACAGAGGTATGAATGAAATATGCATAAACTGTGCAAAAAGTATTTCAGATGAGAGGCTCCTTCCTGAAGGAACCCCAATACCTGATTGTTTTCATCTGCTAAAAATTTAGCAGGAAGAAATGCCTGAAAGTACAACTTGGATATGGGATTACTGGGAGGCTGCTCCTGACACCTATTGCAAGAAAGAATCCAACTCTTTGTATTTAAATGTTAAAAAGAAAGTGGAATTTCTAACATTTCATTTTGTTCAATCTGTGACCCTTCAGCCCATGCGCTTCCAATGTTCCGTGAACCACGACAACGAAGCACGAGGAAACAGCTGGAGAAGGATAGGTTGGACCCCATGAAGTCTCACAAACCCGAACCTCCAGTAGCAGGAGCAGGTAATCTAGGCATAATCATTTTGAACTGTTGTATGCCAAAGGGGCCATCATGTTTTGGTTCTACACTCATTTGGATTTGCATTTTTTGGATGGTGACTCTACTCTGTAGATGAATGGGCAGTGTCCAGCACTTTAGACATTGATGTCTCATTGGAGTGCTTGCCTTCAAAAAATTAGTAATTACAATGTCTTACTTTTAGTTACATAGTCAGTAAAACACCCACCTGACTGCAGCTCTAAGTTAAACCTTTCCTATAGCATTAAATAACCTCTTTGTATCCGGCCACCATTGCAGGCTCTGCATGTTTCTTAAATATATTTCTCTTCATGCCACAGGTCGTGGTGGCCGTGTTGGGACTCATGGGGTCACCCTGTCATCATATATAGTCAAGAACATTGCCCTGGACAAGACAGATGACAGCAATCCTCGAGAGGCCATTCTACGTCATGCAAAGGAAGCAGAGGAAAATCCATATTGGGTGGCTCCAGCATATGCTAAGTAAGGAAACAATTAAGAATACAAGTCGTGTTTCTGGACGCCAGTAGGAGTTTAGTTAAAATAGACATTTTTAATGCTATACTTTGCCTTTTTTGGATTGCTGCCACAAATATGTAAACAAGAATAGACTCTTTTATAAAGATATGAGTTTCCAGGAGGTAAAAATGTTGAAATTTCACATTTCCACTTCTAAAATGTACGTGTAAGTTATTTTAAAGCTTTTAAAGTTTATTTTAGAATCTTCTCGAAATCAGTGTCTTAAACTGCAATATACCTTTTAATACAGTATATATTTATTATTTTAATAGGGTATATATATTTAATAGGGTGTATATCAATATACCATTGGTATATTGAGATGATTTTCCAACTCATCCTCTAGTTCTGACTGATTCTTAGATTAAACCTTCAAAATATTTATGTCATGTTATGACAGAATGATTTCTCAACTGTCCTAAGATTTTATCTGAATTTTTCTTGCATGGGGACCCAAGTAACTGCCTGAATTAACTTGGTTTTAGATGTTCAACAATATTAAAAATTGCAGCTGATGAAAATTAAAAGTTGATAAAATCTCCTACCAAAAATTCAACATAAAGAAATAAGTTTTCAGGTGTTACATAAGTTAAAGAGCCTTATCAAGATTTTTGTGGTAAAACCTTGGTAACCTCACAGAATCACAGCCTTCAGATGATGACATTTGTTTTCATTTTCACAAAGATAACAAAATAGCAAATCCAAAGCAGCTTGAGAATGTCAGCCATCCAGCCTGGCTTTGAGCTGGTAATTAATAAGTATGGTACACTGGTAATTGATAATGGCATTATGGTGTTTTGTGTATGGCATTTGGTGTTATACATCAAACCAATGCATTATAGAGTGTCACTCTAGGTACCAAAGATGGGATGTTTGAAAGCCTAATTCTGTAGCAATTGTTATAATGAATATGTTAAATATTGATTTTTAATTGTTTGATTGCAAGAGAGGAAATATATTTGGAATGTGTAGGCATCTGGTTTCATTTGAGGAATCCATCCTCAAAAGTAAATACAACCACACATTACATAGATAGATAGGTCAGCATATTTTTGGCTTAATAACTTCATTGATTGTATATTAAGTTTCATCCCCAACACCTGCAATGTAGTAGACATGAAAGTTTTAAAACAAAGCTGTGTTAGAGGAGGCTTACTGTGTCAGGTGGCCGGATCTCATTACAGCTCCTTGTTAAAGATGTGGCTGCAGGGGAAGAGGAGAGCTGGCTGAGAAGTGGGCAGGATGCAAGTCCGGACTGCTATTAACTTACACACCAGACGATGATGTGTATGTGGGGGAATTGGACTGCAGCCAGCAGCACGCTGCCTGGATGGCTTTGTCAGCTGATAAATCTCATCCTGGTGAAGATGAGAGCCTCAAGCCATTAGAAGCTTCCATTTCAGATGCACTTTCTGCAAAGAGCATTAAAAAACTCCCAAACAATAACATTATTTTTAACAATAACAATAGAATAGTAGTAGTAATAATAACAATAATAGTAGTAGTAGTAATAATAGTAATAATAGTAATACGACTACTACTACTATTACTACCACCACCACCAATAATAATAATAACAATAATAATAATAATAATAAACAACCAGCTCTAATAATAATACTAATAATATCTAATACAATGAAATGGAGAAACTTTGGATTGTGTTATGTTCTTAGTTTTCAGAAATTCAGCACTATGTTATCAGTCCCATAAGGCTGTGCTATTATAATATAATATATATAAAACAATAATATATGCTATTATAATCATATCCTACATCTGATTTTACGAAGCATGGATATTTGACCTGTACATAAAATGCATTTTATAGATGTACTTACAGACTTATATTTAATAAATATGCAAATTGCAAGTAATTGATCCAGATAATCGTGCAGTACTGGTTTGTGTACAGGACAGGTGCTTTAGGTATAGCTTAAGTTACACTATAGATTTAGGAAAGGTGATATTCTGATACAATTTAAAAACCGTATACTGACTTAAGACCTAAAAGCCGTACATCCAGTATGTTTCATTTTTTTAAAATAGTGTTTATTCTTTTACTACTCTATTCTTCTGCTACCAGTTTTTCCATTTCTTGTAGTAGATTTTTACTTAAACATGGCATAAAACTATCCATTTGATATATCTTTTGTTTGACAAGGCTTTTGGTCCTATGCTGTCTGTGCACATAAAGTTTTCACTCTCCTTCTTCAGAAAATGTGTAAGGAAACTATAGTTATTTCGTTTCCTCCAGTGTAGTTATTAAATAATTTTCAACAGAAGATTAAGAAATGCTCTTTTCTGGTTAATCAGTTTTCATTACTTGGAATATGATGACTGGATTGATTTGTCTGTTCCTGATATAGTGGCTATATCATTCTCAATCAGTTAACAGATTTAATGCTTTTTAAATTGTATAGGAGGGAGAGTGACTTTTGTGCGTGGGGCAGTAGTGACTAAAGAGGAAATGGTTTTAAATTAAAAAAAAAGAGAGATTTAGATTAGATGTTACAAAGAAATTCTTTATTCAGAGTGTAGTGAGGCACAGAACAGGTTGCCCAGAGAAGTTGTGAATGCACCATCCCTGGGACTGTTCAAAGCCAGACTGGATGGGGCTCTGAGCAGCCTGGTCTGGTGGAAGGTGTCTCTGCCCATGGCAGGGGAGTTGGAACTGTATCATCTTTAGGTCCCTTCCAACCCAGACCATTATATGATTCTATGATTTTCACTTCAATAAATTTTCTAAGAAATGCATAACTTCTGTTAGTTTATGAATTCTATGTAAAAATCTATCTCTTTTTTTGGAGTTAAAGGTGCATAATTTACTCTTGAAGCTGAATATTCATTTGTCTTATCAATGACTTGAAAAATTTTTTAAGCTTTTTATCATTAGCTTGACCTTTCTGTTCCCCCTGACATTTGAGCCAAAAAAGAGGGGGAAGTACGTAAGAGGCAAAAGAATGGGTGAAAAACAGATGCTGCTGAAAAGGATACTGGGGATGATAAGAAATACATTCTGAATCAGGAGATGACATGTCACAGAAGCCCAGTGTGAATAAAGTGTCAAATAAGATGCGATCAACACAGCAGAAAAGTCATAATGGATGAGGATAAGAGAAAGATCTTGAAATTTCTCAGGAAAAGGCTTGTTAGAGTCCTTGGCAAGAGCCATTCCACTGGAGTGAAAGGAAAGGAAGGACAGATTGAAGATTTCAAGTAAAGAACTACAGGAAAGGAACTTGAGGCATCAGTTGTAAATGTTTGAAAATTACATTCTTTGTGAGCTGTTTGTTTTAACACAGCTGTACAGATATACTATAATGACTTCAGATGTCCCTCTGAAGGATCAGCAGGAATTACTATGCATTGTAGCTGAGCGCCTAATCAGATGCAGCTTTCTTCTGTACCAGAGAGAAAGTGAGGGTGAAATTTCCCTCCTCAACAAGGTAAACTGGAGTTAGTGAAAACACCTTTCATTTCACTGATGTTACCCCTACTTTGCAGTTTTTTCATTGCTGCTTGTCACTGTCAAAAGGGAATGACTTGAAGCAAGAGTCTGTAGCTGTGTTGTGTTCACTGAACTTTTTCTCAAGGGCAAAACTAGTATGTGAAGTGTTAGTCATGTAATGGCTCAAGTATCATTAGATGAAAAATCAGGACTAAGCAGAATATCTTGTAATAGCAGCCTTGTTGGGATGCCTTGTTATATTTATCCTAAATATTATTTTGTAAATTGGTAATTTCGAGAGGGAAACCCCTGAGATTTAGAAAAGAGTCAGGCTGGTTGGTGGGATGAAGAACAAAAAAGGCTCCTGATGCTGAAAACCTTACCTTTTCCATCTGAAAGTAACCTTTATGACATTATTCTGGTTTCCGTGCATGCTTGAAAATCTTTTTTCTTTGTTCCAGTAAAATATAAACACAAATTTCAGAAGTTACTTTGACATGAGTCACATGTTGTCGTATGCAGTTGTCATCTCCAGCTGGTTGTGCTGCTGCAGTGTTATCTGTCTGCTAGTCTATGATCCTCACATGTCAATGAGCTACTTTTACTGGATTCCTGAAAAGCAGTTAAGAAAAACAACCCATAACCAGAGAGATTATGGTGACTAAAGCAGTCTTCATGGTCCCTGGAAATTTTCTAGAGGTCTGCATATCTGAATATCTTGAAAACCACTGAAGTAAAGAGAAGCACATAGTATAAATAAATCATGCTAGTTTGTTTTCCTATTTTTGTTTGCAGCCTGTTACCATAACTGACACTAGAAATGCATTTTTCAGTGTATGAGATACTGGTTTCAGCTGACAGTCATGTGGAAACACAGGATCATAGAACAATTTAGGTAGGAAGGGAATGCCTGAAGTCATCTAGTCCAAGCTTCTGCTTAAAGTGTGTTCACTGCTCAGATACAGTTAGATTTGGGTTGTTCAGGGGTTTGCTCAACCAAGGTTTATTATCCTCAAGGATGGAAATTCCCACACCTGTCTGGGCAGCCTGTTCTCACAATTTTAGGACACAGTATGCCCTAGCTAAGTCCATGCTGGTTGTTCCCTGCCACCTCATGTCCTTCATATATCTGGAAATGCCTTCCACTGGGATTCATTACATAGGTTTCTTGCGAACTGAGGTTGCATAATTGCCCAAATCCTCCTTTTGCCCTTCACAAAGACGATAATTACTTTCTCTAGCCATTGAGACCCTCTCTCAGTCACCATTTCATCTCAGTGATGACAGAGTGCCCTTGCAATGGCATCAGCATGACAGCTCCCTCCGTACCTCTGGATCTGAAAATGTGATACGGATTTTTATATGTCCAATGAGCTACAAACTCTGTCTTCCTCTTTCTGTTGGAAATGTCTCAGTCCCTACCAAAGACTCTGCTATAGTGTAGGAGTGCTTGCAGGCCTGAGGACATCCCTTTTCAGGGAAAATGTAGCCAAAAAAAGCACCGAGTATCTTGGCTTTTTCCATATGCTGTGTTAGTGGTTTACCTGCTCAATAAAACACATTTTCCTTCACATTCCTTTGTCTGTCAGTGTAGCTGTAGAAATCTGTTATTCTTGCCTCTCACATTTCTTTTCTGTTTCAGTTCTGTCTAAGCTTTGGCTCTCCTAACTCTTTTCCTCTGTGTTCATGTAATGCCTACTTTCCTTTTAGCCGAGGGTGTCCTTGCCTCCTTTGTATTCTTCCCTTTTGGAGTTTGTGGTTTATCCCAGTCAGATCCATATGCATCCATGCCCGGCTACTGCCAGGCTGTACTTTCTGCAGATGAAATGTAATCTGTTTTGGGATTTCCTCAAATATCAACCAGCTTTCCTTGGGCCCCTTTGCCCTCTATGGTATTCTGCCATGGGATCTGCCAAACAAATCCCTAACAAACTGAAATAAACCCCAAAGTATAAATAAAACTGAGAAGTTTGATGGGGAAAAAGAATACAACCCTCAGAAATAAGAATACTTAATAGAAGAAAACTTGTTGTGATAATTTTTGTAAGAATTTTTATCATACAGCAAATTCCTACATTTACTGCAGTTACTAAGCAGAAAAAAAAATGTGTTTAAATTAGATTAAATGATCACTGCTGATAAAGCAATAACAAAACCACTATTTTAAAATGGTCAGGCATATGAATTACCCTAGGTGCCCCAGTTACAGCTATGTAGCTTGTGGGGGTGGAACAGTTTACATTTAAGCTGAGGCTATAGCTATTTGATGGTAATTTTAAAAGGTGAGGTAGCAAGCAGACTTGACTTCCTCTGCATTTTTTTGCTTTAGCTGAATACCTCTAGATTATGGTATAGTTTCTCTCTCTTTTTTTTTTCCTTTTTTTCTCCTTCTTCCCCTACCTCAGCTTTCCGGTACTCAGTAGACCTTTACTGAAGTCTGTGCCTTTTTCATGCCACTCATATCCTGGAAAAAACTTAGGTTTTGCTGCTTGTTTCACAAATTTATTCATTCCTCTAATTTGGAAATGTTTATCTGAATGATGACAGTTGCAAGTTTGTGGTCAGAAATTGTGGGCTTCCTCTTGATAAGTTGTGCTTTACTAATTAAACTCTTTAATATGGAGGTCATGCTAGAGGATGTTCATCTATTGTGGTGAAAGGAGGGTACATTCCTAAAATGGATTAAATAAACCTTTGTCAGTATGTCTTTGCTGGAAAGAGAAGATTCCATACATTCTTCCTTTTCAGCAGCTAGCCAAATCCAGTATTCTGCCAATAAGACCTTCATTTCTGGTGTCTGTTTTAGATTCAATGTTGACTTTTTTTTTTTCCCTTCCCCCGCCCCCCAACTTCTTTCTTGAGCAAAGGATTAAATAGAATTTATATAAGTATTTTATAATTAAATTTTAAAACTGGAAAATATTTTTTAACCTCATTTATGCTTTCCATGGACAGTAGAAGGACTCATGTAACTTCCACAGTATAGGTCCTCATCTGGTCTGCTACAGCCTGCACCCAAGACCATGTGCCAGTCAGAGTTCTTCAGCAGGGCCATCTCTGGAATTACCAGCATGACCCTTTCCTCCATGGCACGCTTGGAAGATGGAGGGGCAGGCAGGGCAATAGAAAGATCATGCATGTAAGGGGGGTTGTCTTTGACTAGTTTTGGTGATCTTGAACCTATTTGTGTCAGTCACATGTTTAACAAGTGGAGACCCTGCTCTGTAAGAGCTGATGGCTTGCTATGACTCTTTAAAATCAGAGGCAGCATGGGATTTTGCCTATTGTGCTATGTAAGGCAGGCATAATTTTGGTAAGGTTTATGCATTTTGTAGAGCTTGCCAAATAACAGTTATTATAATAATAACACTTCACATCCTTATACTGATACAAAAACATTAGTTAATATAGCAATGAGATGATGACTGCCTTGGGTGCATTTTATACTTTGTCATGTTGAGAAGTTGAGCACAACCAGCATCAGAAATCTGATAGTTTCAGCTCTGCAGTGACTGTTCTGAGAATTAAGTTGGAAAAGGGGACCATGCAGTTGTTAAAGTGAAAAACAAGGGATCTGAATGTCCAAACAATTTATTGAATTGCTACTTGATACTGTGTCCATTTAGAAAGTAATCAGTAATTAAAAATTTTGTAAAGTGTAAGTAGTATTTAACGTTCACACAAAGAGTGGAGGAATTGATACCATCAAGCTTGACTGTCAGATACAGTGTGTTCTCATATGAAGATCATTACATTTTTTATGTTACAGCAGTGTTAGATAAAGTCTCTGGGGAAGAAGCTGTTTTTTCATGCATAGGCTTAGCCAGAAACCTAGCTTAGCTGTTCTGTTTTCGTGTACTGGCTTTTGTTGTTCTACAGTGTATCAAAATGGAAGTTTCTTTTCAAAAAGTCGTGGAATGAGGAGGCCAGTGGCTCTGCTTTTCTGGCTTGGAATTAAATGTATTTGTTCCTCCCTTACTTCTGTCTTAATTTTATTAATGGAATATACAGATATTGATTGTAAGCTAATGAGGAAATAATACTTGCAAGACTTGAGTGTTTGTTGTGCTTGTTTATCTGTGAGCTGCAGATAAACAAGGTTTATCTGCAGGTTCTGAGAAGGTTAGTTGATAAGTTATTGTCAAAAATAAAAAAATGGTCAAGCCCAGTAAGCTTTTTTTTGAAAGTGTCTATATGTATCTATTTTGTTGGTGTCTAGTGCCTGTCTAATACAGTTTCTGATAAAGTTTTGTAGACTGACCATTGTTTTTATCTTTTTAATGTTTTCTAGAACACAGCCAAAAACAGTTTTTGCAGAAGTGGAACCAGAAGATGATGAAACAGACAAGCCAGAGTGGAAAAAACGTAAAATTTGAAAAATAATTTGTTGAAAGAATAATTTTGGAGCATTTGAAACAAGATGAAACATTTATTTCTTTATTTGGTATAGTGGGTCAAAATTTGAAAGCAAGCATTACTTCAATTTATAAAACTTGCTTCAGTATAAAAGAGATTGTTGAATTACATTGGCTTAATCCCACATCTGAATTTTGTAATAAGGAATTACTTATATTATGCAAATAACTCATGTATGTCAGTTACTTAGCTTTGTGAGTTAAGTGAAAAACATTTCTTTATAAATAGTGAATTCATTATATTGCCATATGTTGGGGTTTTTTTTCATTACTGCCAACTTTACAAATGCCATGTCATGACTGTGGAAGAGTTAGGGATCTTGCGAGCTGAAGATCTCGGGCTGTACGGGTAGTTAGGAAGGCCCCTCCTCACCCTGAAGTCAGACCCTTGCTCCACACCCGGCCGCACCCAGCCGGACATGAGTCAGGGAAGTGACACAGGCTGCCCAAGCCGTAAGTACCCCTGAGACCCTGCAATAAACGCCATTTTGCTGTCCACCACATTGGTGTCTGTAGCAGTGGACCGAGTGACCCTGTCGGGTTTGCGTCACCGTGACGGTGTCCGGAACCAGGCCACCACGCCGAAGCCGCAACAATTGGTGCTGAAACTCCAGGAATCACCACCCGGAGTCCGGGATCGCCTGGACAGGGACCGGCGGCTGCACAGCTGGACTAGTGCAGCGGGGGGGATGCCCCCGGACCAGCGAGGGACATGGAAGCAATCGCGAAGGTCGTAACTCAGATGCATGCTCAGTGGGGAATAGATTGTAAGCTAAAGGATCTATGTCTCGCTATACCGAGACTCATTAAGTTGGGGGCAATAGATAGCCCCGTGGATATTCTCCATTCGGAGAAATGGGATAATTGTACTAAGATTCTCGCCGAGGAAACCATGTCCTCTGGCTCAGGAAAGGCTCTTAAGTCATGGGGCAGAGTTGTGCAAGCCCTGCAAAAGGCTAGGGAAGAGCAGGACACCTGGCGTGCCGCGAAAGCGTGGCTGCTGGCCACGCCGCAGTTGGGGGTGGGCGCGGCAACGCAGACTGCGGAGGACTTAGAGCAGACCGGCGGCGAGAAGCCACGAACGCCGGACCCCCCCCCCGCCCAGCAAACCGGCTTACCATCAGAAGGAGGGGAGGACGCGCGGTCGTTTTGGCAGGGACTCGCGGAGGAGGCGCGGGTGGCGGCAAAATCGCTGAACCCCGAAGGGGAGGATAAAAGTGCACCACCTCCATATGCGTTCGAAAATGGCGCTGAAACGCGTGTTCAGGGCGGAAATGAAGGCGCGGTGGGCGGAAGTGGAGTCAGCCTGCTTAACAACGCATGCGCGGACGAGCGGGAGGTCGGGGCGGCCCCCGCGGAGAAGCGTATGACCAATCAGAGCACTCAGCTCACATTAAGTCCTTTTAGGGCAAGGACCTCCCCCAGAAGGAGGCGGGGAGACCCCAGGGGGAGGGAACGGCCCTACGCCCGCAAGAAGGGGCAAGGTCGGAGCCCAAGAAAAAGGCAGAGCAGCCCGGAAGTGTCCGAGCAGTCCACTTCCGACTGGGACTCGGACTCTAGCTCCGAATCGAGAGGGGATCGGGGAGTTCCGATTCAGATTCGAGTTTTAACAGAAGAAGAGCAGCGGCACATAAGGCAACTAACCACAGCGCTCCTGCATGGGTAAAGGGGATACCGGAGAAAGATCGAACTCCGCTTACAGACTGGCGTAAAATAAAAATAGCGTGCGCTGAATGGACTCCGTCAGCGAAACTGGTGTTTCCGGTCCAGGTGGGGGGAGCCGGCGGAAACCAAAGGACCTATTCCCCGGTAAACCCGAAAGACGTGCAGGCGATTATTAAAGCGATCGCGGATAGGGGGATTAACTCTGCAATGGTTTAAACACTTATCAATGGAGTTTTTGGGGGGGACGACATGTTGCCTTTTGACATTAAGCAGACTTGCCGAATGATTTTTGACGGGGCAGGGATGATAGTTTTTAAACAGGAGTGGGAAGATAACTGTATTAAACAGCTAGCCCTGGTAACAGGGGCAGACCACCCACTGCACGGCTCCAGCATACAGAGGCTAATGGGCACAGACCCCACTATGATCACCCCTCAGGCACAGGCAGAGGGCTTGCGGGCACACGAGGTTATGACGACCACCCGTGCCACCCGAGAAGCCATCTGTGTTGCCTCCAAAGTAATAGCCAAACCGTCGCCTTGGGCTACAATAAAGCAAAGTGAGAGTGAAAGTTTCACTCAATTTGTGGACCGTCTGCATCAGCCTTGGACACCTCGACATTACCCTCAGAGGCAAAAGGTCCAGTGCTGGCAGAGTGCCTACACCAACAATGTAACTCAGCCACCAAGGACGTTTTAAGATTACTGCCGCAGGGGTCTAGTATAGCTGCCATGATCAGACACGTTGCAAAGGAAGAACACCTAGCTCCCATCCAAGCAGCAGTTCACACTGCAATAACGAGTGTCATGGAATGCTTTAAGTGTGGCCAGGCTGGGCACGTGGCAATAAACTGCCCCCAATCAGGACACCCACCAGCAGCTGCTCCACCACGCCAGGGGAAACTGAGGGGGCCATGCTGGGCATGTGGTAGGAAGGGGCATTTGGCTAAGGAATGCAGATCCAGGCATCAGGGAAACGAGAGAGGGAGGGGGCACCCGGGCCGTATCCAGCCTCCTCCCACTGGGAACACGCAGCAGCTACAGCAACCCTCAATGGGGCACAGGGTTCCCATGCCCACCACCACCACCCCCTCAGGGAATGACCAACTTTGCCACCCAGCCAATGGCTCAATCGAACCCACCTGCACCTCAGGAATACCAAAAACAGCCCCTTGGGGAAGAGGTCCCTGGGTGTCTTTGGCCATGAAAGCATGGGAACGGGACCCGTGGGTGGCCTTCGCCGCGAAGGTGGGCAAGCACCCACTGATCGTGTGGGCAGTGTGTCGTCTCCATAACAGCTCCAATGACTCGGCCATCTGCCTTCCCTTTTGGGTGGACACAGGGTCAGACGTCACCGTCATCCCAGACACACACTGGCCTTGACCATGGAAGCTAGAAGTAGCCCCCATGGTGGGCGGAGTTGGAGGGCTGTCCCGAGCCCACAAGAGCACCCAACCAGTGGCAATAACCCTCTGCACCGAGAGAGGACCGGGAAGAACCATCACCCTCACTACATATGTGATGTCAGACTGTCCACCCTTACTGGGAAGAGATGCCCTCGCCCTGCTGGATGTTAGGGTGACAAATTTATGCTAAGGGCCACTGTAGCATATCCACCATTACCCATCAAGCGGACTTGGAAATCAGCTGACCCAGTGTGGGTCGAACAGTGGCCCTTGTCAACGTCCCGAATGACTGCCCTCATTGAGTTGGTTAGCCATGAATTACACAAGAATCATATAGAACCCTCCACAAGTCCATGGAACACTCCGATTTTCGTAATACCTAAGCGATCTGGTGAAGGCTTCCGTCTCCTGCACGATCTGCGGGAAGTGAACAAGCGAATCCAGCCTATGGGCCCTGTGCAAACCTTGCTGCCCATGAACTCGATGATACCGAGAGGGCAACCCTGTGCAGTGCTCGACATCAAAGACTGCTTCTTTTCTATCCCCCTGCACGAAGACGACAAAGAGCGTTTCGCCTTTTCCATTATCTTCCCAAACAGCCAGCGGCCTAACCTACGCTTCCAATAGAATGCTTCCACAGGGAATGCTCAGCTCCCCTACCATCTGCCAGATCACCGTGGACCGAGTGCTAGCACCTGTCTGGCAGAGCAATCAGACTATAACCATCGTGCAGTACATGGACGACATCCTGATCGCTGCACCATCCACAAGTCAAGTGGACCAGCTGGTGTCAACCATCTCCGAGACCTTAAGGACGAATGGCTTTGAGGTAGCGAGTGCAAAAATAAAAAAGGGACCGTGTGTGACCTTCCTAGGAGTGGGAATCACAAATTCCTACATAACTCCTCCCCAGATGAAAATCCACCAGGACATCAAGATGCTCCACGACATGCAACAGCTGGTAGGGTCCTTACAGTGGCTCCGTAACATCATCTTGATTCCTCCCGAGGTCATGGATCCTCTAAATGACCTCTTGAAAGGGAAGAACCCATGGGAGCAGAAAACCCTGACACCAGAAGGGGCAAGCTCGCTCGATTTCATCAAACGTCAGATGTCAGAGAGCATGCTCACCAGATGGGATTCAAGTGCTCCGGTCGATCTGTATGTCCACTTTACAAAAAAGGGGGGAGTGGGAGCCTTAGCCCAAGGACCCCCTGACAAGGCCCAACCGATACTGTGGGTGGTCTTGATGAAACCGTCGCGAGCTTTTTCTCCGGGAGTCGAATGCCTCTGCAACCTGATTATGAAAGGTAGGAAACTCACCCTAAGCCATCTAGGCATTGAGCCTTCCAAGATAAGCTTGCCTCTCCGCAAACAGCTCTCTGCACAGTCAACAACAATATCGGAATATCTAGCCATAGCCCTTACAGGCTTTGGAGGAGAAATTCGCTACGCAGAAAAACCCCCTTGGACTCGGCTGCTCGCGGTCATCGATATCGACCTCCCACCAAAAGTACTCGACTGACCACAGGCGGGACCAGCCATCTTCACGGACGCATCATCGCAGACCTCCACCACAGCGGTAGTATGGCAGTCAGGAGAACAGTGGCAATGTGTCAAGGCAACCGACCCCACGCTTTTGGTCCAACAGCTTGAAGCAGCAGCTGTAGTGCTAGCGTGCGGACTGTTCCCAGAAGAACACCTTAACATTGTGACTGATTCCATATTTGTGGCAGAACTCTGCTTAGTCATGTCCGGACCAGGTGTGTCAGTGTCCACAGTGGCAATGATGCTGGAGGAAGCACTCTATTCACAGAAAGGCACCATATCAGTCATCCACGTCAACAGTCACGACCTGATCAAAGGGTTCTACCAGATAGGCAACGACAAAGCTGACGCCGCCGCAAAGGGCGTATGGACACTGAAAGAAGCTCGTCAGTTGCACGAAACCCTTCACATTGGAGCTAAAGCGCGTGCGAAAAAGTGTGGGATTTCTACTGCAGACGCAAAGCACGTCGTCGCTACATGCCCTCACTGTCAGAAGTCGCCACTGTGGTCGAGTGGTGTCAACCCCAGAGGCCTCAAAGCCTCAGAAGTGTGGCAAACAGACTT
The DNA here is from genome assembly GCF_022539315.1 of Serinus canaria. Classification (NCBI taxonomy): domain Eukaryota; kingdom Metazoa; phylum Chordata; class Aves; order Passeriformes; family Fringillidae; genus Serinus; species Serinus canaria. The sequence continues at coordinate 63,744,903 of NC_066343.1, read as the reverse complement.
TACACAATGCCAGCTGTTGAAACCCCAAGCGTGGCTCGCAGTTACTGTAGATACGTACAGCGGCATGGTTGTGGCCACACAGCATCTTGAGACGGACTCCAAAGCGACCATCCAACATTGGCTGACAGCCATGGCATGGCTTGGGGTTCCAAAACAAATCAAAACAGATAACGGCCCAAACTTCATCTCAAAGGTAGTCCAAACATTTGCCTCGAAATGGAACATTGCCTTGGTTCATGGCATCCCATACAACAGCACCGGACAAGCCATCGTCGAAAGAGCAAACCAGACTGAAAACCAAGCTGCAAGTGCTAGCAAAGGCAGAAGGCTTCTCCAGTGCCATCCCCCAGGGTGACCAAGCGCGCATCCTGGCAACTGCGCTGCTACCCTTAAATCAATACCCTAGGGGGGATGAAACAAACAGTCCTGCTCAGAAACACTGGGCCACTTGAGCACTAGAGGAGGGCCCACGGGTGGTGATCAGAAATGAACTGAGGGAGTGGGAACAGGGTTGGAAATTGGTGCTCACGGGGCGGGGATATGCAGCTGTTAAAAAAGACGGGCACATTAAATGGTGTCCACTTAAGTCAATCAAGCTCAATCTTCACCATGAGCAGAATGAGACTGATGAGAGTTGTGAGTTTCTGTTTACAGGACATGCTCGTGGGGCGTCCTCGTGACGCGTACATCCCCGTTCCAGAGGACAGACCACCAAGCCGTCCGGCAGCGCCCGAGAGACCCGCATGGGTGAGACTCAAGCATCAACGGTGTTTCTGTGTGCTCTTGCTGTTGGGGCTTGTCGCCAAAGGGCAAGCCAGCCCAGACCACTACCCTCATCAGCCATTCAGGTAGGTCATACGACACCTTAGCAGTGACAAGGTGCTCAAAGAAATCACCCCACCGAACACCCCATCTTTCGTTCTTCACTTTACTGACCTGTTTCTAGGACGACCAAAGGTAGACCCCTATTCCCCACACGTCACACAAACGCACATATCCTACTGGTGTCCAGCCTCAAACCCAGGAAAAAGCTATTGCAATCACCCAGGGTGGGGATACTGTGGGCATTGGGGCTGTGAAACCATTGTTACAGATGCCAGACCGACAGGGCCTGGGTGGGATCCACAAGAGCCCGACAGATTCTTACGGTTCACTTGGGCACCCACCGGCTGCAAAACACCCTTCTTCTTCCGTGGAAATTTCCATCGAAACAGCCATAAAATCCCTAAATTTCGGAAATGCACCGACTACAGCATGACGGTTTTGCAGCCAGATCACCCCAGTTGGACCACAGGCAAAACGTGGACAGTAGTCATTCAAGGGTCGAAAGAGTGAGTGAATGTGCAAGTAATCAGACTCCCAGCCTCTATGTCCCAATCAGTCGGATCCAATCCGGTTCTAGTAGTGAGTAAACCCAGGGAAGAGATCGCAGCTAACGGTAGTTCTAGCCGCGAAACACAGAGGCCGGAACTAGTCTCCCCATCCGATCTCTTAACCGAACCAAACCTTTCCAATCCATTCATAAGCGTGTTAAATGCTACCTTCATATCGTTAAACCAATCCAACCCAAACTTCACAGAATCATGCTGGTTAAGCTATGATGCACAACCCCCTTTTTACGAAGGCGTTGCCTTCGATCTCCCATTCATCTTCTCAAAGTCAAACAATCCACGCCAATGCAGATGGGACACCCCCCGGAGAGGCATCACCCTAAGTCAAGTTACGGGCCAAGGCAAATGCTTTGGCAATGCAACCTTGGCAAAGCAGATGGGCAATGTCTGCAAGGAATTCGGCAAAGTTAAGGGAGGGAAGTTCCAGTGGGTGATCCCAGCTGCATCGGGAATGTGGGTCTGTCACCGATCCAGGGTAAGCCCATGTGTACTCCTTGAAAAATTCGATCATTCTAACGACTTTTGTGTCCAAGTTCTAATTGTCCCTAGGGTCCTGTACCACTCAGACAAAGAAGTGTACTACCTTTTTGAAGAAACCAGCAGGCTCCACAAAAGAGAAATAATGACAGGTCTAACTGTAGCCATGCTGGTCGGCCTAGGAGCAGCTGGAACAGCCACAGGCATCTCAGCCCTAGTGACCCAACACCAAGGACTGTCCCAGCTGCAAATGACCATCGATGAGGACCTGCAAAGGATCAAGAAGTCCATCTCTTCACTGGAAAAATCCCTTTCCTCACTCTCAGAGGTTGTTCTCCAAAATAGGAGAGGGCTGGACCTCTTGTTCATGCAGCAAGAGGGTCTGTGTGCTGCCTTGAAAGAGGAATGCTGCTTTTATGCAGACCACACCGGAGTCATCAGGGACTCCATGGCCAAACTGAGAAACCGGCTGAACCTAAGAAAAATGGACAGAGAAGCTCAACAGGGCTGGTTCAAGTCGTGGTTCAACCAGTCTCCATGGCTCACCACGCTGATCTCTACCCTAATAGGCCCAGTCACTATAATCTTACTAACCCTAATCTTCAGGCCCTGTGTACTAAACAAACTGATGCTATTTGTTAAAAGGCATTTGGAAACAGTTAACATTTTGTTTCTCGAGCGCCGGCAATTACTTTAAGGCGTGACGGTTACTAACACACGATTTTACACTAATTCTACTAACCCATGAAATTGTGTAACCTTTACATTTTATAACTTTGTAAGATTTTTACTAATCACGAGGTGGGGGAAATGTGGAAGAGTTAGGGATCTTGCGAGCTGAAGATCTCGGGCTGTACGGGTAGTTAGGAAGCCCTCTCCTCACCCTGCAGTCAAACCCTTGCTCCACACCCGGCCGCACCCAGCCGGACATGAGTCAGGGAAGTGACACAGGCTGCCCAAGCCATAAGTACCCTGCAATAAACGCCACATTTGCTGTCCCCACATTGGTGTCTGTAGCAGTGGACCGAGTGACCCTGTCGGATTTGGGTCACCATGCCGATGTCCGGTACCAGGCCACCACGCCGAAGCCACAACACATGACAATGTTCAATGAATTTAAGTATCCAAATAAAACAGTACAATTTCTAAGACTCCTTTTATTTTTTCCAGTTAAGAGCTAACAGATTACTGATTTATAAGTGCAACAAAGTTTAGATTCATTATTGTGTAATATTCAAGTTTTGTTTGTGAGCATTTGTTTGCTCACATGAATTACAATTCAATTCACACTCTGTGTGACTCTTAGAGAACGTGTCTGTACTTCTTTGCATGATGTTCTTTTCCAGTATGTGTAGTATCTACAGTAGCACTATATACAGCTTATTTTTTTTTTAAATGTGAAATTGCAATGGACAGTTACATAATTTAGTGTAGTAAAAAAAAAAAATGTAAGTTGATGCAAAATTTCATTGAGGTTTATTATCCCCCCTAGTTGGTATGGGTGAGTTTTAGGATAGAGCAGATATGTGTATTTAATACCAGGTCTTTGTGTATATTGACTTTGTTGTTGAATTAAGTATATCCTGCCTCACATTTTCCAAAGACTGGTACTATTCTTTATAAAGTAGCTTGTCTAAATATGGAAAATTCTCATTTTTTGACACAAAATTGCAGTTCTGAGTGTCATAAATGGAAGGACAGATTTAAAACTAATGAATGTCCTTTAGAGGAGAATAAAGAACCCAAGTTAGTTTTAGGCCTTTATGTTGTGATTATAACAATACACAGTATGCTAAGTATTGTGATTATGATAATACACAATATAACAAGCAGTCTGCATTTCCACTAAGAGTAGAGAGTAATGGACATGATAAGCATTCAGGCTTTCTTATTTATGAATAGAACCTGGAGGCATATTTTAAGACTATATTTCGCAAAGCCCTTAATCACCTTCCTAACCTCAAGACTGTGGTCCTGATAGTGTGCAGAGCTTAGACTTTTTATTTAAGCATTGTTCTGCATCAGTGTTTCTATATATTATTTTCTTTTCCAAGCTTTTCACTCTTTTTCATTTATTATTTTTATACCTGAGTGAAAACTAAGTCTGACTTCAAAAGGTCTAATGAGAAGCATTGGTATAAAACACTGACTACAAAATGTTTCCACTGCTTTTAGTACTGTGGTCTTTTGATAAGAGAAGAACTTCAGTACATAGTCAACAACTTATCTTTGACTCTTGTAAAATTATTTTAATACTTGTGTGTAATAGCAAATCAATGTTTAATTTAAAATTGCAGCTGTAAAATGTAGGATGAGGGACTGAGTAGATGAGTGGAAAGTCATTGGAGGAGAAAAAGAAATTCCAGATGGAGAGGAGTTGTTCACAAAACCTGCTAAAGACCTCCCTATGCAATCCTCCCCGCAACAAAAAAACATAAGATGGCATTGCTTCATTTAAGGCTATTTTTTGTCTTATGTTTCATCCAACTATAGCCCTACAAAATAAAATATTTTCAAATAAATTTCTCTAAAATCTCAATTAATAATTTTAAAGGATTAGTATGTTCTTCATTTTAGTCTGAATATTAGCATTTTATCTTTTCCTTTGTTAGTTGTTCACTGAGGCAGTGTGTCTTATGGAGCAGAGCTGCAGGGAAAGGCAGATGAGAAAAAATGCTGCAGCTGTTCTCTGAGAATGACAGGAACTTCTCCTTTCATGTTGTTATTCATATCAGCTAGATCTTTTTTCCTAATTTTTAAAAGAATTAGTTCTGTAAGTGAACACTGCAAAAATTCTGTTGAAATTTCTCTTAAGTGTTCATCATTGTTACTTACAGTAATTGTCTTAAATGACTGTTCTAGCAGCCTAGAATTTAAAGCAGTGCCTGTGCAGATAAATATTAAAAGTATTAAAACTAACTTAAGTTTTATTTATACTTTAAGTCTTGGATTCATTTGGCATAGCTCGTAAACTGGATTTTGAGGGATGTTCACCAACAAGGGGTTGTCTTGTGAAACATCTTTAACATTAAAAATATCAACACAAATAAATATTTGCTATGACAGATGGAATTCTAGGTGCAAACTAGAACATGAGAACTTTATTATATTAATTTTTTAAAAATCTAATTTTCTTATAAGCTTGACGAAACTTTTAGAAATTCCCAAGCTGTAATCTTGGTCCTCTATTTGTCTGTGTTTGTTGTTAAAGTGGTCAGAGTCCAGAGAGGAGTTTGTTTCTGCATTACTGAAACAAGGTGGGCTTATTTTGTTTGTTTTCCTTAGAAGTGTTTATGGATGCACTGATGCCTTCAGTTTTAGCTTTCATATTATCCGGAGTCTGTACTGCATTAGTACTTAACTCTGAACTTCACATAAAGTTCTCTTAGCAAGTTCTCTTGGCAAGTTAGCAAGTTCTCTTCACAGTTTACTTAAACAAAACAATCCTTTTCCTGCCTGAGAACCAAGGATGCCACTTTTTGTTTGTACTTTTTTCAGGCCCAAAAAGTTCAAAGAACAGCAAATTGAGGAGAGCAATCTGGGAGGATGGGACTTCATAACCTGAAGCTTAATGGGACAATTAACCCCGATATGTAAATGGAAATTACGAAACAAAACAAAATTTATAAAAGTGAAAACTCGTGGCCCATTGTCCATCTTGGGTGCAGCCTCAGCCAGGCCCTTGTACTGTGCAGTGGGTACCCTTTGAAGGCCTTTCTAATGAAAGGGTACCCACTTTGAAGGCCTTTATTCCTTTAACACTGTCCAGCCTCTGTTCTAGGTAGCCTCTCAAGGCATCAGTACCACAGTCACTGCATGCAGAAAGGCTCCCATGGTGCTTTCTCCAAACCTGGATTTTTCTGTGCAGCCGCTGGATGTTTCTTTATAGTAATTTCTGGTCTTTATCCCTTTGTGCTCATGACAGCTGTAGACCAGCTGTTAGGTACCTCTTGCCTGTCCACAGGACCAAGGAATTTCCCTCCAGACCATTGCAGCCCACCAGCTATCAGTCAGCCCCATTTTCCACTCTTTGTTGGTGTTGCTGCCAGTGTAACAGAGATCTGAATTTAACTGTAGTCCTTTGCCTTGTCCTGTCCTCCTTATTTATTTTCCTATCTTATTGTTTAAGTCTTATGCAACAGAAGACTGACAAATCCTAGGTGAGAAGATTGACAAATCCTAGCACTTTCCTCTGCCTGATTGCAACTATTTGGTGACTTTTTAAGTTGCTCTCTGGTCTCCTTCCTATGACTTATAACTTACTGAAGATAATGCTTTTGCCTCTAGTTTTTGTGATTGATAGCAAGAATTGTGAATTCGTCCCCAGAGGGTCCAGTTTTTGGCTCCTTTCTCATGAATCCATGCCTAATTTCATGTTCCTTTTCCCAGCTGTATTTTCTGTGTTGTGGAAAATTCTGTATTATGGGAAAAGAAACCATGACCCTTTCTCCTATCACTTCCATTTCTGCTGGACCCTGAAGAGTGTTCTGCATTGCTGAGCTGAAGCACCATCCTCTTGGTTAGGTGTTTATCCAGTTTCTTTGGACTCTGATGACTTTGGAGTTATCCAGCTTGGGATATTTGTAGCTCACATCTTCCTTTAATACTGAATCATAAGAATTTTGATGTGGCCTGTTACTCAAAATAGTATTGCAAAATCCCTCTTATGGTTTTTTTCATGTTAAACTCCTGTATGCTTTTCTAGCCTGTCTCTCAGCAATGGGAATTTACTGGAAGTCCTACAGTTACTGCATTAAAAATCAGCAGGTTTGTTTTCACTTCTTACCATGGGCAGTCTGGGAGTTCAGGAGGTTCTGTCCACTGTTGTTAATCCCTGGGCTCTTCTCATCTGTCAGACTTTCCTGCATGCACATGAATAAAGAGTTGGATAGTTGGCTAGCAGAGATGTCCTCATGCTTGCTGGAATTAAAGCATAGATGTATCTTATTACATCAGTTTTTAAATCTCCTAGGATTTTTGGCTAATCCCATTTAAACTCAATTTCAGGTACAATATGCACTTAGTATGTACTTCATCTGCTGGGGCTTCAGCACCTAATTGCTTTGTGCAATCTGGATAGCTCTGAAATGTGAGATATTTGTCTGCAGCATATAACTCCAGAAGAAATTTCCTTCCCATCCTACATACAAAGGTATTCTCTCCCACTTTGGCGGCAGAGTCTTAGATCAGCTTCTTGGAATCTTCACAACCTTGGTGTCAAACGACTACAGCACCTTTGGCAATAGTATGTGATTTTTTTTTAACGGCTGATGATCAAACAGTTCATCTTGTTCTGTGATAGAGGACTTAAAACAAGTATGATTGAGAAAGCATAGCCAGTATGTGCCTCAGGGTTTTTTTTTTTTTTTGTCTTAGCTGTCCCATGAGGCTGTTGTGTGTCAGGCTAGTGCAGTTTTTGTTACTCTTTCAAAGAAGTATTCCTGTGGGCACTGAACTATTTCCTTTTTCTGTCATGAAATAGAAGATACAACAGATCAATACCTTCAGTAGATAAACAAGGGCTAGATGGGTCCTTGAGAAGTTCTCGTCTCAACTCTATGCCTGAACAAGGTCTGGTATGTTTACTGGACCTTTAATTGCTGCCATGTTAGACCCTGCACAACTGCCCTAAGCAATCTGTTCCAGTGCTTCACTCTTAGCACTGGAAAATTTTTAATTGTCTCTAAGAAAAACACTCTTGCAACAATTTAAGACCATTATTTCCTGTTCTGTTCCCAGCAGTAATTGAACACAGTTTATGATGTTCCTCTTCACTGCAGCTTTTTATGATGTTTGAATTTTATTATCTTCTTGTGTCCTCTCTTATTCTTTCAGTTTTGCTTTATGATTTATGTTTCCTTGCCTATCATCAGTTACTTACTTTTCTCTGCCTTGTTCTGACTGCCCATAGTTGCTGAAGTACACTGCCCACAATTTATACAGTGTTTTAAATTAAGCTTCTTTTTTAGCACTACTACTAAACAGGAAAAATATTTGCATGGCTTATTACAGTTACTGGTTTGTTTTTTTTTTTCCAGTTTGGCCAAGCAGATTTGCGTTCAGGACCTGTTCAGTTTTAAAGTCCTCTGGCCAAAGCAAAGTGCAAACAAGACCAAATGCCGATTCAACAACACTGACTTTATTTGGTAACATTTAAGTGTAAAGGGAAGGAGAGAAATAGTGCAAGCAGAAGATGGTCACCACTGTGAATCCAGCACCTTTGGTCCTTCACTGCCCTGGGCTTCTTTGTGGTGGTGGGGTGGTCACTGGGGGTCTTCTCTGGAGGTTGTACAAAGCAAGTACCTCCAAAATTGAGTGTCACATTTCTGACCCTGTTTCTTGCACTAGTGCAGTTATTTCATGTGTAATGAATACTGCAGTTGGATGTTGTGGAAACTATCAGTATCGACCCTGCTCCCAGCAAGGTCAAAACTGAAACTTTGGTCCAGTTTGTGCAGAGGCACCTATGAAGTTTTCTATAAAAAGTTTTCACTGTCCTGCTTGTTTAAGCCTTATATTGCAAATGTCACTAATCCTTGCTTTATAGGTCCTAATCCCACAAAGTCCAGAACCCCCACTGCAGAGCTGCTGCCCAATCAATTCACCATCTAGTCCTTATGTATTATTCTTTTGAGTTTCGTTCTTTGTGCTGAACTTCACAGTGAAGACTCAGGCAAATAACTCATTGAGCACCTCAGCCTTCTCTGTATCAGTTGTTACCAGTTCATTCTTCTTGCTTACCAGCAGGGGTACAGTTTCTTTGCCCTGTCTCTTCTGACTTTTATCCTTACAGAATTCCTTCCTGTTATTCTTCACATGTCTTGCCAAGCCCAGTTCCATCTGTGTCTTGGCCTTCCTCATGCTGTCTGTACACATCTGAACCATATCCCAGTACTTACCCCAAGTCACCTGTCCGTCCTCCATTGGCTGTGCATTTTCTTCTTTCTTCTCAATTTGAGGAGCAGATCTTTGCTCAGCTGTGCCATTTCCTTGCCTGCCTGGCAAGATTTCCTACACATTGTGATGGTGAGCTCTTGTGCTCTAAGTAAAATGGCCTTTAAGTGCTGCTGGTTCAGGTCGGCCCCGTGTCCTTAGGACAGTTTCCCAAGGCATCTCATTCACCAACTCCTTAAACTGGTCGAAGTTTTCTCTTCTAAGCTTCAGGGTCCTGACCATTCTCCTTGCCAGGCCCATGCTCCATGAGATGACACATTTCACCAGGGCGTGGTCACCACAGCCCAGGCTGCATCCAGACTTAACCTCTAGTCTAATGAGCTCATCCCCATCAGTGAGCACCAGGCCCGGCCATGCTTCTCCTTGGTTGGTCTGGCCAATACCTGGACCACGAAGTTGTCCTCTGCACACTCCAGGAGTGTGCTGGATTGCTTACAGCTGGCTGTATTGCTTTCCCTGCAGATGTCTGGGTGGTGAGAGGTAGTGAGGATGATGTGCCTTGCAGCTAAACCAAGAAGACCTCATCAACAGGCTTCTCTGGATCAGCCTGTAATAACCTCCACCATCATTTCTGGTCCTGTCCTTGCTTTTTAGCCACGGGCACTCAGTCTGTCCATGGCTGTTTCCCAGACACAGCTCTTCACAACCTATCCCTTCCTTGATATAGAGGGTAACATCCCTGCTGCTCCTTTCCAGCCTATCTCTTCTGAAAAGCTTGTACCCTTAATTACAGTACTCCAGTTATGTAACTTGTCCCACCATTTCTGCGATAACAATTGCATTACAGTTTGCCAATTGCATAAAGGTTTTCAGCTCTTCTGACTTTTTATGAATGTTGTGTGCATTGGGGTAGAGGCTTTCAGGCTGGGCTGTTGACCTCTTCAGCCTTTGGGAAGAGTCCTCCTCCTTTGTTTTCCTTTGGGAAAATTTACAGGTATTTTGCTGCTGTTCCCTAAAGTCCTATTGTTTCCTGTTTCCTCACTGATACCTGATAGAGCATTGTTTTCCTCACTAAATCTAGTTAAAAGCTTGGCTGTAAGTCTTGTGAATTTGGTCCCCAGATCACTCTTACTCTGCTTGATCAGGTGCTCCACACCTGGGACCAATATGCCCAGTCTCTCCAAGGCAATTCCACACCACAGATTCAAAACCCTAAGCGTGGCACTGTCTTGCAGCCAGTCACTCACTCCATCCAGTCACTCTACCAGAGTCCCACTGCCTTATCAGGAAGGTAGAGGAGAATGCTACCTGTGCTTCAGATCCTTTCAACTTCTTTCTGAGGGACCTGAAGTCCCTTTTGTTATTTTGTTATCTCTTTGTCCTGGCATCATTCAGTCCTACATGAAGGAGTTGAAGCAGATTATAGTCTTCAACTTACAGGCTTGGTATCCTCTTTCCAACAGCCTGAATATGGGCCCAAGGTAAGGAAATTCCAATGTGTTTTCTCAGAATGCGTCATTGTTTCGGTCAGATTATTTTGAGTTTTCTCTTACATCTAAAGTGCTGCAAATTTAGACAGCTTCCAGTTGTCAATGGATGAAACAAATATAGTCCTTTGTTGTGGTGCGCGGTCGGTTTCTAGTTATGCTATCTCCCGTTTTGTACTGTTCTCCCCATTTTGTAATGTTTTCCCAGTTACAACCCCATACTTAATTTGATGGTTCAGTCCTGGTTCCCCCTTTCCCTCGAATGGTGCCTGTCTGGGCACGCTGCCAAGCCCTTGTCTCCACCCCCGTTCCCCTAGCAACTGCCTTTTCAGTTACATTTTCCCCTCCTCTCAGGACCTGTCTATCTCCCAAGACCCTGCCCATCCTTCCAGAGACTTCTCCCTTCCCCAGGGAGTGATTGGGCAGGTGCTCCGGGCCCCTCCCTAGCTTGTATATCATTTGTTGCCTCTCGTGTCAGTTATTTTCAGTACCCCTCCTCAGTTTTCCCTCATTGGTTAATGTAATGTATCTTTACCTATGTTCCACCCCCTTTATAAGCTGCTGTCTCTGTTCCACCCTGCCTTTGCCCCCTTGGATTCTCCCTGGAGACAAATAAATGCTCTGGACTGCACCAACGGGGTGAAGGACCTCTTTTCTTCAAACTTCCTCTAACCTTGCCGCTCCTCACAACGCTGCTCCAGCCTGCCGAAGGCGCTGCCGGGACGCCCCTGGCTCGCCTGGGTAGTGCCCCCCGCTGCTGGCTGCTGCAAGTGCTCCCTGCTAGCCAGCGCTCCCCCCTCCCCACCGTGTGGGGAGTCGAGGGTCTTCAGAGCAGCAGTGCGGCAGTTTGGCGTCCAACGTGTGGCAAGAGAAGAACCCCTTGCCCCGTGGCAGGAGTTAGCAGCACCGAGGAGATCTTCGCCTCGTCGACTGCTGTTTGCTCCGTGGCTGTCAAGCTACCCTGTCCCGTTGAGCAGACCCCGTTCTAGGGGTAGCGCTCAGGGCGGGGATAGGAACACCACCTCCTACACACGGGAGCTGTTCCTGGAGGAAGCTGCGGTCCATGGAGCTTTTCCCTGCGTTCCACCGGTTTCGGTGAGTAGCTCCAGCTCACCAACTTCGTGAGCTACCCCCGCCCAATCTCCCAGTTCTGCCTCGTCGGGTCTTAAGTTCTGCCCTGGGCCTGGTGAGGTTAGGGCTGGTGGTTGGGGGTCTTCAGTTAACGTTTTTTTTTAGTTCTAATCTGTGGTTTCGCCTTTAGGGGACGGAGATGGGTGTCAAACTCTCCGTTCCCCAGAAAAGAGTTTTATACCAATTGTGGGTATCCTTGAGGGGAGGGAAGTTAGAATTGTTAAAAAGAGTTAAAACAGTTAATTATTTGGTTGTTCACTCAATTTCCCGAGCTGTCCCCAGATTCAGTCAATGATATAAATTTTTGGAATTCGGTCAGTGAAAAATTGTCTCAATTAGGTCCAAAAGAGGGATGGCGAAATAAAAGACTAATATATTGTAGTTTCCAAATTGTCACTGCGCTAAAAGAAAAGCAAAAATTAAATCAAAATCAGAAATTGAGTGAACAACCACCCCCCAGTTCGTGTTCTCCCAGTCCCCGTGTTCCAGACCCTCGTTCCACCCCTTCTCTCCCGAGAAATAAAGGGATCCTTAGGAGAGCAGCCGCGAGAGCACCGCGCCGGCTTGTCACCACCCGCCGGGCTCTCCTCAAGGCTCCCTGACCCCCCGCCTCCGAAGTCCTGGCCAGACTTCGGAGGGTTCTTTCCTATCCCCTGATTCCTTTTCCCCCAAGTCCCCAGTTGTACGCCCCAAGGTTAGATTTGCAGTTCCTGAGGGTGGCAGCCCCCAGACTGTCCCTCGAAATGGCTCCCGTGGAGCCCAAGATGGCGGCAGCCACATGGCTTTTCCCGCCGCCAACCCTCCTTCTCCCCATAATCCCTTTTTCTATCCCGCCAACCCTTTCTCCACCTTTCCCTATTTCCCTAATCCCACCCCGAATTATCCTGAAGCCCCTCCTAATCCCCCACCCTCCTACACGCCCCTTTCCCCTCCCTCTTTCCAAAACCCGCCCTCTGAGTTTGTCACCAAGGCGGAGCCAATTCCATCAGCTCCACCCCCCAGCTCCGCCCTGGTTCCCACGCTTGGCTCCTCCCCCCGGCTTCCGGTTTCCCACGCCCCGCCTTCCGGTTCCCACACCCCAACTTCCGGAAGTGACAGTTTAAATTCGACATCACCATCAATAATCACCGCCGCTCCTGTTTCTTACCACCAAGAAAGCGTAGGGCCCTCCCGAGCGCAATGGACCCCATTCCCCCATTCCACCATTAAGGAGTTGTGCAAGGCCCAAAGAGAGTTTTCCCGGGAGAGTGAATACTTCCGGGGACTCCTTCGAGCCTCTTTCTTAGAAACTGATGTTGTACCCGCCGACTTGCGGACACTTTTTTCATGCCTCCTCAACTCCACCGAATTCTTAGTGTGGGAGGAGGCATGGAAAAAGGGAATCAGGGACATTCTTCCACAGTTGTGGGAGAATCCCCAAACTGCCACAACCCTCGGTGGTGAAACGGTTTGCACCGACCTATTGGTCAGTCTTGGGAATTAGGCCGATGGAGCTTTTCAAGCTAGAGATATCCCCCATCAAGCGCTTCGGGAGAGTGCAAGGATGGCCGAACGGGCATTCTAGCGCTCCGCCCTACTGCCCAGGAGCCCACTTTCACAAAAATTCATCAGGGGCCAGGGGAACCTTTCATTGTTTTTGTCAAGCGTCTCCGCAGGGCAATCGACCATCAAGTCCAAGCGGAGAGTGCTCGACTCGGGATCCTAACAGAATTGGCTAACGCCAATGCTAACGCTGTCTGCAAAGCAGTCATCCTCAGCCTTCCTATCGATCCTCCTCCAACCATCCAATCAATGATCGAAGCTTGCCAGAAAAAGGCACCATCCCTCGCCAAGGAGGATCCAAAAACCTCCACCTCCAAGCGGTCGTGTGTCATTCACAGAAACAACAGATTTCGACAGCGATGTGATGACCGCCCAGCAGCAGCCGATGCCAGCCCAGAAGAGGATGCCCAGCCAGGGACAGTGCCACCTGTGTGGCGACCCAGACCATTGGATGCCTGACTGCCCCTTGCGGAAACAGTTTTTCCAGTTCTGCAAGGAGCAGGCAGCATCCAAAGACCACCAACAAAAAAACTGAATTCCGAGCGCAGTCCCCCCCTGCGCAAAGATAAAAATGAGGCGGGAGGCTTTAACACCAGCCCCAAAGATCCAGGGAGGGGACCGCATTCCCACACCCTTACCCATTCCAACCCACCCAATAAGACATTATCACTGGACACGACAACTTCACTAAATAAGACTTTGCCAATGTTAACAACTACATTGTGTGCCTTCCCTTTCAGGTTGCGCCTCGCAGATACCATCACCATCACCAACTCGCTACACACATCTGCCATGGTCGGGTTTGAGGCACCGAATTCCTGGTACCAGCGCGGATGTAAGTGTATCGTTGTGGGAGACACAAAATTCACTCCACCGGAAATCACCATCATTCCGGGGGTGCTGCCTTCACTGACAGACAATTTTGCTATCACTATTATTTGTGTGCATCCCCCAGTCACCCTGCCCAAGGGCCAAGTCATCACCCAAGCCATTCCAATTGTTCCACCTGAGGCAAGGCAATGTGAGCTCGAGCCTGACCCTGACACCCTACCTCCTTTATTCGAAGTATTCTGGTCCCGAACTTTGGGCCAGGAAAAACCTCGACTCACATGCCGACTCACCAAGAATGGCCAATCCACAAAAACAATGGGATGCTTGACACGGGGGCAGATGTGACGATCATTCCCGCAAGGGAATGGCCGTCACAATGGGAATTGCAAAGCGCAGCCGGACGAATCCAAGGCGTAGGGGGTTTTCAATTGGCAAAACTATCAAAGAGCGTGGTACAAATTATGGGGCCAAATGGGCAATTAGCTTCACTCTGCCCATTTGTTTTAGATTATGCGGAACCCCTGTGGGGGAGAGACGTTTTGGCCCAATGGGGAGCCAAAATTGACTTGCCCAACGCTCCCCAGGTTTTTCAGTAGCGGCCACTGAAGAGTGCCCTACCCACAAATTGACCTGGAAATCAAACAAACCTATTTGGGTAGAGCAGTGGCCGCTCAACAAACAAAAATTAAAGGCGCTCTCGGAGCTTGTAGAGGAGCAGCTACAAAAAGGTAACATCGTGGAGTCCATGTCTCCATGGAACTCCCCCGTCTTTGTTATCAAAAAACCTAACAAAGACAAATGGCGGCTCCTCCACGACCTCCGCCAAATTAATAACATAATTCAAGATATGGGCGCTCTCCAACCAGGGATGCCGTCCCCAACCATGCTCCCCCAAAATTGGAATTTGGCTGTTTTAGACATAAAAGACTGTTTCTTCCAAATTCCCCTGCACCCAGATGACGCCCCACGCTTCGCCTTCACGTTTCCTGCCATCAACCGTGAAGCCCCAGTGAAGAGGTACCACTGGCGAGTCTTGCCTCAAGGCATGAAAAATTCACCAGTGATTTGCCAGCGGTACGTCTCTTCCCTGCTGTCCCCTGTCCGTGAGGCAGCAAAAAATACAATCATACTACACTACATGGACGACATCTTGGTTTGTGCTCCAAACGACAATGCACTTACCCATGCTCTTGCCCTGACAACTGATGTGTTGACTTCTGCAGGGTTCGAGCTTCAGGAAGATAAAATTCAAAAGATGCCGCCCTGGAAGTACCTTGGCCTTGAAATCACCAAGCGGACCATTGTTCCGCAAAAATTGGCAATTAACACCAAAGTGCCCTCTTTAGTGGAGGCTCAACAACTGTGTGGGCTTTGAATTGGGTAAGACCTTGGCTAGGGATTCCCACGGAAGACCTAGCCCCCCTTTTCAATCTTTTGAAAGGGGGAGAAGAGCTCAGTTCTCTAAGGACCCTTACCCCAGAGGCTGCAGCAGCCTTAGAAAAGGTACAGAAAACCATCTCACAGAGACAGGCACACCGATACCATCCAGACTTGCCATTCAAATTTATCATCTTAGGAAGTTTGCCAAACCTCCATGGGTTGATCTTTCAGTGGGACAGAACAGCCAAAACATCTGAGGACCCTGGCTCGAGAGACTCCCTCTTGATCATAGAGTGGGTGTTCCTCAGCCACCACAGGTCCAAAAGAATGACACGGCCACAAGAGCTGATGGCTGAGTTGATCCGGAAGGCTCGCTTCCGGATCCGGGAGCTGGCCGGTGTCGACTTCACATGCATACACATTCCTGTCCAATTAAAATCTGGCCAGTTACCAAGGCCATGTTGGAACATCTCCTCATGGAGAATGAGGCCCTCCAATTCGCTCTGGATTCTTACACCGGACAAATTTCAATCCATAAACCAAAGCACAAATTTTAATCAGGACAATCAGTTCAAATTATCTCTGAAAAGAATTCAGAGCCGGAAGCCCTTAAAAGCCTTGACTGTCTTTACTGACGCGTCCGGGGCATCTCACAAGTCCGTAGTGACTTGGAGAAATCCCCAAACTCAGCAATGGGAGACCGACGTTGCCACAGTTGAGGGATCACCTCAAATTGCTGAGTTGGCCGCCGTCGTCAGAGTCTTTGAGAGGTTTTCGAGCCCTTCAATTTGGTAACTGATTCAGCATACGTAGCTGGTGTAGTGTCCAGAGCGGAGAGCGCAGTTCTCCAAGAGGTTTCCAACATGACCCTTTTCAAATTGCTCTCGAGACTCATAGAGTTGGTCTCCCGTCAAGAGCACCCATTTTATGTGTTGCATGTGAGGTCTCACACTGACCTCCCGGGGTTCATTGCAGAGGGGAATCGGCGTGCCGATGCCCTGGCTGCGCCTTTTGAAATGGCCCCGCTCCCCGATGCCTTCCAGCAGGCAAAACTCAGCCACCAGCGGTTCCATCAGAACGCACCCGGCCTGGTCCGTCAATTCCAACTGACTAGGGACCAGGCAAAGGCGATTGTGGCCACATGCCCACAGTGCCAGTCATTTCAACTTCCTGCCATCAATGCTGGCGCCAACCCAAGAGGACTCAAAAGCTGTGAAATTTGGCAGATGGATGTCACCCACATCCCTTCCTTTGGCAAGTTCAAATTCGTGCATGTCTCTGTGGATACCTTTTCTGGGGCCGTGTACGCTTCTGCCCACACAGGAGAGAAGACCGCAGATGTCAAAAAACATCTGTTGCATGCCTTCTCTGTGTTGGGCATCCCTAAAGAGATCAAAACGGATAACGGGCCAGGGTACACCTCCAGGGAGTTCCAAAGCTTCCTGCAGAAGTGGGGAGTAAGTCTCAAGACCGGCATCCCTTACTCCCCGACAGGGCAAGCCGTGGTTGTGCGAGCCCACCAGAGCCTCAAACGAACTCTAGAACATCAGAGTGGGGCAGTGAAGGTGGAGTCCCCTCAAATCCGACTGGCCAGGGCTTTGTTTACTATCAACTTCCTTAACTGCAGCTTTGAGTGCCTCAACCCGCCCATTGCGAGGCATTTTAACACTCAGACCGCAACCAAACTCAAGGCAGACCACCTATCCTAGTGAGGAACCCTGAAACCTGGAAAATTGAGGGACCATTTGACTTGGTGACATGGGGTCGTGGGTACGCCTGCGTGTCCACCCCCGCCGGGCTCAAATGGGTCCCCTCAAAGTGGGTAAAACCTTTCCTCCCAGGGAAGGCACACAAACCAAGCGTCTCCCCTCAAGTCACCCAATCCGCCCTGAGGCGGAAGCGCAAAGTCCATGTCGTGTCCGGTGTCCCCCAGGCTGAACCATCCACCCCAGAACCCTCAGTTTTAACTTATTTTCTTTGTTTATTTCAGTTAGAACCCGATTCGCAAGTTTGAGTCTGTTTCATCCTAGGATTTTCTATTATTTATAAATTACTCCTCCGTCTTCTGTCCACCGCCGCACCACAAGTGAACCACGTCTCCGTCCATCCTGCTACGAGCTCCAACCAAGAGACCTCTCATTATGAGGAGATGCAGCCTCTTTCAGTTTCACCCACTTCCCAATGGTTTGCTGTCTCCGAACCTGCCAATGATGCCGACCAAGAGACATCAGTGAGCTCTGAAACAGACTTTTAAAGACTGAGTTTTCATTTTATTTTTTCTAAAACAAAAAGGGTGAGATGTTGTGGTGCGCGGTCGGTTTCTAGTTATGTTATCTTCCCTGTTCTGTATTGTTCTCCTCATTTTGTAATGTTTTCCCAGTTACAACCCTATACTTAGTTTGATGGTTCAGTCCTGGTTTCCCCCCTTTCCTTCAAATGGTGTCCTCCCTGTCTGGGCATGCTGCCAAGCCCTTGTCTCCACCCCCGTTCCCCTAGCAACTGCCGCTTTCGTTACATTTTCCCCTCCTCTCAGGCCCTGTCCGTCTCCTGGGGCCCTGCCCATTCTTCCAGAGACTTCTCCCTTCCCCAGGGAGTGATTGGGCAGGTGCTCCGGGCCCCTCCCTAGCTTGTGTATCATTTGTTGCCTCCCGTGTCAGTTATGTTCAATGCCCCTCCTCAGTTTTCCCTCATTGGTTAATGTATTGTATCTTTACCTATGTTCCACCCCCTTTATAAGCTGCTGTTTCTGTTACTCCTTGCCTTTGCCCCCTTGGATTTTCCCTGGAGACAAATAAACTCTCTGGATTGCACCAATGGGGTGAAGGACCTCTCTTCTTTGACTTCCTCCAACCTTTGCCGCTCCTCACAACGCTGCTCCAGCCTGCCGAAGGCGCTGCCTAGACGCCCCTGGCTCGTCCGGGTAGTGCCCCCCGCTGCTAGCTGCTGCAAGTGCTCACGGCTAGCCGGCGCTTCCTCCTTCCCACTGTGTGGGGAGTCGAGGGTCTTCTACACAGCAGCGCGGCAGTCCTTGTTCATTCAGGTAAGCTATTATTGAAGTTGGTGGTTAGTAGCAAATCTGTGAGGTTTCCCGTATGTGTGGGAGGGAAATGTTTCATATATGTTAATTGTCTTGAGGGTTCATAAACTTAATGTACTCAGAAATTTTTAAGGAAACAGTTGGCTTTCCTAGAAATTACTGGATAATTCCCTTAATGTTATTTCATTTCAGTATTTCCCACTTTGTGTCTAGTAGGAATCCTTCTGGCATTATTAGTGTGAGATGTGGAAGACCTCAAGGCCTCCTTGTGCTCATCATTTCAATACTTATAATTCTAAATATATATCTAGAATGATAAGTATTGAAATTAAATATATATCTAGCCTGTCTCAGGTGTTTTGATCCTGAATTCACCCTTACTTTGATTTTTCTAAAATAAAAAATGCTATAATCTCATGTAATTTGTGAATCAACAATGGGGCCAATCACACCCCATAGGTGTGCATGTGTTGTGGTCTGTGATAGGACTGAGCTCCTACATGCATGCCTGGCAAGAGCTGTGATACTGCAGGGATATCTGCAGTTGCCTTTTTGGTGGTGATTGTGCTGTATGCACATGGACTTTCTAAAACATTTCACTGAAAATCATCATCTTTAGGCTTTCTTTTAGCCTTGGCAAATGCTTGTTAAGATCACCAGGACTTAGTGCAGCTGATGTAAGAAGATAGGAATGTACATGACAGCTAAGAGCTTGCTGGTGTTGGGTGACCCTTGGTGTGCAGGTGTCCATAGTATTCAAATGCTGGGGATCATGGAGCATGTTAGAGATTTCTGGAAGTCTGTCTTTGGGCACTGTCTGTACTGCTATTCCTTGCACGCTACTGATCACCTAGTATCCCTGTTTCTCATACTCTCTGAGGCAGCATTATACCTAGACTGGATATTATCTTATGCTGTTGCTCCTTGATTTCTGCAGTGTGCACCTGCCTCTGAAATATGCATTTCTGGTCCATCCCTGCACTGTGTTACTTAACTCTGTGCAGCTTGGGATGCCCTTTAATACAGAGTTGCTATTGCTGGTAACAGGTCAAGGGATGTGTTAAGCTAAAAGGCCTCAGGACTCACCTAGATCCAGACCTGTCTGGGGTTGCCAGCACCTTTGCCTGAGCTGCTCTTGCTTCTGTATCTGTTTATTTAAAGTATTAATTTTTGTAACAATAGCATCACAACGCCCAGACTGGCAGGGAATCTAAACCATTTGTTCAGAGAAACGAGCTGGTTTTGTACAATCCTTCAAGGTGCAGTATTTCCTTGCATGGTAGTTCTCACTACGTGACCTATCCCATGTTGCCACCTCAGCAAGATGCCTCTAAATGTCCTTCTGTGAGGTGATCATGTGCTGTTCACCTGCCTGTCAGCTTCCAGCAGGCTCCCCTCTGCAGGGCTCTGCCATGTGGCACCTTCTCCCACCAGGGTCCTGCAGAGACAGCCTCTCTGTGCTGCCATGTGTTCCTTTGTGCTGCTTCTATAGGTGCATCCCACAGCCCACAGCTCAACTTCCCATCTCTTCCCACAACTCCCCTTTTTTTGTTTCATATAAACAAGAATCATGAAACAAAACATTTCCAACGTTAGAACATGTTTAGCCCACTGCCCGAACAGAGCCCAAAACAAGCTCCGTTCATCTTGTTCCCTCAGCTCCCCCATGAGCTGATGATAGAGCTGGAGTAACCAGGGCTGGTTGGATCATTCTTGCAGGTACCCATCATGGACTGGAATCTGTGGAAACACAAGTGTATCTTCAGCTCCAGATTATCAGTGGAAAGGGTTTTTCATATTTCCCACTTTCACAATTCTTAGTAAGTCTAAGTGAGCTTGTAACTTACAAAAATGAGGTTGGACAGGAGTTAGGTCACTCTGAATATGATTTAAAATATTAAGAACATATAAGACTTTCATGGAGGGTATATCTCATTTCTGCACTCCTTTTTTTTTTTTTTTTGTTTTAACAACTCTAACATGGACATTTTTCAACCCAGTAAAACAATGCATTTAATAAAATAACAAGTGCTACAGAGCAAAAATAAGCAAGGTAATATCTTTAGCTGCCTAAGTAGCTTACCATTACCAAGAGTATGCAACTGCTGGGGAGCCCCATTTCTCAGCAGGGACCTGGAAGAACCTTTTCCGGACAAAGTTTCCAAGTTCACCTCAAAAGGGAGTCCAGCTTTTGCATGACCAAATCTGCAAGTCAGAATTACTTGATTATACTTTCAGTGCAGAAACCCTTGGGTCTGATGGCATATTTTCCCAAGCAGCCAGGGCCACGACCTGGCCAGGGCCCAAACCTTGACTGAAAGGGTTTCTCTAGAATACCTATAAGAAAATTTTTGTTAATATAACTAAAGGAATGCATAAAAGTAACATTAAATACTTATCTTACAACTAAATCCCTTTATAAAAACTATGTATTAACACTATTTGGATCCAGAAGTATACTACAATCACACAGCTCACCTTGAATTTCCCTAATAAACAGTAATTTAGTGGAAAGTTACTAAAGTTACTAAGTTATAAAGTTACCTTTTAAAAAAGGCAAAAAAATTACTTAACAATACCTAAATTTGTCAACTTTCCTTCACAGAAGGTATATGAATCCAGGTCGGGACATTACAATTATATTAACATTAACTCCCTAAGTAGTTTCAAAAGATAACAAGCCCTCAGTCAGCAGTTGCTTCAGGATGACAGGGTTATGGTCTTTCATTCCAGTAGTAACTTTTCCACATCAATGCAGTGGCAAGGCAGGGGGCCATTCTTCCAGTTTTTCAAGTAGGAAAAGGGTACTTTGAAAAAATTAATCAGTTAATTTCCACTTGAAAGAATGGCTCATAAGCATACATTGGAGCATCCATTACAAAAAGCAATTAGAACAATGTGGGGATCACAAAGTGTTGGGGTCACAAGGTGGTGTGGTAAAAAAACAATCTTTGGGATATGGTCCAGGATTGTGGCAACATTCTAAATAATGAAAACAGAAGAGTTTCACAGACCAGCTGCAGGAACACCATGCTGAGCTTGCATCTGCCCCAAGGAAGGAGCCACCCATCTACCCCGGTCTTTTCTCCAGAGCAGTGTCAGCTCACGAGGGTCTGCAGGAGAGAGGTGCCCTCTCTGCAGCGGGAGGGGTTGCGCTGAGGCTGTTCACAGGCTCTGCCGGCACACAGGATGGTAGCCGTGCCTTGCCGGGCACATCCTGCCATGTGCAGGGACATGGCACTGCCCCTGCTGGTGCCACCAGGCTCCCTGGGTTACCTTCTCGCTGTCCCCATGGAAAGAGCTGCACACATCCTGCCATCCACCCACAATGCCACATCTGCTTGGCGCCATGCACTTGGTGCCACCACTGCAGCACCACACCCCTGCGGCCCCGCACGCTCCCCTCCTGCTGCCTCTGCCACCACTGCTCCAGCCTCGCAGAGGGCAGGCAGAGAGGGAACACGCTGCGAGGGAGGGTCCCCCTGGCTGCTACATGGCTCTGCTGATGCTACCGGGCAGCGTGAGCTCTTCTGCGATAGCATCAGGGTCCCCTCCAGGATCAAATGGATTTGGGGACCAGGAGTCATCTTCTGGTTCTCCTCCCACAGACCCAGCAGACTTACTGTAGATGGCTGATGGCACAGGAGGGGTTGGCATGGCTGCCACGGTGGCACAAGTGTCTTTCTTTGTCCGGTCTGCAGGTTTTGCATGTGCCATGAGCACTTTGCACACAGTCCGCAGAGACACAAAAGCATTGTCAGCGCTGGATCATCTTGCGCAACTCAGTCCCACAGTGTCCCTAAAAGCATGCCATGTCTGAGGATCAAAACTATTGCTCTCATCTAAAGCTGGATTACAGTCTTTTGCCCAGAACAAGAGTCTGTAAAAATCTGTAGATTGAACTTTCCTGCCATGTTTCTTCAAAATCTGTTTTAATGTCTCTGTGACGCTCTTTTGTTCCTGGGATACACCATCCCCCATAGTTCTTGGCTGCTACCCTCCATCCTGCAGAAAGGTTGATTGGTGCTACAAGCTTTCTTTCAGCTCCTGGACTTCTTTTCAGCCCCTGAGCTTCCTTTCAGCCCCCTGTAAAGTTCAGCTGAGCATCGCTACCAATGCAACCACCAGTTGCCGATCAAGTCCTGACACCATTTGTAAGAGTTGCAGCACAGGCCCAGACCGGCAGGGAATCTGAATCATTTATTGAGAGAACGAGCTGGTTTTGTACACTTCTTCAAGGTGCATTATTTCCTTACATGGTAATTCTCACTATGTGTTGCCACATCAGCAACCTGCCTCTAAATGTCCTTCTATGGGGTGACCATGCACCGTTCTGTCAGTTTCCAGAAGGCTCCTCTCCCATAGGGCTCTGCCATGTGGCACCTCCTCCTACCAGGGTCCTGCAGAGACAGCCTTTCTGTGCTGCCATGTGCTCCTTTGCGCTGCCATGTGCTTCTCTGTGCTGCCATGTGCTTCTGTATGTGCATCCCACAGCCCACAGCTCAACTTCATCCCATCTCTTCCCACATATAGGCACACTTCTCCATCCCACGTAAAATACACAAGTGGTAGTGCAGCTATTCTAAGCCAGTTGAGTATTATCCTCTTTCTGTCTTGTTCCTGTCCATTGCCACTTGGCATGTCCCTAATGCAGTGAACCCTAAGTTTGCAATGGTTGTGCGAGCAAAAGACTTTGTGTAATTCTAATGCAGTATATGTCTTAGCTAATAAATTTCAAATTTTTTAACACTATGAGCATCAAAAAGGAATCCCCTCTGTGAGTAAATTTATATATGGTTTGCAGCTGAAAATTTATTTAAAACGTCTTCATTTAAAATTACCTGACTAAGATGAGGCAAATATCAGGAATATTCCAAATACAGAGTTCAGTGCCTTCAAAATAGCCTTTGCAGGCAGGGTTGTCATCAATAGCTCTGTGGTTTTATGGTATTTTCCAGTAAGATCCCCATAATTAGTCATAAAATAATTTCAATGTGTATATACACATGTATTTATATATTAATTAACAAAGTTAATAGTGAGAAAATTAACCATTTTTGGGAGACTATGAAGTACCTACTTGGTTACAGTAATGCCACTATAATTTGTAGCAAAGAAGTGTCTGTGTGCATGTCTCCATATTTTACTAGTGCATCACAGAACCAGTGCAAAACTGTTGCTATTGCAAAGGTTCAGAGAAATTTAGTTGAGTCTTTAAATTCACTGTGTAGCACTCAAAGGAAAAACAGAAGTAATTCCAGACTAAGAAACCAATGCCCAGTATCTCAGGAATTTTCACCTGAAAATTTTATACCATATGAACAAAATGTGAGCCCTTGCAGAAGGCGAGGAAAGCAATAGGGCATGTTAAGCAATAGGGCACAGAGATGAGTGGGAGGCAAGCGGTGGGCTGCTGCAGGAAAAGGAGTTTGTGTCCGGTTTTATGTAACATAATTTTAGGTTACCCCCTTCAAGATCATCAAACAGTGTGTTAATGAAATTAACAGATGATACAGAAGAATACTGAAAATGCCATTGGAAAAAGAAGCAGGAAATAACAAGAAGTCATTCTGACAAATGCAACATAGTACATCTGGAAAATGATTATTCAAAATCCAGATTGTTTTTTCTTCTCTGGTGGGATGACTCTCAACTACATCAGAGATAGTGGATGACAGTTTGTGTGTCTGAGTTTCCTCTGACAAGGCAGACAAAAAAAAAAAAAGCATGTGGAGCTTTTGCCAAAAGGATTGCTCCTGACTGAGCAGCTAGAGTGACACCCAGGCTGGGAACATAGCACCTTCTGTCTCACAGCCACTGAGGAGTACAAAGGTGGTTGGGATGGCTTTCCTCTGAAAATCAGCCTGGTAAATACAGTACAGAGGCATCTCTTTCTGTGAGCACCGGGTGCTGATGTCATATGTACTGCAAGTTAAAAGTGCTTCTTTGTGTTTGCAGCCTTGCAAATTCAGCTGTCTGAGAGGCAAACTCTCGTCTCCCATTCGCTTTAAAGAACTGCTTTCTTTCTCCTGCCCATAATTACAGTTATTTGCATCTTCAAACTCCTAGGGATTTAAAGGGAAATTGCAGGAAGAGACTCTTTCTAGTCAGAAATTTTCACATTTCAGAAAGCAATTCTGCTGATCTTTTCCCAGTCATGCTGTTACCCAAATGCATGTGCTTCAGGTTCTCTGTTTTAGAGTTTCTTGTGATTGTTGGACTGGGGGACACATTCTTCCCTTTTCCCCTTAAAGATCAATTTTAAAACATTTTGAGATGTGATCTCTTCACCCCCCCGTCCCGCCGCCCTCATCCTCCCTGCCCCATGTAAAACATGTATAGAGATTTGAAGGACACATGATAATGAAAAAAAACCAAGCCTAATATTGGACTTGCCAGCAGTTATGGTTTAAGCCCAGCCAGCATCCAAGCCCCATGCAGCCCCAAGCTCACTCACTCCCCCATCACTGGGATGGGGGAGAAAATAGGAGGGGTAAAAGAAGGAGAACTTATGGGTTGAGATAAAGACACTTTAATAGAGAAAGCAAAAGCCTTGCACACAACAAAGCAAAACAAGGAATTAACTCACCACTTCCCATGTGCAGGCAAGGTTCATTCTCAAGTTCAGCCATCCCCAGGACAGCAAGCCACCATCACTTGTAATGGTTACTTAGGAAGGCAAACGTCATCATGCCAAACATCCCCCTTCTTATCCTTTTCTCCCCATTTTTATAACTTGAGAAGGATGTCACAGGGTCTGGAATATCCCTTTGGTCAGTTTGGGTTACCTGTCCTGGCTGTTTCTCCTCCCAGTCTTCCAACCACTCCCAACTTCTCTGCAAGTGTGGCAATCTGACACGCAGAAAAGACTCTGGGCAACGTCTGCTCAACAATAAAAAGACCTTTTATTTATTTTATTTATTATATTATCAACACTGTGTTCAGCACAAATCCAAAACACAGCCTCATACTAGTCACTGTCAAGAAAACTGACTCCAGCCAAAACCAGCACACCAGCCCATTATAAATTGTCCATATGTAGTAAGGTGGAAAATAGTTCCTGCATTTTTAATTTACGAAACAGCCCATGCTTGATTTCCAGATCCATGATCCTTGTAAAATTTGGTTTGCACAATATGAGTGCAGCAGGCTCCTGATTCACAGGAGGCTCTTCCTCCTGCAGAGACTGCCATGAGACAGATAATCCTTGAACATTAAGGATTGTCTAGAAAATTACTCTGAATGGAATGACGAAAAATTACATTACTTAACCCAATGGTTTCAACTCTAATCCTCCTGCATGTCACCTGCTAAAGTGACTGAGATCAAGTTGTCTTTAATGTGACAAATGTGTGTATATATATTTTTTCTTTTATTTATGGGGACAAGCAGTTGTCTAAGGGGATATTCACCTTAATTAAGGCAGTGTCTTGTATGAAATGTAGAGGGCCAGAGAAACTGAAGCTGGCCATATAATCAATGAGAAGTACAGCTTGTGAAGGGACAAGTGGAAGAGTCTGCACTAAGTCTCAGTCTGAGAGACATAAACCTCAGGCCAATTAGAATTTGCTTGGGCAAAATGCTGAGATTAACCCTTTGCAGAACGGAACAATGTACTGGAATAGCTCTTAAAATAAAACACAAAACACTACCCAATAAACAAAGAAACAAAAACCAACTAACATACAAAAAGTCCCGAAAGAGAATATATATGGTGCTGAAATTTTTCTTCTTGCTGGGATTTCCCCTGGTGCTGAGGCATCCAGTTTTAATTACCCTCTGCTGTGAAGTTTGGGCTTTTGGGATGCCATTGCACTGATGCTGTCTTAGGAAACCTTTCCAGGAGTGATGGTACTGACAGATGGGCACTCCAGGTGAGCTGTAGGATGAAGGTGGGGGATGAGTGTGATGCACACCCATGCATCACACCCATGAGCATTAGAAAATTGAGTCAACTTTCAAACACTCTATTAAATAATCAAAAACCATTGCAAAATCATCCTGTAATAAGAAAGATGGCAGAACAAGAAGTTTTCAATAAAGATAACTATCACATTACCAAACACAGTGGTAGATTTTGCCATTCACAAGGTGACAATTTTTTTGTTTTTTCAGGCTCTGTAAAATGCCTATTTGTATGATTCCTTTGTTAATTTCTACTGTCTTATTTTTGCACAAAACCATATTGTTCTCGAAATTGTATAGGTACCACAGAGGCATATATTTTTTCTGTGTCTTTTAACCATTTGTTTTACTGTCAGAATAGTGTTCTACTCTGGCATACAGCAGAGTTTAAACAGGACTGTAAGTGAAGTAGCTTTTCTTTGAGTGGGGAGGGAAGTAATTTAGTTGAACTCTTGCTTTGCTACAAGAACTTTTTCAAGTTCAGGCTTTTAGTCTGTTAGGTTATTCTCAAACTTACAATCAGAGATGGTGTCATTTGCTTTAAGAATCTAAATGGGGAAAACAACCATTGCAGCAGGATTGAAGAATAGAAATATAAGATGGGGAGAGCTAAACAAAGTCAGGTTAGTGGCAGATCTAGGAATATAGTTCTACTACTTCAGTGTCCCTCTGGTGCTGTTTAATAGCAAATCTTTGCTGCAGGAGAGTCTGCAAGCCAGCTTTCTGAACCAGGGAATTCCTCTTAGCTCATGTTTTGTGCTTGTCTCTCTCTACTCTGCCCCTTGACTCACTCCCGGTGCACTGCTCCATGTGTGCTCAGCTGAGGAATGTTGCACTTCCTTTGGGAAGCAAGGGTGCTGCGCTGGGTCTCTACAGCCCAGCCTCAGCATTGATTATGTTTATTACTGAATCACATTACACTGCTTGGGAACCAGGTTTTTTTTAAAATCAAAAATGTTTGGAATCTCAAACATAGGGCACTCTGCCTGCCGGAATGAATGCAGGGGCTGCACTCCAATAGTCCTGGCCAGAATCAAGCCTTGCTGTTTCACTTATGTTGTTTATAAGTGCCTAAACAAACAAGCAGGACCCCAGTGGAACAGCCTGACTCTTCCTTGTCTGAAGACAAGATCAGCATTCCCATTTGTTTCACTCAGCACTTTTGCACAGTAGGAATTTGGTTTAATCTAGAGATTAAATGCTTTTTTTTTTTTAACCAGGGATTTTTACAGTCAATATTTACCACATGGATAATTTTTATTATTGATGACCATGGTATCATTAGACACAGAGTCAGTGTTAACAGTGGTGGAGGGTGGGGAGGAGCTGTGCTCAGCTATTGCCCTCTGCAGCCTAACATTCAACTTCCAACATTAACATGATTTGTTGGACTCCACAATCAAAAAGATTGTGCCAGTAGCACAGAGTGAAATGGAATTCAGGAGCCAGCACCTCTGCCAATGGAAATGAGCACCAAGGAGCTGCTAAGACTTGAGCCAGCAGATGATGTTGCAAGTTTTAGCCTGCTTGTTTTTCCAGAAATTGCCACAAAGACACTAGTTTTATCTGGACAGAAAGCCAGCCCAGAGTTCTGTCTGCAGATCATAGTGCTGCAAAGTGGAAGAAGTGAGTCTGAACCAGCACAATACAAACATATCTCTGAGGTGAGCTAGTTGATTACACAAGGGACAGGAGCCAGCTGCCAGCAATCCTGGCTGGAGAGCAGCTCCAGGCAGCAGTGATGTGTGCTGAGAGGGGAAGTCAAATGTCTGGTACCAGGGTGGTGGGGACTAGCAGAACTGTGCTAAATCTGGTTTAGAACCAGTTCTAAATCCCTAGAACTGGTCTAGGGATTGTAACCTGTGAGTCAGCATCTCCTTCTGCGCACTCCATGAGAGAGGATCTTGTTATAAGCACTGCTGAGAGTCTTCTGTCTTTTCTTTTACATAAATGCAAAGTAATCCATCCGCTCTTCTTAATAGGTTCCTACAGGCAGAGGAATGTCTGAGCAATTATAAATTGCAGGTTCTGAGATTTAGTGTTTTAAGTCATTCTGATGACAAACATTACAGAAATAGGGAGGATTTTGAAGCTACAATTTGAGCATAGTTGTGTAAAAATATCAGACAGAAGGCTAAAGAAAGGTAAATTGGATAAAATAAAACCATTTGGGTTGTATATGGTGGGAGCAGTGGAGCCTGCACCTGCAGCACACAATACCCAGCACACCTGGAAGGCACACACAACGCCTGGGTGCACATTATGCCTGGGATTCCTGTTTTCCTGATCTTCTGAAGTGAAGCCTCCATCCCTGGGATTTCCAGTCCTGCTGCTAGCATGTCTAAGCTATCACATTTAAGTTGTATCTGGAATTTGGACCAATAAATATTATCAAATACGCATGTCTACTGTGAAACGATTGCAGGGAACAGGACTTCAGTATACTCCTGTTGTAGCCTGTAGCAAAACCAACTCCTTGGCCCAAAATATTTCTGGTTTAAGAAGTATTTTCATATATGTTTTGTAAAACAGCAAGAAACAGCTACTTTTAGCAAACCAAGTGCTTTTAGTTAAGTATGTGTGCGTCTGGAGCTTGAATTAGGCTTGTATCAACTGCTGTTTTCTAGAGCTGTTCTTGTTGACAGTCATTACCAAGTCCCAGGGTCCTGGCCATACAGTAGTGCCATGAGCACATTACAGCCACAATGATCAGCTAACGAGGTGCCAAGGTGAACAAGAGGAGCAGAAGCTTGAACTTGTTTTGAAGAGCAGGTTTGTTTAAGGGAAAATAGCACCTAGAGATTTGCACAAGGAAAATAAAATAGCACCTAGAGATTTTAAACCAGGAAAATAAAATAACGTTGGAAAAAGCATCTGGATATTAGGCTCTGGTTATTCAGAGTTCATAATACACTGTGGTACTGAATGTTGCTCTCTCAGTATCTAAAATTAGGTGATTATGTAAGGAGACCACAGCATACATCTGAATAGCTACTGTATTGGGTTAATGATGTCACTCATCTTTATTGAGTCACTGTGCTATGGCTTGGCCAAGAGGCACCATGAATTCAGCAGCCATGAAATCATAGCCAGGGATTAAACGTAAGTGAAGTAAACACAAGAGAGGTTTTATGAGGGGAAGCAAAGCAATTCTCAACTAGAAATCTCCCGTAGAGAGTCCCAGGTGACATTGCTGCCAGCTGTTATTCCCTGTAAATCTTCAGGAAAGACCTTTTTAGGCTTTTAAACTGTAATAGGAATTCTATAATGAATCTATCAGTTTATGATTGATTTGGAGAGATCATGTGAGCTATGGGTCTTAGCGTTTTAACTGCTGGCTATGAATTTGTTATTTTTCTGTTGAGGTTCTATCACTGAGACAATCAATGAATGCTGTACTGTATACGTTGTTGACATGTGAAAATAGATGCAGGTATGCCAAAAGTAAAGTGAGAATTAAATTTTATCTGTGCATAGTAATGTGACTTAGTTTTCTCACCGGATACAATCCAAATTGATCTTCCTGTTGTATTCTTCTTGCAAGTGATTTATTTGCTCACCTATGATTGGTACTGTAGTTAGGTACTGTTTTTCATGTTTAGTAGTGATATACATGCCGCATATTTCTCCATGTAGTTGTGGAACGTTTTTCTGAATAGTTGCCAATTTTATGTCAGCAAAGATTGAGGAAGATATAAAGGTGAAGACACAGGAACAGGTTGGTTTCCTCAAATTTTGTGTGACTGTGTGACCCTGATCTGTGTTGTTTCTCACTGTGATGGCACTGATGCCTTCATCTGGAACATGCCTGATGAGATGAGCTTTGGAACTGTCCCCTAGAGTTTTGCCATGAGTATTTCACTTCCAGTGGTCTTGAGTGCTGGTATCACAAGCTGTGGCATGCAAAGCCTCTGCAAGGAAGAAACCTGGCAGGAAATGAAGGCCTGTTTATTTCTCAGAAGGTGCCCAGGCCTGCAGAGTCACAGGGCTTTAAAGTGCCAGAAGCAGTTATTTTGGGGATAGCTTGGTGATGAGCAATGGCATGGGCATTGATGGTGGCCACAGTCTGCAGCCCTGGCAGTACAACTGTGACTGCCCATGCTGTACCTGGCAAGAGCTCTGCTTTCCCAGACCAGAAAGCAAAGGCTGCATTTGGAAACTTGTTTTTTTCCTATATATCTACTCTTTGAAGTAACTGTTCCCATGCGTTTCCTGTCAGGACCCTTCAGGCCCCCAAACTCTTTTTCATTTTTTTTTTTTTTTCAACCCAGAAAGCTGCCTGCTTTGGGAAAGTTTTCCTGGGATTGCACTGTATCCATTTGTTTGCAATGAATGAGAAGCATTTTTCATTTTTGCTGAATTATTGTTGCCAGATACCATGTGTACACATGTTCCTGGCCATCTTGCAGAGAGAGCTGGCAAATCTGCAAAGCTGATGTGAACTGCTCCAGCAACTGAAATGGCTCCTCTCAGCCAGACCCCTGCCGAGGTCAGGAAGCACACATGCTTTGCTCTCTGTGAGATCTCAAAAAGAAGGCTTTCTTCAGCTGGATGGAGATAGTGGTACTGCAGCCCAGCCTCCCAACTCCAAGCACCTTTCTGCTTTCTCCCTGCATTCTCATTCATCCTGCTTGCTAACAACTTTTGGCAATACAGGCAGCCTACAGCCAGAGCCTTTGGGGAACACTTAGAAAACACATGGGACATGAGATTAAAATTGTGTGCCTTAATGCAGTTTTAGGACTATCTCTTCCAGGGATTTTTTTTTTCCTCTGAAGCTAATGATGTGAGGGTTGTTGCTATCTTCATTGCCTTCATTGGGAGGGTTTTGTAGTGGTGAGTTATCAGAAAGAAGTAGCATTTTTTGGCTTTTAGTTTCACCATGTTCCATAAAGTGTGTGTGTTTGCCCTTATTAGCCTCCCATTGTCTGGCTGATCGTGGGACTTGTCAGGATGGACATGGCATACTTGCAGACCAGTGTAGGAGATTAAGTGCCAGGAGTTGGTAGCTAAGGATTTCTTTCAAAACCTGGTGGGATATTTTGTTCCTGCAATGCCAGAGCACTTTGTTGGACCACCTGATGAGCTGTGTGGGGTCCATGGAGGAGGTGAGCTGAGCTCCCTTTATAGCTTGCCATAGGAAGCATTGGCTGAACGCATGAATTATCACAAAAGATTTCCGTTTTGCTGAGCTGACTTCTTCTGGTGGAGAAACTGCTGAGTTTGAAAAAGCCTAGGAAAAACAGTCAATCTTTACTGTTCTTCTTAAAATATTTGTATGTGGAAATGCATAAAAGCCCAAGAAGCAGAGTATTTGCTTTTTTCCTCTTGATAAACAGTTATCCATGTGAAACTGTTAAGTATAAATGATGTTGGTAACCATCAAAGCAGCATCACTCTCCATGATCCTTATGTGTTATCCCTTGGATATGACTCAGAGGACTTGCTTTAACTTTGTCTGCCCTGAAGTGGTTGTTCAGTTGGACTACATGGTCCTTTTATGTCTCTTCCAACAGAAAACACTCTTCTATTCTATTCCAGTCTTTGTATGGACAAGCCCCACACCATCAGTAAATCCTGTGCACAGTGGAGGCCACTACACATTTACACAGCACCAGTTGGCAGTGCCATGCCACTGTGGTGCTCTGTTGGGTGTGAATGTGGACAAATGTTTGTATTTCTGCACTGCATTAGCCTCGTTGCCCTTGGTTACAGTGTCTGTGCTCAGGGAGGGTGGCAGAGCTCAGTGCCATGGACCACAGCAGATGCAGCTTCTGAGTTTGTGTTACTGAGAAGAGCAGGAAGAGATTTTCCATGGGACCTCTCAAGGGAAGGCTGAATCACTACACTGAGTTTTCGCTGTTGCTTATGTTTCTTGGATGGGGATGGATATAAAGATCAAGACATCAACTGGACTATTTCTAGTGTGTGAGAAATTATTGAGCCAAAGCACTAAAAAGTGAAAAAGAGGTTCTGCTGTAAAAATTTGCTATTTCTTCTGGGGGAAAAAAGAAAAAAAAACTGCTATAAATGTCATCCACAGGCTAAAGAAAAGGCAATAGTACCAAATGATGAGTGGGACTAGGGGAATGTGTGTTACAGAAAGCATATGAGGAACAACTCTTGACAGTCTGAGAAGAGCTGACAATAAAACCCATGATTTAATGAGCGCTGGAGAGCAGACTCAGCCATAAAACTATACATTTCATGGCTGTCCTATTTACTGAGTTATAATGCTGGAAGAGGTGCATAAACATGAATAAGTCCACGTGGGATTGCCCTTTTTTTAAAGGAAGGCTTTATCATAATTATTTTAGAGTCTTCACACAGTAATTTTAAAGTACACTTCTGAGTTTGGGGTTATCAGAGAGGACAGGGGAGATCAATGCTTTATCATGAGACGGATTAAAACAGTATATTAAACTTTTAATTAAAATTAATTATAATTAATTTTAATTATAGTTAATTTAATTATATTTAATTATAATTAATTAATTCCTTGTCCTAAATACAATACACTGTTGTGGCCTTGACTCTGGACACTCATATTTTTCATTTATCCTTCAGAGCATGATGAAACAGTTTTAGGCTGTGCAATATTTCACCTTCTGCTAAAGGGCAGGTTATGTAGGGGAATCTCACACCATGCTACCAATGTCAGGTAAGAAAAATCTGAGATCTTTTTACATTAAATATGGCCAGTATCACAACTACTCTAAAAGAACAGAGAAAAATGTAAAGGTATTTAAAACAATTTTCTCAGAGTAACTATCCTAAAGAGATGACATGAAAGAGAGGTGCTTCACTGGTTCCTACTAGCATGTAATACACACTCACTCACAGCCAAATACAAACACAGTCTACTACTGAGATACCAAGCCTTTCTCAATATATTAGCAGAAAAAGTTCCAAGAGAACTGTTGATTCTGGAGAACATTTTTAAGTATTCCAAATTTTGTTTTGCCAGTTGTCAGAATCAGAAAGGGAGGTTTCTGTACTCCTTGCAAAAATGTCTCATTATCGCTGACTTGCTCTGGCTTTTAAAATGAGATTCACATTTGTAGCTGAAATGAAACCAGATATCCTTGACAGGAAAACATGTGCTGTAAGCAGAATTTGATGTCCTAGATAAACACAAAAAAATCTGCTGCAGGGTTTTCTTCAGCTCCTCCCAAACCGTCCCTTGGACTGGCTTCATTTTTCCCTTTTGGTAGGCACCCTGTCCATGTGCGAGCCATAGAAACTTTCCTTTTTTGATACATTTTTGCATTTACCCTCTTGTTTCCTGGCATACCAGAAACCCTGTTCCATTGATCATCTCAGTGAGGGGGTGGGTGGCATGTGCCACCTTCTCCCTGAACCCCCAGTGTACAGCAGCATCTGGTCACTGCTCACACTGCTTTCACCTCAGTATAAAAAACCCTTATTTTGGCTGGCACATGATACCTTGTATAGACCAACACAATTGGAGTTAGTCAGGTTCAGACCTGATAGCTGGCAAAAATTCTGTGTTAAATAAAGGGGATTCCCAAATAGATGTAACGTGTTGCCTCTGGAGTCATGTTCCTAATGAGTTCCTCACCTAGCACTTGAAAGGAATTTTTGGAAACAGAATGGAAAACAGAAAAGAAAATATTGATGTACCTCTCTGGAAATCCAGGGATTGCTCCTGCACGGCATCCTGAAGGCAGCATCTTGTGCCCTGTGGTCCACATGGAAGATAGAGAAAAGACAGGGGTGATGAGAGATATGAGGGTTCCTCAGGTTGGACAGATCCACGTGGACCACGTGGAGTTCTGGCAAGTCATCAGGACACCAGAATGGGTGGGTAACTTAAGAAATGGAGTTTCAGTGGCAGCAGAGAAGCTCTTGCTCTAATTCACATTGGGCAAGTTCTCAGCAAGACAGACCTGCCAAGGATTGTTGGCCACCAATAAAACATATGGCTCAGAATGTTCTGAACTGTGAACTGTTGGGTCTGGGATGGGATTCTTAGGGAAAATACCACTCCCAGTTTGCTTTTTTATTCTGCTCCTTTCTTTCCCAGCTGAGGGCCACTGTAAGAAATGGGATGCTGAGAGATCTTCATCCTACCCTGACTGTACAGTCACTTTCACCCTCAGAGAACCTGCCTAGTCCTGTGAAAATAAAAAGGGAAAGGAGTCTCTGTATCTTTCAAAATTGATTTCCAAGCTGCAAGTTTTATAAAGAAAAAAATTCATCTTCAGATAGAAACTTCTGTTAGAAATAATACTGAATGTTAACAAGAAGTGCCTGTTGACCCTGTTTGGATCAGAGGAAAATGATATTAACCTGAAATAAGAATTATGGAACATGTTTACAGCATGTGTGAAGCCAGAGATTAATGTATGAGTCATGAGGCTGTCCAGGAAGAGAAGACTGTGGGTGAGTGCCAGTGGGAAAAAGCCTGAGGAGTTAGCAACATGATCAGAGCAGAGTGAAATGTGTTAAATCTCTGGAAATCTCAAAAGACATGAAGATGATCGGGGGGCTGGAGCACCTCTCCTCTGAGGACAGGCTGAGACCATTGGGGTTGCTCAGCCTGGAGAAGAGGAGGCTTCAGAGAAATCTTATAGCAGTCTTCCTGTAACTAAAGGCTTACAGGAAAGCTGAAGAAGAACTTTTGTGATTGCATATAGTGACAAGAAAAGGTGGAAGGGCTTCACACTGAAATATGGAGACTTAGGCTGGATATTAGGGAGAAACTTTTAACTGTGGAGGTGGTGAGGCACTGGAACAGACTGCCCAGAAAGCTGGGGATGTCCCATCCCAGTGAGTGCTCAAGGACAGGTTGGGTGGGGCTCTCAGCAACCTGGTCTAGTGCGAGGTGTCCTTGCCTGCGGCAGAAGGGTTGAAATGAGGTCACTTTCAAGGTTGCTTCCAACCCAAACCATTCTATGAAACAGAAATAGAAGGAGTAGGGGGGTTGTACAAGGATACAGTATTTCTATTTGTAAGTGAATATTGCTAAGAAAGTAACCAGCTTTGATATACTTATTCAGACTCCTATGAGGCTGGAGTAACTCCACAACTGCCAATGGAGTAGTGCTGGTGAGGATGTTGG
The DNA here is from genome assembly GCF_022539315.1 of Serinus canaria. Taxonomy (NCBI): domain Eukaryota; kingdom Metazoa; phylum Chordata; class Aves; order Passeriformes; family Fringillidae; genus Serinus; species Serinus canaria. Next base: position 63,709,743 of record NC_066343.1, on the reverse strand, counting down.
TGGCTTTAGTCCTTCCAGGACCACCTGGGGATAATGTGTGCAAGTCTGGACCAGGGACTAATATTTGTGCCTTTCCTAAGGTGACAGAGATGGAAGTTTTCCTCATAGAGTGTGCCAGCAGACAGAAAAACAAAAGTCTGGGGCAAAGGGAGAAACCTGCACATGTGGTAGGGCTCAGATTGCTGTCAAAAAGCTGGAGAAGGTGTGGACAAAACAGCAGCTTTTTGGATAATTACAGCAGCCCTTTTCAGCCTTCAAAAGCCCATTGTTTTTTCTTCACTTCACTTGTGAGTGAACATTCTGACGAAAAGTGAATAAAATGCTGCAGTTTCAGCAGTGAAAGAAACAATGGCAAGTGAAGACACCTCAGTGTTGACCTTGAGTACTGGAGCTCGGTGCCTGACAAAGGAAGCTTCCCTACATCAGGCCGACCTGAGCACGATGTTTCCCTCACTGGCTTCTGCTGCAACTTGTCTGAAAGCCAGTGGGATTTTTGCACTGGAATATATGGTTTATTTAGCTATTCTTACTGACCCATGAATATACCTACTGACCATGAATATACCTACTGTATAATTTATTGGAATGTTAGTAGTTCAGTCCTGTGATGTTTGTGATAGAAAATCTTCATTTTGAGCCAGTGGGAAATTTTGTCAGGGTGAGGAGTGCAGGCCTGGCCTCTGCTTTGCCTTTTTTCTTTTCCATTGCAACACAATTAACCTTTTCATTAGAAGAGCTCTGTTCCAAATAAGCAAACTTCCCAATGTGTATTACTGAGCCATTTCAACCATTTCAAGTTGTCTCTTGCTTTGAAACAAAACATCTTTGTTCCAGCCATGCATGACATTTGAAGACCTATTTATACAATGTGTCAGCTCCATTTGTTTTCTTCATCCTGATATGTTCCTCTATATTTTTAGTTAGCCATCCAGATTGCAACAAACGAGGTTGCTTCTGTTTTCCTCCTATGCTTCTCCAGACTGAGGCACTGGCTGCCTTTGTCTTTCTCCACTTTTGTGGGTAGAGGTGAAATAACACAAAATCAGACACAGTTCTGCCTACTTCATCCTCTCTGTACTGAGACCAGCAGCACCAGGCTGCTGTGGGATGGAGAGATGGCAGAAGGACCTGCTGTTATGACAGTTTCTCTCCTGATGTCCTGCTTGTGGGAAGCACATGGCTGCAATCCCTTCTGCTGGAGGGATCTCACTGTGGGACAGACTTCCAAGCTGCATCAGTAAATAAGCCCTCCTTGCAAAATACCTGCCTTTTCCTTAGACAGTCATAGTTTGACTTAAGTCTCTATCCAGTCATTCTTGTTTGGCAGCACTATGCTAACCGATCCAAGAAAATTCAACAAAATTGAAAAACAAAAATCAAGATATTGGGTAATAAAGCTTTTAACATCTGATTTTTAGTAAGTGTAAACAGTTATGGTGCTTGCCTCATCCTCTCTCTTTTAAAAATTTTATCTATCCTAGGACATGTCTTATCTCCCAGAAGGGATCCAGGGTCGGGTTATGCCTGCTACTCAAGCAGCAACATAATGTCTAGCCCAGAACTGGCTCTTCCTAGGTACACATGAAAATCAAAGTCCATTTTTGAAATCTTTTACACAACCTGCCAGCTGAAGGTTTCAAACTGCTTTAACACATACAGAGTGCCAGGAAACTACTTGAAGCCTCACTTTAACCAGAAAAGGAGCCTGCAGCTGCCAGGCCAGCAGTGGTAAACCTGGCTCTTGCAGTAGCAGAGCTTCTTTAGTTCTCTCCAATATTGCCTTCACCAGGCAGGCTGGGGATGAAGGGTGAAATAGCTCCATGCAAGCCACACTGCTCCTGCCTGCTGCTTCATGGCCCACTCAGAGCCTTATAAGACCAAGGAAGGCATCTGCACTGACCTTCTGCTTCCCCATCCCTGTAACAGCAGACGGAAGGGCTGTAAGAACAGAGATTAAACTTTGGAGCTCCTCACATCTGTGTTTGACACAGACACTCCCTCCAACACTTGGGAAAGTGCACAATCTCCTCTGAATGTGGAACTGCAGGTCATTCCCATGCCAAACACTTAATGTGTCCAGCTTTTGCATGTGATGGATGGGCTTCTGCTGCAAGAAGTGGAGGCAGTGGCATGTGGGGAGGAATGCCTTCGGTACTGTGTGCTTCAAAAGCCGGGCTGGCGAGTTTTGCTGTGCGCTCCAGCAGCTGGGGCAGAGCTGCGTGCATGGTCCCCGCCAGCACAAATGAAACCAAGGCATCCATATGCTGTGCATTAGGAGTGTTTGATCTCCTGCACTCTGGCTCGCTGTCAGACGCTCCCTCTTCCTCTCTGCAGCAGTACAGAGTGCGGTGTTGAAACCTGTAAGTCTGCGTGTGTTTATGGGCTCTGTGATGGGAACTGCAAAGCTTAACATGAAACAGTTGAGAAAATGTTGCTGGCCACAGCCACAAAACCTGTCCTCATCTGTTCCATAATCATGGCGGAAAAGAAAATTCCTTGAGTTTTATTTTCCTGTTTAAAGACAAAAAAAAGAACTGACAAAAAAGATGGAATTTAGTCCAAATGATGTGACACAAAGCAAAATGCAATCTCCTCGGAGGGGAGGAATTGTGGCCATGAATAGCCACGGCCACATGGACAAGGGACAGCTTCAGAAACCCCAGTCTTGAAGCCTGCCTCTGTGTTGATTACTGTCACTGCTCACTGTGCATTTTCAAGTCAGTTATTGCAGTGACTCAGTTATGTTTCACTGAGAAGCTACAGACACCTCTGATCCACATTAAAGGTGTTGGTGAGATGGGAGAGGAAGAATCCACTCCATGGAGGATTTTCTGGCCCCACAGAATTGTCTCATGCAAATTGGGAAACTGGGCAACACTGTAACTTGGAAACTGTATAATGGGGAAGCACAAACAACAACCATGTAACAATAGAAATGAATTTTATTTTGTAAAAAGTTATAAAATGAATATTGTACAAAAATAAAGTCTGTAGAGAACTTTGGTTGATTAACACAAATGACTGAGACATATAATTGCAGGTGAAGTAAAAAAATCCAGAGAAGCACACTCCTGTCTTCAGTAAGGTCTAAAAACTAAAAAAAAAAACCAACCAAAAACCTAAAAAAAAAAAAAAAAAAATCACAAACTTTACCCTTTTGTATTTTGAACATAGTAATTTGCTTTGGCTGCAGCCTCTTCAAGCTGCACAGAAAATGCTTTGAGGCAAGTTTTCATCAGCTGGGGCAAGAGAAAGCGCAGCTCTGAGCGCTGTCGCCGACCAGCTGCCCGGCAGCGCAGCTGAGCCTCCGCCCGGCAGGCGCTCGGTGCCACCTCGTGACACTGTGGTGGTGTCACCACCCCCGAGCAGCACGGGGGGCACGGCGTCCTCGAGGCAGTGTGAGAACAGACCCTGCGGCTGCCTCTCCAGGTCTGTCCTCCCTCTGCCCGGGAAAGTGGCGGAAGCTGGGATGAATCACATGCCATGCACCTGGTACACCTTTCTACGCCTGTTCTGGACTTTCTTGACCTCTAGACCCTTCCTCAGTGGTGCCCCAAGGGGCCCAGGGCAAAATGGGTATGGAGAGCCATTACATGCATGAGATAAAAGGCTGGACCGTGGTTTTCAATAAGGATGTTTTTTTCATGTTGCTTTTGTGGGAGTTGATGCTTCACTGGTTGTCGGGTATGTCTAGTGACCTGCACTCCTGCTCTTTTGGGAAAAATGTCTCCAGAATGAGAGCTTGTGTTAGCAGTCACGTACCAACACCTTTGCTGTACAGCCTCCCTACTCCTAAGGAAACTTGGACTGTTCTGCTGCATGGGTATGATCCTGTAATGTTTCAGCAAATTATACAAAACACTCTGGTTATTTAACACAACTGTTTACTTGCAGGCTATATTAAATCCAGGGCTAACAACTAGTAAGAGGAATTTAACCTCTTCTATATGGAAGTATGGAAGGAAAAGCTTAAATAAATATAACTAGAAATTATAAGGCTAAATGTGATTATTTTCCATTTGTCAATAGTTATATGAGGTCAGTTGGCATAAAGTGTGAGAAAACAAAATGTGGCTACATTTAAAATATGACTAAAATTAGTTTTTCTAACAAATTGCTAATGTTGAGCCAAGTCCTGCGACCCTCACTCGTCCAGAGCCATTGCTGCTCCTGCACATGCACGACTGCAGTAATTTTGAAAAGGCTTAGTGACAGGAATAAGGGCTGCAGGCTTCAGCACTACCTTTTGTGAACATAATCAAGATTTTGTTTAAAAGAAAAAAAGGTAAAGTAAGTGATTTTTTGCATTCAAGTTAACACCTTCAATCAAAAGCATGGACCGTTGTTCCCAACGTCTTTGTCTCTCTATATCCCCAAGTGCCATCTACTTTGGCACCTTTGAAAGACACTTTAATAAATAAGGAGACTCATTACTGAACTGTAATAAATAACAATAACTTAATCTCAATAAATATCTTCTGTATACTTATGTCTCTGAAGGGATGCATTGCATCAAGTAGTCTCTCTCAATCACAATGACCAAATAGAAATGTAGTTATGCAAGTGACGTTAGTCCTTTGTAAACCTAAAGAAACGCATTTTGTGTAGGCTGGGCTTGTTACTTCTCTTACTATACTAGGAAGAAGTGCTTAAAAACTCAACTTGTTTTCACAGGTAGCAGAAGAACAAAATTCTGCACTCATTTTGAAGGAAACGCAAGATGGAAATAACCAAACTTAGCCAGTAAGAGGAACTGTTTTGCTTCATAAGAACTTGAGCCTGTTCATTTTGGTATTTGCCCAATATCATCTTACTTACAAGGGTAATCTTATAGCTTAGGAGTTGTCCTAAGCACTCGGGAACTGCTCTCCAGTGAGCAGTAGCACAACGTGTCTTTCAGTAGAGCTGAGGGCACAGGGGATTAGTAAGGGACTCCTAAGCTACTTCTTAGCTAAGCTTCTTGGTATAACTGGTATATCATGGCAAAACTACAACACAGCGTGGTATGGCAGGGTTGTGTTTTTAAGCACGTTCCTCATGGATTGAGTCTCACTGATGGTGGACTGAGTCAAACAGGAAAGGTAGCGTGCACATCATCCATCCATCGTCATCTCCACCTGAGCTTTTATCTAAATCCCCATAGGACGCCAGAAGTCTCCATCCTTCTACTCTGCCGCATGCCTCCTTGTCCCCAGGCTCTCATGGCTCCTTAGTCTGTGTTCTTGGTCCTTTTTCCTCCACTTGGAGCAGACACTTCCCTGGGAACCTTGGTCCCTCTCTTTGCAGCATAGCAGGAATGGAAAACTGGTGCCGCCTCGACATGCAGCCGTCAGACGCATCCACACCTTTTCGCGGAATGTTTTTTCAGTATGTGGTAAACCAGGTTATCATCCAAAAAGGACAGGTCATCATCAAAGGCTGTGGGTCTGCAACAGGCTTGCCTCACTTTGTCAGTGACCAGTTTTTTCTTTCTGGTTAAGTTTTTTAAAATTTTGTCATAGGTGGTCTCAGCTGCATCACAAGATCCACTGCAATACCGGAAAATTAGCTCTTCTTTGGTTTCATATCCCAAATCCAAGTCGGTCACATTTAAATGTATTTCTGTTAAGACACATCCTCGATTTTTGCCCTTTTGATTCCTCCTTCCTTTTTTGTTGGAATTCTCTATGTTTGTGGCTGCATTTTGACGGTTTCTCTCCCGCCTAGAAAAAACTGGAGTCTGTTTATCTGGTGACCTCCTCAGTCTTTTAATAGTGGCTTGAATAAAGTCCACTACCTCATCAAACTGCTCTGGATAATCCTCTGGCATATTAGCTGTTTGGGAAAGAGAGAAAAGGCTCTGTCACACATCAGTTATCATGAAGTCTGTCCATTCACAACTCAAAAATATTACGCGCATGCAAGCTTTTGTGCTCATCACTTCCGAACACACGCTCAGGACCCTCAGAAATGAGAATGGTTTAGGTCAACACAGAAACTCATTTGGGGAAAGATAAATGGGATGTGTTTGTATTTCTGTGTGTGTTTGCTGATGCTTAGTAGCATTTCAGCACATCTTTTAATATTGAATGAGCCCTGTGGAAATAAAGGGAAAGAAAACATGTCATGGTATGAATATTAGTTAAGAAGTGGATGAGGCCACTGTAAAGAGGTTATACAGATTCTTCCCAGCAAAGTAGCAACAGGAAGAGCTTTCTTTAAAGCAATTTTTCGATTATAGTTGTTAATTATTTTCTTTTCACACCAGCAGCAGTTAGTATTGCCAAAGCCACCTGTCAATAAGGTTTTTGGGCATGACAGAAGGAGGATTTCCTGGGGTACCAGACTGAGATATTATTCCTGGATGAATGCCTGGGTTTTTACTGCTTCTAGGGGATAATTATTTTCATAGCTTTTGAAAAATTTCTCATGTAAGTGTTTTGTATCACAAGATGCTGATCACACTGAGTAGAAATAGGTCAGAACAGAAGTATTATGTTAATTTTTAGGGAAATATTATTTTAGGGAAAGGAATGAATTTTCCTTTTATGAAAATTTAATTTTATTCTATTTAATTTATTATTTGGTATATCATTGATGAATTATTCAAGCAAATTGTATGATGAAGTCAATTAAATGTTTTGATACTAGCAGAATGAACCTCTTCAAGAAGGGTGAAATTAAATGTGTTCTGAAATGGTTCCAAATTTTGCCATTTCATCACGATTTGGAAAAAAAAATGCATTTTGAGATCGCTAATCTTCCCATGGACTAAAACCCTCAAAACTACCTGCTTTAGTGCATACAGAGAGCTAATGAAAGATCAGGCTCTCTGGACCTTGTGTGTGGATGCCCTTACATTGCATTATTAATAACCGTATCCTACACTACATTGCAATATTGTGATTTCTTTTTCACATTTATTGCCCCAAAAATTAAGATTTCTTCCTTTCCAGTAAGTCCTAGGAGAATGGTCCTTTCTGTACTTAAATCCTAAAACCCAACACATAACAAACTGTGTCACACCAGTCTTGCATATACAGGAATATCCATCTGCAATACTCTAGCAAATATTGCAGGAACACCAAACATTGGGAGAAGCAATATCCACTGCAGTGCACCTGGTCAGGAGCTGGCACCTACAAAAAGGCTCCCACTGAGAGAGGTGCTGAGACTGGAATGGCTCCTTAGGCAAAGGCTCAGCACCACATTTCCCTAATGAGCAAGGTAAGACAGAAATCCCCATGGGTGACCTGAGCAGGTCAGGTCACTTGACAGGTACCCAGCTCAAACAGGGCAGCACTGACTCTGCTAACAGGAGGCAGGAAGGCATGAGGCCGCCCCCACTACCTAGCAGAAGTGCACCCTCATCTCCTCAGATACAGAGGAGATGGGGACAGCAGAATCCTAACTCTGCCAGTGCAAAAAACTGCTGAAACAGAGAGCATCTGCACATGATCAGGAATGGGGACTGCTGCCTGAAGTAGCAACATCCTAGAGGCCTCCATCCATCAACACTGGGGGATCAGAGGTACATGTTTTCTGATGGATGGATCCAGCAGAATAGTTTAGACTGGGTAAAGAGTAATGGAGGCTGGAAAACTTGTACCTCAACATAATAAGGGTGATACAAGGCAAACAGGGTTCTATAAACTGTAGAGTCTGGAAATGAAAAAAGTGAATTACACTTTGTTTTATCCATGCTAAAAACAACATTCTCAGAGAGCAGTGTTCATATTCAAAGACACGAAAGAGACATGGCTGCTATCTATACAGTTAGGTGGAACCTGAACCTGAACAAGGCGGGACCCAGCCCCATACCCCTGCAATGCCAGTGGTAAGTACACCTTGCTTGCACTCCCCTGTCTCTGTAGCAGGTACCAAAATACACACTGTGTGAGGAATTGCTTGGATGGATGTGTCCACTGGATGCACCAACCAGCTCCTTTGCAGAACAGGCTGGTCAGCTTACTCTGTACAAGAATTGCCCAACTGAGCAAGAACCAGGTCCAGAGAATAGGTGGGCTGTGTTCCCTTAAAGCAACAAGGGCTAGGCATCTTTCTAGATTCAGTTAAAAAAGATGACCCACATGGAGCTCATACAACCCCCTCTGCTGAAGTACAAACTTGGCCCTGACACAGATACAGATGGAAAGTAGCTGGCAGAAGGCACCTGTGGCTCGGGACTGAGTAGTTTCTAGATTTCCTACACACAAACTAGTTTCCCTGGTCTATAACCAAATTAGAGAAGGATGTAGCCCTGAGGAGATGGCTCTTGAAGTGCCCTTCTCACTCTTGAACTTCAACTGCCCTCCTCTCATATCACTGTGACTACCCCAGCCCACACCTCTTCCATGTGTTCCTGACACAAACCAACAGTATGACACAACGAGACCTTGGCTATGGAGAGTGAAACACCATGGCAGGGAAACATTCGAGGGCTTAACAAAATTAATGCAGTGATCATCAGGAAGGGGACAAGAGGCACCTACAGGGAAAGCCAACCTATATGTGGAGATTATTGTTTGCAACCTTCAGCCTTATACTTATCTCAAGCCAGCGCAGCGAGAGTTCCCTCTCCTAAGAAGGGAGGAACAAAACTGTGGATTAACTGGAGATAACCCAGCCCAGCACATCACTTTTAAATGGCTTGCAACTGAGGGGCAAAACCACCACCTACCCCTGTGAGAGTGCTACAGCCAGGAGTGTGCTTTGGCTGAATACCAGTCAGACAGCTACAAGGTTCAAGCACTGTTCTGCCAACCATATCCTGGAGGGTAGTAGATCGGAGGAGGGCAGACCCATGTGGTGGACTGTGTGTTCCTGATAAAAGTGCACGCTGAGATCTATCCTGGTTCATATGTGATTCCTGCACCAAGGGAAGTAATGCCACAGAGAGCTTTCTGCACTGCCAGTGGCCTGTGATATTTCAGGCTGAGGAACATAAATGCCACTAAAGAGCCCCATGCAATGCTGGCGATGCACACATGCACTGTCAACCCTGCACAAGGTGCTAGCAGTAGTGCAAAAATTAAATAAAATAATCAAACCAACAGCACTCAACTAGAGAAGTCCTACACACACACAGAGAGAAGCTGCGCCCAGAAAATGGGGTCACTGGCAGCATGACTGGTCCTGCTAATGTCATTAAGGCTCTAACATGAACTGTGCAAGAAGTGTTCCAAGGGTCTAGTGGAGCTGAGGATCCCTGCTCTGCTCATGCCCTACTGCAACACCAGGATATTATTTTGGAGACTCACTGGGAGGAATGCCAGTACTATTATTAAGATGAATTCCAATTTCCTGCCTCCAGTGTGGACTCTCTCTTAGCCCAGGGAACTGGAAACTATCCCATGCAGGTATCCAAATCTGCCAGTAACACTCCTGCAGTGACCTCCAATATTTGGAGATTACATCACTGGAGGAGGCAAAAGGCCTGTGGGTGGTACATGTGCTGGTACAGGCTATATGGGTACATCACATCAACACAGTGGCAGCTGCATTACTGGGCTACTCAGTGAGACCTTGCAAGTTTCTGTAAGCAACACTCTCCTCTGCCTCTGGAGCCCCAAACTGGTTGTGAGCAATGCAGCAATGTTCTTTCAGCAGCTTCCGACATGCTGCCAAGGTAGCCCAGGTTTGCTTCCATAATTTAACAGTCTTGGCAACAGCTTCAATCCCTGCAATCAGCTAATTTTCTCCTGCTTAATAAATCAGTCATCAGCGTGACTACAGGCAGTCACTAGGAATGTGTCACAGGAAGAATGCTGGAAGAAAGATTGACAAGGACCAGGAGTGAAGGGAGACTTGTCTTAGCCCTGTGCTGAGGTGCCAGTCATGACTCCATAGGGATATTCAGCTCTCCAACAAGTATGGGTGTGAAGATATAGAGCCTGAAACAAAACACTGTGAAAAACTGCTGAAATAGGACCCAGAGCAATCCAGTGGAAACACCAGCACTGACATCAGGCAGGATGGATTGAAACCAGAGGAAGCTACCACCAGACATCATACATGAATAAGCAATAACCTCTGTGACTAAACTCTGTAAAAGGCTAATAGACAGAAGGGAAGGTGGAGAAGACTGACTGTAGGATGTCCCCATCCTGATGGGCACGTGGTAGATGTGCTCCAGGGATGCTGAGAGCTCTGTGCACCACAGACATGACATGCAGAGAACTTGTTTGGTCTCTGCACTGTTTTAGGTTCTGCTGGGGGCAGTGGGGGTGCTGAGTGGAGCTGTGGCCAGGGAACATCAGCGCACTCACAGGGGCTGCCGTAGTGTGCAGTGAGCTTTGTAAGCTTTGTAAGCTTTTTTGCAGGTTTGTAAGCTGAATAAAGCTGTCTGATAGAGGGGTACTTTGTTACTCTTCTGTCTGCAACCTTATTTAGAAAATGTTTATAGTCTCACAGCATCTTAGCTTCTCTCACACTGCATGGACTGTGCTGACTTGATTGTGCAGCAGACAGGGTTTGCTGGGGGGATTTCACACCCCTGCAAGGAGCAGATACATATTTTGCATGTGTGTGTATGTGTGCTTCATTCACACATATGCACACACAAATACAACTAATTATACACACAGAGATTTTTTCAAAACAAACTAGTTTACTGACAACACTTGTCTTCTGCTGGAAAAGCTGAGAGAACAAACACATGACAGATGCCTGTCATGTTGTGCAATGTGCCAGCAGAAAATGCTGGGATAATGGCATTAAAGCAGCAAAGATGTCTGAGGAGTAGTCCCCAGTCTCAAGCTCAGGGTGTGAAGGAATTAGAATTTAAAAACTGAAAGCCTCCTAGGACAGGACAGGACAGGACAGGACAGGACAGGACAGGACAGGACAGGACAGGACAGGACAGGACAGGACAGGACAGGACAGGACAGGACAGGATAGGACAGGACAGGATAGGACAGGACAGGACAGGACAGGACAGGACAGGACAGGACAAAACAGGACAGGACAGGACAGGACAGGATAGGATAGGACGGGATAGGACGGGATAGGACGGGATAGGACGGGATAGGACGGGATAGGACGGGATAGGACGGGATAGGACGGGATAGGACGGGATAGGACAGGATAGGACAGGATAGGACAGGATAGGATAGGATAGGATAGATAGGATAGGATAGGATAGGATAGGATAGGATAGGATAGGATAGGATAGGATAGGATAGGATAGGATAGGATAGGATAGGATAGGATAGGATAGGATAGGATAGGATAGGATAGGATAGGATAGGATAGGATAGGATAGGATAGGATAGGATAGGAAAGGATAGGAAAGGAAAGGATAGGAAAGGATAGGAAGGAAAGGATAGGATAGGATAGGAAAGGATAGCCAGAGCAGCACGTGCTCAATAAAGGCTTGCAAAGGTTGTCTTGCACGTGTGATGCACCTCAAAATATGTGTTTCCAAAGGAAAGGAATGTATGTCCTTCAAAAGTGAAATCCTCCCTCAGGGAACACGGGGTCTCTCTACATCTTGCTCAGAGTGTGGGAGGAAGGCTCACAGACCCCACTGGGTGGGTGTTATGGGCTGAGTCCCACCACTTAAACTATGCTGCCACAGACTGGTGTGAAGTCATGAGGTTTTGTTTGAGTTTTAGGTCACAATTCTCAAAGCTGTTTCCTGACTGCCCAGCTCCCTGGGGAAGTCCCTTGGAGGCAGCCTGTGTGCAGGCACGTACAGAGGTTTATGCACCACCTCTGCCCAGTGTCCCTGCATCAGGAGCCTGGGGCAGGCAGCAGGGCTTGTGGGAACTGCATCCACCCCGTCTGTCCTGCTGTGCTCAGCTCACTCTCCTGCAGCTCCTTTCCATGCTCCCTCTTTCATTACCATGCCACCCAGGCAGGAACAGGCAGAGCCTTTTCCTATGGCTGCAACAAGAGTACAAGTTTGTTTTCCAGGGTCAGAGAACCAAGACTGTCAGGTATTGAGGGCAGTCCATGTGCCACTGTGCCTCTGAGCACCTTCTCTGTATCCCTTGTCCAGCTGAACAAGGGCTCTTGATCTGTGAAGATTTCATCACATAACCAGAAAAAAATGAATAAAAAAGCAAAGAAAGAAAGAAAGAATGAATGAAATGTCGCGAGACTGATACAAATAGGCATCTAGCAGAGTGATCAGGCTGGGGGCACTGCTGGTGAACACCTTCAACAGAGGGAGTGAGACTCACTTAAAATACTAATTTAAAAACCAACCAACAAAAAAAAAAAAAACCCCAAGGAAAAAACCAAACTCAAGAATATTTGCATCATCTGTTTGCTGTTTGCAAGCTGTTTTCTTGTTTTCTAAACACTAAGGGCACAGTCAGATCATAGCTTTGACCCAGACTCCGAGTTTCGGAACATTCTTCTGTAATGCAAACTGAAATTCTTGCCTCAAGATGCTCTCTGGAACCTGAAGTTTTGACCTGCCTGTCCCCAAGCACAGTCCCTGTCCCCTGGGCACAAGAAAAGCTGGCAGCACGCATGAGTGAAGGATCCTGCAGCCAAACAGTCATGGCACTCCCCATTAGCCCCTGGAGAAATCCAGGCCTGAGTTCTGCTTGGGAGTGCAGGGAAATGTGCCTTCCTGTGGGCATCTTCCACACTGCAAACCCCCAGAACCTGTCCTTGCATTTTTATTTAATTAGAGACACCATGTGACACCTGGGCTGGGATCTGATCCCTGTGCTTCTTAGAAGGATAAATTATAAAGTGTTCTGATAGACTTCTACATGAAACAGGTCTAAATGAACATGTCCCACTATTGAAACGTGTCCCATTACTGAAAAAAACAGCCTCCATAAAGTAAAAATGGACAGTTTATTTCTGTCTGTTCAAATGTGACCACAATTATATTTTTTTAATCTATTAATTTGATTTTGCTATCAACAGATTCATTTGAAAGCCAAATAGTCCTCCATGTGCAATGGCAGCAACCTAGAATGATAAAGCAAGAATCCTCAGCTTCCACCTGATCACAAACTGATGGTTTGGATCTTCAGTTTTTGAGATAAATATCCAGTTTCTTCTTTTGATGCCTGGTTATGGATTTAAAAGACTTACTACAGTCTTTTCTAACCATGCTGTCTCTTATGGCATACAAGAAAACCTTCAACCCTGTATACTGCAGAAGAATGATTTATATAGGTGGGTTTTCCCTATTGTTTTTTTAACCTCATAAAACCGCCACATTATTTGGCACTTTACAAACCTTGAGCTGAAGTGATCTAACAGAAGTCATGAAAGGTATATTAAACATTATAAAATTAGGTTTTACTTTTTGATTGTAGTTTTTATGCCTCCCTTTGTGACAGTGTATAGCTATCACATAAAAACATTAGAGCAAACACTTAACTAAATTACTGCGCTTGAGCACAATCTTTCAATAAGAGAAGTTCAAACAACAGGATCAGACCCTGAAGGATGATTTCAAAGTTCTAGGGATTTAGTCCAGCTCATTGTAATGATAAGGAATATTTGGAAAATTTAGATCCAGATTTGCATTAGGATTAAATGGCCCCTTTTCAAAAACAGTTCTGGTACTTCAATCTGGGACCTTTAAAATCAAATTAGTACTTTATAAACATTATGTAATAATTTTTTTAATATTTAGCTTGCTTTGCAGTACTGTTTTCAGGTGCTTATTACAGAGGATGTAGCCTGTCTGAACATAGAATGCCTCCATCTCACACCACAGGGATGTATTTTAGGAGAGATTTGGAGCCATTTGTTTGGCGAAGTGCAACCTTATCCAGGTTAAAAATACTAATGTGATGATCATTCTGCTTTACAAACTGAGAAAGTAGCAACTGTGGTGGGGATAAAACATTTGTTTTATTGAAAATGAAAGATTGGTTTAAAAAGACGATATTAAATTAACACATATAAGTGAAGGCAGGGGTTAAAACCAGTATGCTGAAATGTTGTTGGTATTTAAACAATTAAAATACAACCTCTCTAAGGCATGACTTTGCTTTCATGCCTTGCCTGAAAATCCATGGGACCAAGACTGAAATGGAAACTCACTGGTTGTATCCATTAGGAAATAGAGCATCAAACATTACCAGGGTCAGCTCATCCTTAAATGTTTAATACAGTTCTGTATTACCTCACTCCCAGCCCATGCTGTGGCTCCCCCTCAGACTCAGAGAGCCCTTAGAAATGGAGCCTCTCTCTGGTGTCACTTGTCTCTCATCAAGGCAAGTGCTAAATAACCTGGTGGGTGATGCCAGGGCCACTGACACCAGTCAGGTACAATGAGGCAATCCTGGTAAAAGGCACAGGATCGACCTTCCTGGTGTTCTTGCTCCTGATGGAGCAGTCAAGTGTTGTGTTTGTAGTTCACTAGCTAACCCTGCAGCTTCCCATGTGTCGATCATAATGACAAATCCACGGAGTCCTTTGTGTTTTCACTCTGCCCTGCTTGGCAGTGTCTCCCTTTCTGTACTTGGCTTGCCTTCTTGCAGGCAGAAATGCCAGTTCTCAACAGAGGAAGAAAGTGGGGAGACAGTAGGACCGCCACAGCTGCTGCCAGTGTGGGAAGTCCCTGAGCACAGGGGGAAACAGCAAGGTCAGATGGACCATGTGAAGCACAGGACCCTGCCAAATGGTGGGCTGCCCTCCTCTGCCCAGCCCCACCTCTGGCCTCTCTGGGCTGGGCAGAGGAACATCTCACCCAGCAGTCAAGGAGCAGAGGAGCAACAGGAGGATGCTCTTGCCTCTGGCACAGAGCTTTGAATCACCAGCTCTGGGCACCACAGAGCAGTCGGCTTTTCAGCAGGTGCACCTGAGATTTTGTGGTGTCTCCTGCAGATGCTGCCAGAAGCCCAACTGCACTAGGACCTTATCCTAAGGGGGGTGGGAGGTACGTGAGCACCCTCAGAGCATCCCTGCTTTAGAAGAAGTTACAGCACGAAGAGTGTAAGAGGGGAAGGACAGAAAAAGTGCCAGTATCCTGCCTGAAGCCACCAACCAAGTAGAAGCCAAACCTGGGCAAGACACATATCTGTTGACTCCTCCTTAAGATCTGGTACCCTTCCACATCTATACCATGCTGAGTAAATACCTAACTTCCCAGTAAAACCTAGGTTTACTCCTAATATTTTGTTAAGCTAGAACCTCAAATCCTGAGAGCACCTTGGATGAGTATATATGAGCAACACCCAAAACCTGTGACATCTGTTAGCAAGAACACATGCAGCTAGCTGGCAGACAAGCACACAGGTTGTAATGGAGGAAATGCTGATGGTATTTTCTTCACCATCCCTGATGCAGAAGTGATCCAGCCCAGCTCTCTTATGACATCAGTAAAAGCCCACGATGGTAATCCAGCCCCTCTTTAATAACAGTTCACTGAAGGGAAAGAGCACACTTAAATCAATAACATCAGCTAATACTAGAATGCCTGTGCTCTTATGCTGCATCTCCCATTGGGTTTTAGAAGCATCCTCAAGGAACAAACACATGCAGCAAAGCAGGAAGAACAGACTCTAAAGGGACCAAAACCCAGTCCCTTCCCTGTGGCCATTGACTGGCAGAGCAGTCCAGGCAAAATCTTGCCTGATGTTTCTCTTGTGGCAATCTCTGCTGCTATCAGATTTGACCTGATCTATAAATAAATAATGCAAAATCTTTCATTGTTGCCTTTCCATTGCCTGCCTTTCAGTGTGTTTACAAAAGGAACAATATGGAAGGTTTTAATGTTGCTAGTTGGGAATTGTTATTGCTATAGTAGTCAGTCCCCGGCTCTAGGGCAGGTGCATGTACTCGACTGCAGAAGGGCTCTGTTGGGAAGTGTGCAGTGGCACTTTGCCAGATAGAGCTGGTGTGTGCTCAGAAGAGCAAGGTCCTTCCTAACTGCTACAATGGGTGCTACCTCCCTTCAGAAATTTCCTAAGTAATGGCTGATTTTGCCAAAGAAATCACATATCCTTTGGATGGAAGCAGAGATAGTCCAGATGTTTGTACATAGTTTGTTATTTAAAGGGGATATGACCAGCTTGACTCTAAAAGCGCGGCCACCAGAGAAGTTTTGGCATACTGCTATAACACTGCCCAGCCACAACACAGGAAAATAAATATATGGATTTCAGTGTTTGCTTATTTTGAAGAATATTCCTGTCCAATAATCTTTAAAGTATGTGCACAAGTTCTAAAGACTTCAAAGAAATGAACCTGCAGGTTTCAGTGTAAGTGATGTATAATAGAGCCTCACCTTCTCCTAGGCCATACGAGTGGCTTTATTCCTTAAAAAAAATGCTGCTACATGAAATCCCTCACAAAATTAATTTTAAGTCCTTGATCTTAAAATATATTCTAACATATATTTTTTGTCTTAATATTTTATTCACAGCTGTGTATTTGATCCTATTTTCTTTCTTCTCTTTGCAATCATGATTGAAATTCCAAGAACAACTGAAATCTTTCCTGTGGTCTGTGGTTCTCTTTACCAAAGGATATTTTTTGATCAGAAACTGAGCTGGTTTTGTAAAAAATGACCACTCTGCAGTGCTAACCACTCTACCAGCACTAATGTGTCAGTGGCCTATTTAGATGTCTGATGATCCTGGACATGGTGATGCTGCAGGATTTTGTATTGCTTATTTATTTCTACTTATTCACTTACTACCTCAGAAATACGGGAACTTACAACAAATGTAGCTATGTAGGGTTTGGCCTATGTACTCCAAGTTTTATGTTGTGATCTCTAGATAATGGTGGGGGGAGGGATGAAAGCTGGGTATTTGCACTAGATGTTCACCTCTGAACACCTGCAATTGTGGCAGGGTGGGACCTGATGGCCCAAATGGCTTCTCAAAGCCTTTGTAACTTTAATTATTTTAAAACCACTTTTTGCAGTACTAACCAGGAACAGTATAATTTACAAAAACATTGATACCTATCAGTCAGAGGATCTTCTACTAGTGGACAAAGAGTGCCTCCTCCACTGAATTCAGTGACAGTCCAATGAATATTTAACACAACTTAATTCTTCAGTTTTTCAAGGAATGTTTTGAAGCTCTTCATCTGCAAATCCTGAACACAGATATTTCTAAAATTTACTGAAGAGTCTTATGAAAGATAACAAGAAAAATATGTCCAGGTATGTTATCTGTCAATAAACGCCTGCAAAACATCCAACAGCATCCACAGTTCCACTGGCAATCTTTTGAGGTCCCTAAACTGAAAAGCAGCAAAGAACTAACACTTTCAGCAAAGGACAACTCAAAATGAGAAATAGAACATTATTATCTTGCAATTCAGAACGTCTTTTCCTTAAGTCACAGAGTGTTCTTCACTGGAGTATATTCAGTTTCTTTTATACCTGAGACTGCAGAGGAATTTACTTCTAGGGCTGCATGCCTATGGATTTAACCACACCTGCCTGTTTTCTTTATTTTTCTAGAATTTTGCCCATGAATGGACCAATCTGAATGCTTGGGATTTCTGAAAGCCTAGATAACCTGGGTGTCCCTGTGCAAACACACTTTAGGACAGACATACACGTGCTGGCTCGGGCACCCAGGATGCGCACTGGCAGGATGCGCCGGCTGCACTGGATGCACTGGCTGTGCTCCATGCACTGGCTGTGTTCCATGCACTGCCGGTGCTGGATGCACTGGCTTTGTTCCATGCACTGCCTGTGCTGGATGCACTGGTTGTGCTGGATGCACTGGCTGTGCTGGATGCACTGGCTGTGCTGGATGCTCTGGCTTTGTTCCATGCACTGGCTGTGTTGGATGCACTGGCTGCACTGGCTGCACTGGCTGTACTGGCTGCGCTGGCTGTACTGGCTGCGCTGGCTGCACTGGCTGCACTGGATGCACTGGCTGTACTGGATGCACTGGCTGCACTGGATGCACTGGCTGTGTTGGATGCACTGGCTGCACTGGCTGCACTGGCTGTACTGGCTGCGCTGGCTGCGCTGGATGCACTGGCTGTGTTCCATGCACTGGCTGTGTTGGATGCACTGGCTGCACTGGATGCACTGGCTGCACTGGATGCACTGGCTGTGTTGGATGCACTGGCTGCACTGGCTGCACTGGCTGTACTGGCTGCGCTGGCTGTACTGGCTGCGCTGGCTGCACTGGCTGTGCTGGATGCACTGGCTGCACTGGATGCACTGGCTGTGTTGGATGCACTGGCTGCACTGGATGCACTGGCTGCACTGGATGCACTGGCTGCACTGGCTGTGCTGGATGCACTGGCTGTGTTCCATGCACTGGCTGCGCTGGATGCACTGGCTGTGTTCCATGCACTGGCTGTGCTGGATGCACTGGCTGTGTTCCATGCACTGGCTGTGTTGGATGCACTGGCTGCACTGGCTGTGTTCCATGCACTGGCTGTGCTGGATGCACTGGCTGCACTGGATGCACTGGCTGTGTTCCATGCA
This sequence comes from Serinus canaria, assembly GCF_022539315.1. Lineage (NCBI taxonomy): Eukaryota > Metazoa > Chordata > Aves > Passeriformes > Fringillidae > Serinus > Serinus canaria. Next base: position 63,691,376 of record NC_066343.1, on the reverse strand, counting down.
CTGGCTGTGCTGGATGCACTGGCTGTGTTCCATGCACTGGCTGTGCTGGATGCACTGGCTGCACTGGATGCACTGGCTGTGTTCCATGCACTGGCTGCACTGGATGCACTGGCTGCACTGGCTGTGTTCCATGCACTGGCTGTGCTGGATGCACTGGCTGTGTTGGATGCACTGGCTGTACTGGCTGCGCTGGCTGCACTGGCTGTGCTCCATGCACTGGCTGCACTGGATGCACTGGCTGCACTGGATGCACTGGCTGTGCTGGATGCACTGGCTGTGCTGGATGCACTGGCTGCACTGGATGCACTGGCTGTGTTCCATGCACTGGCTGTGTTCCATGCACTGGCTGTGTTCCATGCACTGGCTGTGCTGGATGCACTGGCTGCACTGGATGCACTGGCTGTGTTCCATGCACTGGCTGCACTGGATGCACTGGCTGCGCTGGGCACACACAGATCAGATGGCACAGGGTGGCACCTGCTCGGTGTGGCTGATACCTCCCTGATGCACTGGGTTTACTGTGCAGGGCAGGTTTCCTCTGCAGCTTCTGGGTGTCTTAGTCTAAAGCACATACACCACACTGTAGATGTGCTGAGCAGGAAAGCCTGGGCAGAAACATGAGAGCTGTAGTTCGTGACATTGAATGGGCCTAATAAATATTGTAGGGAAGGAAATGCATTCAGTTGGAAGCATAATTAAATACTGGTTTTCCCTTAACGAGCCCTACAATACCACTATTTTTTCCCTCTTAGTTGGTAAAGTTGCAGATAAAAGCAGTAACTCAACATTAAATACACCTTAGCAGGAGTAAGAAGAATTTTTAACAGAGGTATAACACAAACACACACCATGGTGTGTCACAGCATATACCAAAGGAGCTCCCACAGTGAATGACCATTCAGTAGCTGTAGAGTAACTCAGACACCATGATGCAAAAATCTATCTTTTCTTTTATTAGGAGGGAAAATCCCATGGAGAGATGTTTCATTTAATTCTACCTGCTTACCACTAGTTCTTACTAAAGGTTCTCACTTGATCAAGAGAATACATATCATATAATGGATTTTAGGACACTCCAGTCCTCACGTACATGTTGATTATGTGCATCCAACAGCAAGCAGTTACAAGATGTATTCACTGGCAACTGTGTATAATGCAAACAAGTGTTTGGCTCCCTCGCACTGTCATGCTTCTGAGGCTGCTGACTTAATATTTGGTTTATAATAATGTGGTTTATATTTGTTCTACTCGCATTTGGTATTTAAGCTAATAGTGCTCTTCCTCTAGAGGATTGTAGCATAAGGGAAACAATGAAACAGTTACAAACTCTTCATCTATTCTGGTTTTTGTGGGTGTGAAATAAGCTATCCCATGAATATTGATGCCAGAACACCTACAAATGCTGGATTTGTCTCCAATGCACTGCATTTGTGGAGGATACTCCAGCCTCCAGTCCAATTAAAAATGCAGAAGATTGCAATTGCTAGCACCCTCTGCCATCTCTGATTACTGCCCTGAACAGCAAAGGTCAGCACATTACACCTGATCAGCCCAGGAGGTTAGAACTGTGCCTGGAGCCTGAAATGAAGGGAGGTTTCAAGCCAACCTGAAAGGGATGGGGTAACATCAGGTG